>NC_064616.1:664942324-665256856 GCF_023898315.1 Schistocerca nitens | reverse complement strand
TTTCACGCATTGAATGCATCTGTTCCTGGACTGCTGAGAGACTAGCATACCACCACTCACCAGCTACTAGGATTGATGAACTCCACGTCAGAGTTGGTTGCTTAACTGTTACGCAGTTTAGAAAACCGTGTGTTGGGGAGAGGGGAGAATATAAATACTGTGGATTGTGAAGCATCAGTTAATTCAATTACATTATGTTATGAAGCCTGCTGTGTAGCTGAGTTGGCCTTCCGACAGCTAGGCGGTAATCATTGGTTTGGATCTACGCTCATTAGATGCTGTACATTGAAGTTCGTATGTGGTGTAACATGACTTATATGAGGTAAGAAATGTCCCTGACAGGGTTGCGATAAGAGTAGATGTGAGAGACAGATCTTGTAAATAGGTGTTTTATAGCAAAATGACCCAAGATGGTTGGAAGTTCATAGCAGTATTAGATTCCTGGGTGGTATTCAGTGTTTACTGGGGGTGCCCATTCGAAGCTGCTCAACAACTGTGTGCAGCCACCCTCAGGGGCTCAGCATTTGTTTTTTGGTTACAGGATTGGAGACCCCGGGGTTCCTGAGCTGGGGACTGATGAGTACCACCATTCCTCTTTCACTATAAACTCTGGGCAAGTTTCAGCCACCACTGTATGGCACAGCAGTGGAATGTTGTGTGCCACAGGGTATGGAGATTTTTGTTTGACCACTGAGATCTCAAGGATAGTAAAAACCTCTCAAGAAAACCCTCTGTCTTGAGGGGTGCTGCTTGCCGGTGAGATGCATGGTTGTTGAGATGAAACAGTCATTAGTGGGCAACCTCTAGGGAAACTACTGCACCTTATTTTTATTAACTTACTCAGGCAGTGGGACTCTTGAGTGGATCCTGAGTGGAGCTGCTCGTGGGACCAAGATGAAACCCTCAAACTAGGACTTAGCAACTCAGTGTGATGGGTCTACTGCGTGGGAGTACTCACATCCACTCATCCAAGACAATTAGCTAGGCTGGTCCTCCTGATAATTAAATAGTGTTTAGTAACGGGGCTCTTGGAGTCAAATCCAAATGTGTTAGTAGTGATCAAGGGGAGATAGGGCGTATTTCAGTGTCTCCCTGTCTCATGTATCCATGAAGACTTAGAATTGCTTGCTTGTACCTTAGTCTATTAAGCAGTTATGAAATCATTCCTTATTATTTGAGACTAAAAGGGCAAAGCAGAAATGAAGTCACAAAAATTGGGTTACTGTGTCATAACTATTGAGTTACATAACTCCCTCAACTCAAACAAGGGTATGGTTATACATCAACACTGCAGAACTTGAACCAGAATGGACATTGCAGAGGATTAGTGGATGTGGAGCAGAGGATGCAAAGGAATAATGCAGAAATTTAGAAGACCACCGCCTTCGTGACCTTCAGTTCTCCAACACTACCTGAACATGTCTTGGCAGGGTTCCTAGGATAGTTAGGCATTACATACTTAACCGTATGCAGTGCTACAAATTCCAGCATTGTGGCAGTGTGATGCTGGATTGTGGAGGTGAAGTGATCAGTGGGAAGTGTGGAAGGACACCCCATAAAGCTGAGACTGAATACCTGTTTCCATAAATCTGCATAAACTGTTCTGCACCCAGTCTGTAGCTGAGAATGCTTTGTTCTTGTTGCTGCAAAATGCAAAACTCAGGAAATAAGTGAACAAGCTATACCCTGCACAGAAGTTGAAAGAGAATATAAGATGACAAAAACCCGTTGTTGCCACTTCATATGCTTCCGTGTTGCAGAAACCTGTCCCCAAGTTAGACGCCTCAATGCAAATGCTGTCCAGTGTACAGTTATCCACCACCAGCACCTGTACTTGCTCCTGTACATGCCAAAGCAAAGTGAGTAAAGACATAGCTACCCAGGCAGCTTAGACAGAAGATGCTAGCAACATTTTTTGAACATTTTTTGCAGTGAGCATTGAGAGGGTACGCCAAAGGCAGCAGAGTGCCTCTAAACACCCCCAGTCTCCATCATCTCTGAAGGGAAGGGGACTAGGGAAATGGTCGCAACATTCAGGTCAAAATCTGTCCTGGGTGCCGTCAGATGTCATTCCGGCACGTCTGGCTGATGAAAATATTATGGACTTTGGCGTCTTGTCACTGGACCTGGACAGACCCTCCACTCACCCTCTTTCCAAAAGTGCTTCACCACCCTGGTGTAAGGATAGGAGTAAATGAAAACCACACTGCTGAAATAGCTCTCATAATCAAATGGAATACTAATGGGTACAGGAATCTTCTGTAGGACTTGAACTCCTTATACAGGATGGATCTTCTTGCCACTATCTCAAAGAGAGACATTTTAAATGGGCTGATGCACCAGTACTTAAATGCTGTCACCTCTACAGAAAAGATGACCTTACCGGTGACAGGGCAGAAGGAGGGGTAGCAGTGTTCATTAAGGACATAGTCAACTTCTCACCCTTGCCTTTCACCACAAAACAGCAAGCTTTCGCTGCTCGGAGAATGGCCCGTGTTGCTGTCACGGTGTGCTCTGCATACTAGAGATGGGGGATCCGCTCTTGAACTAATTCATAGAGTTCAATCTTTCAAAGGAGTGAACAATCAGTGATTCAGAAAAAAAGAACGGTAGCTCCAAACGTTTCCCAGGCAGAGAGAGAGAGAGAGAGAGAGAGAGAGAGAGAGAGAGAGAGAGAGAGAGAGAGAGAGAGACGGAGCATATCAGCAGCGCCTCTGCTGGTCAGAGCACAGTGCACGCCACACAACACAGCCAGCGCCGGCCTCTGCCCTGCTTCTACCTTGGCTGCCTGCATTGTGCAGTGCCCCATTGGATTTTGTGTTTCACATATGCCGGGCCGTCTCTGTGCGTCGTCTGCCGTGTGCACTGTGCAGTGTCTGGCGCAGCTTAACTTCGCATCGCACTCTGTCGGTGATCGTTTCAGTCGCACGTCCTGCCCTCTGGGCAGTTGATGCCAGCAACAGGACAGAGAGCCACCTAGCGGATAACATAGGAACTACTTGCAAAAACCTGCTCGCAAGGGAGCGGACGATTTGTCTCGGAGCGGGTGAGCTCCCCCCACCCTCGGAACTCGCCCGCTCAACGCTCACCCCACCGTCACAACTCTAACCAGAGCGTCGAGCAAAGCGACTCTGGTGTCACTCTGGTCTCTGCGGTCTCAGCTCACGCAGTAATACAGCTCGCGGCTCGACCTGCTCGACTCAGCGCCTCTGCATCGGAGTTTGTCCCCACTGGATATTGTTCTTCATAGTAATACCGCTATGTATATTACATTATTATGTTATGTATACATCAATTGTTTTTATTTTATTTTTATTTGTTTAAACTGATTAGATTAGGTTCCTGATGACTACTCTTACTATAGGATTTTTATTATGGACACTCGAATTTACGCTTTAATTACGAGCGAACCGATAAACGTATCGCAAAATGTGATACACCAATATTTTCCTTGTTTTATTCTGCG
Source organism: Schistocerca nitens (assembly GCF_023898315.1). Lineage (NCBI taxonomy): Eukaryota > Metazoa > Arthropoda > Insecta > Orthoptera > Acrididae > Schistocerca > Schistocerca nitens. Next base: position 665,253,390 of record NC_064616.1, on the reverse strand, counting down.
TAAGGCTATATGCAGCACTTTCGTTTTACAGTCAAATTTATATTTTTTTTTTCTTATTCTGGTACGGATTTTGCGATTTTAGGCGTCTTCGAAAGGAAAAATATATGGCTTGCGATGTATTTGTATGAGGTTAATGAAATTTTAATACATTATAGCCAAATATATTGTTAATGTAAATCTCAAGTTACAACATTTTCCGATCACCCAAAAAACCACGCTAGTGCAAAATAAATCAATAATCAAAAACTTTGTCATATCGTGGAAATTTCAATAAACAATACAAAATTCTTACTCATTATCTATGTTACTTCAAAATAGGATCAAATAAGATCAAAATACAGGTATAGTACTGGAATAAACCAAGTTTAAAGGGCAATGTGCCTTTCATTTATTTTCTTATGTAAATGAGTGGTGAGTCATGAAAAACAGCTAATTCATTTCAGGGAGTGAACAGTTCTGATCCAATCTCTGAAAAGAACAGTTTTGCCCATCTCTACTGCATACATACCATCCCACAAGACCATTGCAGTGGTATCATCATGCACATTCTTGTTGAACTACCCCATCCCTTTCTCCTTTTAGGGGACTTCAGTGCACACAGTGCTGCCTGATGGAGCATGTCCCGAAAGGAAGCATCAGAGATAGCTGTTCAGGAAGGCTAACTTGTTGCTTTACAAGCAGTTGGCTGTTTTTGAGCAATGTGACAGCATCCAGGATTGGATGGGTAATGTTACAGCCATGATCCACCATGCCATGGATGCATCCATCCCAAAGTCAGTGGGAACACCTAGGCAGCAGCCTGTCCCGTGGTGAAAAACGAGTGTCATTCTGTGATCAGGGTCGGGAGGGTGGCTATAAGCAGATTCAATCAGTGCCCTATAGATGCGAAACTTGCAACCTTGTGGATGGTGTGCACAAAGGAAGGGAGAATAATTTGATAGAGTAAGCAGAGGTCTTTGTAGGATTTTCTGAAATCCATTAATAGGTCCACACCACAACCACAAGTGAAGTATAGGAAACCGTCAGGAGGATCCCCACGCAGATCTCAGGACTGCCGACAACAGCTGCACGTGAGCAGGGGTGTCTCATAACATCACTGAGGATCATTTCTTAGATGATGGCTCCATCATCTCAGACCACCATGGCCAGTTATAGCTAGGGTCCAGCTTTCATCATTATTTGAAACACAGGAGAGGCTTGACTAAGATTTCTGTTCCACCAGCATGGAGGGATTCAACCAGCCTCTCTCTCTGTTGGGCTTGGATTCTGCATTGCCAGTAGCTCATAATACTACACCCAGTCATGACATGATAATATACAGCATGTTTAAACAGTTGGACCTGGAGGTGGAGGAGGTCCTCCTTCATCTGTTCACTGAAATTTAATGACAGGAGACTTCCCCAACTTGTGGAAAGAATTTATTTTGATCCCAGTTTTAAAACTGGATCAGACTAACTGTAGCGTTAGTCTGATAAGCTGTGTAAAGACATTGGAGCATATGGTCAACTGGTGCCTAGTGTGGGTTCTGGAAACCAGGTCCTTACTAAGTCATTGCCATTGTGCATTGAGGAGGTATCACTCAACATTCGGTAACCTGACTCTGCTTGAAGCAGTAATTCAGCAAAATTTTCTTAATAAGAAACACCTTGTTTGATGTCTTCTTTGAATTGGGAAAGGCCTAGGATACTACACTGATCAGGCAGAACATTATGACCACCTACTTAATAGCCAGTATGTCCACCTTTGGTACAGGTAACAGTGGTGACGCATCATGGCATGGAAGCAGTAAGGCAGTAATAGGTCACTGGAGGGAGTGGGTACCACATCTGCATACAAGTCACCTAATTGCCGTATATTCTGGGGAGGGGGTGATGAGCTGTGATGCCACGTTCAATCACATCCCAGATATGTTAGATTGGGTTCAGATCTGGTGAGTTGGGGAGCCAGAACGTAAATTGGAACTCACCACAGTGTTCCTCAAACCACTAAGTCACACTCCTGGCCTTGTGACATGGCACATTATCTTGTTGAGAAATGCCACTGTTGTCGGGAAACATGATAGTCATCAAGGGGTGTATGTGGTCTTAAACCAGTGTATGATACTCATTGGCCATCATTGTACCTTGCACGAGCTTCATTGGACCCATGGATGCCCACATGAATGTTCCCAAGAGCATAATGGCGCTGCCACCAACTTGTCACTGCCCAGCAGTACAGATGTCAAGGAACTGTTGCTCTGGAGGACGATGGATTCAGACCCTCCCATGCCAATGGTCACATGCCCCTTTCAGTAATAGGAGCTGATGTGGTGTTCAGGTTGGCGCACACGGCTGTGGAGGCCCATTGTTAGGAGCGTTCGGTTCACTGTGTTCGCACACTCTTATACTCCACTCAGCATTAAACTTGATATTAGTTCCACCACAGCTTGCCACTTGTCCTGTTTTACCAGTGTGCCCTGCCTACGATGTCAGACATCTGTAATGAGAGGTGGCCACCCAACCCCATGATTTCTGAACATGATTTAACCTTGGTTTTGCCACATGTTGAAGACACTCGCCACAGTTCTCGTCAAGCACCTGACAAGTCCTGCAGTTTCCGAAATGCTTGTGCTGAGGCTCTGGGCCATCATAATCTGACCTCAGTCAAACTCAGGTTGCGCACCTTCCCCATTCTATACACAGACAGCTCACTCATTGACACTACATGAACTGTGCATCTGTCTGACTAGCAGTCATTCCTGCTATCGTGTGGACAGGCTTGTATCGATAGTAGGTTGGTGGCCGTAATGTTCTGGCTGATCAGTGTATGTTGTTTTAGTTCTATTTTCTATTATCAGTGGGGGGTTCAATGGATATCTACCCACTTTCATACAGTCCTTCCTCTGTCAGGTATTTTAGATACAAGGTTGGGAGTGTCCTGTCTATTTTAAGCAGGAGAATGAAGTCCGTCAGGGGTATGTGCAGACTGTCAAGGTATGTGCCATTGCAATCAACAGTATTACATCTGCAGTATGACTTCTGGTACTGTTTCTTGTTTGTGGATAGTTTCTCAGTCTTCTGTGCATCCTCCAACCTTGCAACGGCTACTCAGCAATTGCATTTGGCAATCAGGTGGTTGGAGGAATGGGTAAACACCACAGGTTTTAAATTCTCTTTGGAGAAAACTGTTTGCATTGATTTTAATTGTGCCCTCTCTTTTTTTAAAGTACCCATTTTAAAAACTGGGGATGCTGTTCTCACTCCTAAGGAAAAGGTGAAATATCTTGGCCTCCCCTTTGATGAGCAGCTAATGTGGCTGCTATGCCTTATGAAATAAAACTGGTATTTCTCAAGGCTGTAAACGTTCTTAAATGTCTCGGTCATAGATCTTGAGAGCCAACAGGTCTTGTCTGCACAAACTGTATAGGGCCTTTGTGCTAGGCCATGTTTATTTATCAGCAAGGCCTGGACTTAATACATGAGTCTAGTTGCTAGCCTGTGTGCAGAGGTTTCTGAGCATCTGCTGTATATTTGACGTCTTTGCATTGTGGTATGCGAAGCTTACAAGGCTTTGTCCATTCCGAAATTGCTAGCTTCTGTCTTGGTTGCACAGCCACCACTGCAATGGCTGTTCAGTCACCGTCCATAGGCAACTAGGCTGTTAAGGACCCATGTGATGGAGAGCTGTGAATTACTGCAGGTGGGGGCATTTTGAGGTCCAGAGCCAGGGATGGAGTAAGGGAGCCACCTGGAAACTAAAGGGGCCCAGGTTACTTTTCAAATTGACTGCTGACAGGAAGAATTCTACTGCAGATTATTTATTTATTTATTTATTTATTTATTAAATTAAATTTAACGAGATTTTACATTGCCAGGCTGATCAGCCTGGTTTGATTACTGTTTACGTGAATGGGTCTAAGTAAGGGGATTTTATTGGCCTGTTTGTCACGTTCCCTGACATTTTCCTCAGGATAGGGCTAGCAGGATGTCGTCGTCATCGTCATGTGTGCAACCGGAACCATACGTGTGGATAAGGGCGTGTGTGGACATGTATTTATTGTTCTGACAGTATGGCTACTGTTTTACAGAGAACATGTTATTTCAAGTTGCTTTCTCCTTTTTTTTAAAAAAAAGGTTCTGCACACAAAAATGCACCTTTAGTGTCAACAGCCAGACAATGTGAACCACTGGTGTTCACACAATTCATCACATTGGTTGCAGAGCCATTGGAAAGTAAGTTCTGTGGAAATGTTTTGGTCACTGTGTGTGCGTTTTCTTTTTTTTAAACTAGGTTAAAGGTAATAAAGCAGGATCCATTTCAGATCACGTGTAACCGTTCGGACACTTAAAAATAAGGAAATTGTTGTCATACATACGTTACCTGTAACCAGATAATTAAAAAAACTAGGTCAGTGATTTAGGTCAGTTGGAGGCATACATGAGGAGGAAAGCCATCTCTAACTGGTTCAGTGGCCAAGTGGCACAAAGCCTGCGTTGGAATTAGTCAATTGTCTGTGCATGAGATTCTGAGTCACTCTTTTTACAATATTTTGGTACTATTTTGCAGGAGTGTGAAAGTGCAAAACTGATAAATTGTTATTTTACAGGAGTATATTTTATTGTGAAAAGTGATCGGTATATATGCCTATGAAATTAGGTAGATTAGATTAGTTTTCGTTCCATAGATCCGTGCTGAGGAGATCCTCGGGGATGTGGAACATGTCAAAATTTATTTATTTATATATTTATTTATTTTTTAGCTGAAATAACAATACTAATAGTATGAATATATACAATACATCATTTGTTTCTATTAAAAAATTCGTCAATGGAGTAGAAGGAGTTGGCCACTAGTAAGTCTTTCAGGCTCCTTTTAAACTGATCTTTATTTGTAACTAAATTTATGTTTACTGGCAAATTATTGAAGATGAGTGTTCCTGAGTAATGGACCCCTTTTTGAACTAAAGTAAGTGCTTTTAAGTCTTTGTGCAGATCATTTTTGTTCCTGGTATTGTATGTATGAACTGAGCTGTTTGTTGGAAAAAGAGATAAATTATTTAGAACAAATTTCATTAATAAGTAAATATACTGAGAGGCAGTAGTTAGTATACCCAGTTCTTTGAAGAGGTTTCTACAGGACGTCCGTGAATTTACTCCACAAATAATACGTATTACACGCTTTTGGACTCTGAAAACTTTTGTTTGACTTGAAGTGTTACCCCCAAAATATTATACCATATGACATTATGGAATGAAAGTAGGCAAAGTATGCAAGTTTTTTCATTTTTATGTCGCCTATGTCTGCTAACACTCGAATTGCAAATACAGATTTGTTAAGGGGTTTCTGCAGTTCTGTGGTGTGCTCTTCCCAACTGAATTTATTGTCAAGTTGTAATCCCAGGAATTTAAGACTGTCAATCTCTTCTATCTGCTCTTCTTTGTATTTTATGCATATGCTGGGTGGAAACCTCTTACAGGTTCTGAATTGCATATAGTGAGTCTTTTCGAAGTTTAATGTCAGTGAGTTGGTTTTAAACCATTTATTAATATCCATGAAAATATCATTAGCAGATCTTTCTAGAACTACACTTGACATACTATTTATTGCAATACTTGTGTCATCTGCAAACAAAACGAACTCTGCTTCTTGCAGTGTAACTGATGAGAGATCATTAATGTACACAAGAAAAAGCAATGGCCCTAAGATGGATCCCTGTGGGACACCACATGTAATTTCTTCCCATTCTGATGATGACTGATGACTTAATTCACTAGTCCTTTGCACTGACACCCTTTGTTTCCTGTTAGTGAGGTATGACTTGAACCATTTTGCAGCACTGCCTGTGACACCATAGAATTCTAATTTACTTAAAAGGATGTTGTGGTTCACACAATCAAATGCCTTTGACAAATCACAGAAAATACCTGCTGCTTGTAATTTGTTATTTAATGAATTAAGTACATTTTCACTGTAGGTGTAAATAGCCTTCTCGATATCAGAACCCTTCAGAAATCCAAACTGTGTTCTTGATAATATGTTATTTGTGGTCAGATGGTTGAGCAGCTGCCTGTACATTACTTTTTCTAAAATTTTTGAGAATGCTGGCAAAAGTGAAATCGGTCTGTAGTTTGATGGTATCTCTTTATCCCCTTTCTTGAATAGAGGCTTAACATCTGCATATTTTAGCCAGTCAGGAAATGTCCCAGTTATAATTGACTGGTTACACAAGTAACTTAGAATTGTACTAAACTCACACGAACATGCCTTAATTAACGTTGTTGATATTTCATCGTACCCACTAGAATGCTTTGTTTTTAAAGATTTTATTATGGACGTTATTTCGTTTGATGAAGTGAGTGATATATTCATGTACTTGAAGCTATTTGTGAAGGCTAGTTTCAGATAATCAAGGGCATTATTTACTGATCCTGAAAGTCCCATTCTATCAGTAACAGATATAAAGTACTTGTTAAATAGATTTGCCACACTATATCCATCAGTTACTAATGTGTCGTCTACCCTTACTGATATTTGCTCCTGTTCCTTTCTGGTTCTACCAGTCTGCTCTTTCACTATATCCCATATTGTTTTTATTTTGTTCCCTGACATTGCTATCTTCTTCACGTAGTGCATTTGTTTAGACGTCTGAATTACTTTTTTTAATGTTTTACAGTATTCCTTGTATTTAGCTAAATCATCAGCATTGGAGCTATTCTTGGTCGACAGATACATTTTCCTTTTTGTCTTACAGGAAATCTTTATTCCTTGTGTAATCCATGGTTTTATTATAGACTTCTGTTCAATTTGAGTAACTTTTAGAGGAAAACAGTTTTCAAACATGGTACTGACATTGTTCATGCATGTGTTATATTTTTCATTCATGTCATGAGCACTATAAACATCTTTCCAGTTCATATCTTTGAGCAGTTTTCTAAAACACTCAATTTTTGGTTGATTGACTACTCTCCTGTACTCAGATTTAGCAGTCTTGATAATCTGCTTAGAATTTACATCTAAAACAAGGAGCTGCATGTCATGATCTGATAGTCCATTTATAACAGGTTTTATATGATTTTGTTCCTTTGATTTGTCTATAAAAATGTTATCAATGGCTGTCCTTGAGGATTTAGTGATCCTAGTTGGAAAGTTTATAGTGTGAGTTAGATTGAAAGACAACATTACTAACTGCAGTGAATGTTCACTGGAAGATTGCATTAGAAAATCTGTATTAAAGTCACCAGAAATCCAAATTTCTTTGTTTCTTCCTGTTAAATAACCCACAAGAGCTTCTAGATGATCTAAGAATAGATTATAATTTCCTGCAGGTGCTCGGTAAATAGTTATTATTATATAGGATCTGTTATGGAACTCTACTTCTGTTGCACATGCTTCTAGATGCTGCTCTAAACAGAATTTATTAATGTCAATGTTCTTGAATTTATGGCAGTTTTTGATAAATGTGGCAACTCCTCCTCCATCCATATCCACTCTGCAGAAGTAGGAAGCTAGCTTAAATCCTGAAATGTCTAACATATCTATATCAGTGGTCACTTGATGTTCAGAGAGGCAGATTATGTCAATTTGGTTAGATGAATTCATTTCATCAATACAAATGAGTAGTTCATCAACTTCATTTCTAAGTCCCAGAATGTTCTGGTGTAATAAAGATAACTGATACTGCATACTAATGGGATTGTAACTGCTTTGGAGAAGATGAACTGGCAGTTTCTGATTACTTTCTGTTAAACACTGTTTAAATGGAGGCTGTATGATAAAATCTGACTCCTGTTCATCTGTTTTCTCAAACTGAGTGTGTCTGCCAATCTCTCTTAAAACTCGTTTTCTTTCCCCCTTCCCTATCTTAAAAAAGGCATCCCTCTGACACCTGTGACCACTGGTATTTTACCACTTGTGCCAGTGTCCCCCCCCTTAAGTTTTCTGCAATTAACCCAGACAGTTTTCCCTTCCCTTTCCTATTGAGGTGAAGGCCATGCCTAGTGTAGTCCCACCTATCGATAGCATCCACAGGAATCAAACCAATATGGGACCCTATATCCGTCCTAAGCAGCCACTCCAACTCAAAGTTCACCCTCCCTACGGAAGAGTTCAAATGAGGCCGATCATGGCGTCTCAACACAGACACAAATCCCACACCCGTATGCTTCGTTGCTGATGCTATCTTCACCAGGTCACTCTCTATGGAATATTCAGAGTCTCTGCCAATGCTATTTCCCGGACCACCCACTATAACCACGGCATCCTCCTTTGTGAAATCCTTGCATAAAGCACCTACATCCTCTGTTACCTGACCCAGATCTGCACTAGGCTTGAAATAGTTTGTGACCTGGTACTCTGGACCTAGATTTTCCTGCAGTAGTTGGCCAACACCTCTACCATGGGAACTACCTAACAACAGAACTTTCTTTCTCTTTACAAATTTCCCTACCTTTTTCAAGTCCTTGAAAGCTTGTTGTGCCCTTTCTACAGCTTCAGCTACATGAGGCTCATCCGATTCTGACTGAGGCAACAGGTCAAATCTATTTTCAATATTTATGACAAAGCTGTCTGATGCTCTCCTTTGCCTGTTCCCCCTATTACCTGTTGCCACTTCCCACCTCTGTTCACCCTTCTCCCTCTTTAACCTGTCCAGATCCTCCCTTGCCTTGTCTAGGTCAGCTTGAAGAGCTGCAATTTTCCCTTCCTGTTCCAGTATTTTCCTATCTCTACTACAGATCCTACAATACCACTGGTGAGCCTCATTTATGTCCCCATTTCCCACGCCACTACATTCGCCCCAATGAAAGAAACTACAGCACCCATCACACCATACCCCGGAACTAACGATCCTACGGCATGTCACACACTTCTCACTCATGGTAAAAACAGAAATCGTATAAGCTGATTTAAGTAGTGAGTAAAACGTAAACAAAGGACCCTAGAAACTATTCAGGCAGATATAAATAAATTGAAAGAGTACTGAATTAAAAAACTGGTGATTACATATAACTCACTGTTTACTTAAGATACGCGCGCGTGAAATTAAGCCTAAAATCCGTGCTGTAGGCACGAGAAGGAAAATAAACTTCTTACCCCGTTTAATCTTCTTTAACACTTCACTAACACTTCAACTAATGTTACAACACTTATATTATATTTATACCAACTGGAAACGTTTATCTATAAGTTTAATTCACTGCTTACTTACGATTCGTGCACGTGAAATTAGGCCTAGGATTCGTGCTACAGGCGCGAGAAGAAAAATACGCTTCTTACCCCGTTTAATTTTATTTTATACTTCACTAACACTTCCACTAATTCAACAACATTTATATTATATTTATAACACCTGTACACGTTTAAAAATAGCTTAATAACAACACTTTTTATAATTATTTAGTGCAGCAAATACTCGAAGAGTCCACGTCGGCGCAGTATCACAGACACTAACAACTGGCGACGAGAACTAGCAATGAGTGTGGATTCAAGTTACACTTCTGTAATTGTTTTCCTCATTGGCAAGAATAGCAACAGAGAGGAAAACCTATATATGTTGTTTAACATAAAATAAATGTACTTGTGAACAACTGAAAAATTGCTCAGTGTAAGTTACTTGGTGCAAATTCCATGGTTTTTTGTTTCATTTTTTCTGGTATTCTTACAAAATACATTCTAATTTTGTAGGGAAGATGAAGATAATAACATGAACAAATGTGTCCAGCACTGTGGCTATGAACCACAGGGTTTTCCTGGCGGATGGACTCCACCAGCTGTCAGACACGAGCACAGTCACCTACAATCCTTGCTGCTGTTACCCTATTCCATAAACACAACAAGATCACCAGTTCATCTTCAAATACCTAGGTCTATCCCAGAACTTCTACCCTGAGTCTCTCTCTCTCTCTCTCTCTCTCTCTCTCTCTCTCTCTCTCTCTCTCCTCACACACACACACACACACACACACACACACACACACACTGACTAGTACTTACTTACTTGCAAGGCTACAGATCTTTATAGCTTCAGCTAGGTGCTACAATTCTTGCAGCATTTAGAAAAGTGTGTAACAGTTTTGACTACTTTGGTACATGTGGGCTAATACTTTTTGTATCTGAAATGCATTGTCAGTGGGACTTGCATAAATATTTTTTACTCTTCTATTCATTTGCAGTTGCATTCTGCATAATTTGTGAAAAAAGCTTCTAGTCAGGTAGGTAGATAGATAGATAGATAGATATCACAGTAATAATTGTGTAACATTTTTGGTCACCTTTTGTATTTCTTAAAAAAAAAAAATAATGCATAAAATATAAAGGCAGTCTATACAAATGATCAAACATGTTGTCAAAGTTGATAGGCACATATGCTAATCACTTACATCATTGTTCACAACAAAATATTTTTCATGTAAAATAAATTTATAAATTTTGTGACAGCTTCCATTCTCTTCCAAAACAGTAAAAAGTATTGTAAAACAAGTGACATGAAACTGCATACGCAGGCAACTGACGGTTATCTGAATGTAGACCTCATACCGTGTGGCCATTGTCCTAGTTATAGTTGCCAGAATGTCATTTGGGATGTCTGTAGTGTGTGCTTTGGTGTACAAAAATGAGGAACAGTTAGTGTAAATTTACATGTTAGTTTAGGTGTGGTGAAGGTACTTATCCACTGTAATGTTAATTACAGAAACTCGACAAGTGTTACATTAAGAAGCAACTGATACAGTTTTCAGAGTGTGTAAATTTATTTGGGACAGCCAGAAGCAGAAAGAGTAGCCCAATATAGTGCTTCCTCTCCAGTGTAGCCAGCCAACCAGTAACCAGGCTAGTTGATGGCTGGAGTGTGTCATGGAACAAAGAGAGAACACACTGGTACGGTCACCAGATACGCTCCACCCCTCTGCACAAACTGTGTCATGCATCTGCCTTCTTACTTGCACACCATTATTGCAGTCGGTTTTTTCTTTATGTATACTGGCAACCAATTGAAATTGCTAAATCTCCCATTTCTTGGTTTCTATTAAGTTTGAGCATGAATGTATTAATAAAATTTTCTGAGTTTTGAGTGTTCTAACTTTCATGAAAAACAACTCCCATTATTAATAAGAAATTTATTAAGGCCATAACTAGTTCTAGCCTTTACATTTGGCCATTTTCAAGTGGATCTGAAACTGCCATTGATAATACATAATACAGTTGTACATCCCCCACCCCCTGCATTATTGTCGACTTCTGTTATACACTGACAGAGAACAAAAAATCTAACATCAAAGAATAATTAATGTAGAGTAATGAAATTTTGGGAATGCAGGTGTCTTGGTAATGTATTTAAGTGGTTAACATTGCAAGATTGCAGATTAATGTGTGCATGAGATAAGCTATTTCAAATGGGAAACGCTGAAACATTAATAACTGGTGTAACCACCAGAATGTTTGAATACGAGCATGCAAACTTTCATGCATTGTGTTGTAGAGGTGCCAGATGTCAGTTTTTGGATGGAATTCCATGCTTGATGCACTTGTCAATACACTGATGGTTAATGTTGTTTATGACGCTGGAGGTGTCGTCTGAAGTCCCTTACATGCTCGTTTGGAGACCAAACTGGTGATCGAGCAGGCCAAGGCAACATGTTGACAGTCTGTATAGTGTGTTGGATTGCTACAGCATTATGTGGATGAGCATTATCTTGTTGGAAAACACACACTGGAATGCTGTCAATAAATGGCAGCACAACAGGTCAAATCATTAGATTGATGTACAAATTTGCATAACCATGAGAGTGCTCCTCCAGTCATATGAAATCGCACCCCAGACCATAACTCAAAGTGTAGGTCTATTGTGTCTAGCATGCAGACAGGTTGGTTTCAGGCCCTCGACTGGCCTTCTCTTGTGCCAATTAATGCTCAAATTGCTATTGCAGATGCCCTATGATGCGCCAGAGCCAAAAGCTGAACATGATGGCCTTATGTCTCAGTAGTGCCACGTGGCCGTCCAAATTTTTGTGTTTTCTTTGTTAAGTCTGGTACTTCTAGGATGGCTCTTGTACCATGTATATTTAGTCAAATAGCAGTTAAATTAAATTGTGTGGTATTCAGTGTAATTTTTACATTAATATAAATAACACTTACATTATCTTCTTTCACGTCATGCTCTTGAATACAAATGTTCATAGAATAATGTGTTTTCACCAGCTTACAGGAACTGGATGAACTCAATGGGTGTGCAACCATATGTAAATTGGCTCTACTCTGACTTGGCTGACGGTCTTGTCATCTTCCAGCTCTACGATATTATTAAGCCAGGAATTGTCAATTGGAACAAGGTACACAGGTATGTTAAATGTATTTCTTGTCACTGTATTGAGTGTTTTTTTTATAATTGCTACAGTTTTTACCTTTCCTGAACTCTTGCTATTAGTAGTAGTCCACAGCTTAACACATCTGCCATGTTAGAGTTGTTCATATTAATGGTAACTGATTGGTATGTCTGTTTGGTTAGTAACTAATACCATTTTTTAATTGGAGGAGTTATTATCATGAATTGGAGTCTCAGAAACGAACACACACAATATTTTATTAGATTTTACTGAGTGAGACACTCGTATTCAGGAGTTCAAATTGTTGTCTTGCCATCCAGAATTAGGTTTTCCATGGTTTCCTTAAAGTTTTGTAACAGGAAATGTTTACTTTTGAAAATTGAATGGTTTTATAAATATCCTTTTGTATTGGAATACTGGTCTGTTGTAGTTTGCTAAAACATCAGATTTTACACAAGTTCTAAATTGTGTGGTGTGCTGTAAAAGTAGAGGACAAATTCTGGATGGCTGTAGCTGAGGGTTAGTTAATTTTTTTTCTCCTCTTCCAAATCACGTATCCTCTAGAAAACACCACTCTGTCACAGACGATATAGAAATTTTAGATGGTAAAATGTCTCTAATCGATGTAAATTACCTGTGACACATGGTTTTGCCAGTGTTCACCTCCTGTAAAAGAAATTAAATTTCTATGGAATTAACGGATCATGACATTACAGGTTTGATTTTAATTATAGAAAATTGAAACACATAATGTTACGCTAACAATTTCATTAACAAATATTAGAAAGTGTCATCTTCTACATGAGCAGAAATTACAAGGACTGTTGCTCCTCTGTTCTTTCTCTTGTATGGGAATGAGCTACCATTTTGTTGGAAGCAGGAGGTGGTGGCGATTTTTGTATCATAAAAGCAATGACATTAACTCCAGCAAAGGAACATCAAAATGGAAAATACTTTATACTTTTTGTTTTCTTTTTTTGCGAATACTCACTGTAACTAACAAGATATGATAGATGTTTAAACGTAGTATGTTAGAGTGAGAGAGAGAGAACATTTGAGAACAAGAAGAGAGAAAAATAAAAGGAACAGTTGAGTGTTAAAAGATGTTTGCAGTGAAGCTGAGAAATTTGTATCAACAATGACCGCAGGCCTGTTGCAGTATATGTTGTCTTCAACTACTTAAACAATATGATGCAGAAGATGTCTTAAACATCAGAACAATGGGCCTATTTTACCATTATTCACATGATAAAACTTCACCATGGAACAATCATGTTGAGGAGGAAAATCTGTAAGGAAAGGACTATGGTGTTGGTAGGGTGCAATTAGGATTGATCTGTGCAGTACTCTTACTTGTCACTGGAAAAAAATTAAAGCAGTGATCTTTTAAAATATAAGAAAATTGGCCGCTATTTTCACTGGGGTTTTTGATTTAGATGAATGATTTTTACGATAAAAGTAAAGTGTCACCTCTCTCTCTCTCTCTCTCTCTCTCTCTCTCTCTCTCTCTCTCTCTCGCAACCGGAGAACAATCAGTATTAAATTAAAATCTACAAAGCATGTATTTTTACCTTGAGATTCAATAATTGTTCTACAATCCAGTGATAAAGGCATTACTCAAAACTTGAAACTTTACAATTTAAGGAAAAGATTTTCCATTTGTTTGTTACATTATTACATGGGTTCCATTGTGTGTGGATTTCGATGATTCCATTGATAACAGAAAATTGCTTTTGCTATGCAGAATTCTTTGGTACTCTAAGCATTTTCATATAGTGCAACTGAGCTGACATTTAGTAAAATGTTTGGTAGAGGAATTTGTTGCAGTTTGTGATTATGTGTACAGCATAGATTGACAGATGAAGACATTTTTTTCAACATCAATCAGAGCTCAGAAGATTACAATTATGTTCAAATCAGCATTGCAGTTTCTGATCCCATTACACCAGGAATACTAAACATCATATAAAGTGTTTATAGGTAGTTAGGTGCAGCACAAAGAAATTTTGTCCAGTGCATAAGTGACATATCGATGAGGGTATTCAATAATTAGAGAGACAAACTGTCTGAAGAAACAAGCATTTATTTATACAAAAGAATACTTTTCTCCTTCTCAACATAATCCTCTTGAACATTTATGCACTTGTTCCAGTGGACTAAAAGCTTTTTTATTGTGGCTGCAAAAAACTCTATCTTGATGTTTGAACAAATTTCCCACAAACTTTTTCACGTCCTAGTTGTCCTGGAACCTCTTCCCATGTACTGCCTCCTTCAGTGTGGCAAACAAATAGAAATCACTAGGTGCTAAATCAGGACTGTAAGGGGGATGAGGCAGTATTTTCCAGCCCATTTTTTTTCACTGGGTTGGTTCAGCAATAGGAGGACGTGCCTTGTCTTGCTGGAGCTGGACCTTCAGCATCCTAAAACACCAACATGACTTTTCCTGCTGATGCTTGGGTTTTGAATTTTTATTGACAGGTGAGTTGGTGTGCTTCCACTCCATGCCTTGTCTTTTTGATTCTGGCTCATAATAGTGAACCCAAGTATCAAGTTAAAATCTTGTTGGGGAAGTGCTCACCTTCTGTTTCATGATGTTTCTTTAGTTCTGTGCACACCCTCAAACTTGTATACTTGTGTAGCCGGGGGAAGTGCTCACCTTCTGTTTCATGATGTTCCTGTAGTTCTGTGCACACCCTCAAACTTGTATACTTGTGGAGCCATGTCAGCTCCCTTGGGGCCAAATTCATATTATTGAGGAAAAAGACCTTGTTTCACAAAGCACCTAGCATCCAGCGCACGTTGGTCTATCGATTACTCATATGATTTTGAACGCATCCCTGTTGGTTTTTGAACTTTTTTGATCAAATTCTAGGTTGCTTTCTGAATGAATCATAAATTGATTTTTGAATGCATGCATAGTGTAAGTGATGTTTCTGCCAGGGAATCCCCATCGCATCTAGAAAAATACTTTCCTGCAGACAAAAGGGGAAGGGTCTATACGAGCTGAGCGAATAAAGCCGAAAGGGTGAACTAAAATCGCTGTAAACTGTTCCTGGTTGACTGGGTTTGCAAATTATCAGCGTTGTTATAATTACTAGCGAATTCCATCAATTCAGGCTACCAGAGTGGAAATAAACGACTAACAGGAATAACAGGCAACTAAGATTACGTGTATCCAAGAAAATGAAATTTTGACAGAAAATTTTTGGCCAGACCCCGGCTAGCAGCCGCTAAAGTTCTATTCTGGGAGTAGTGCGGAATACGCGTTGTATGAGCTCTTAACAACGCGTAACCAGAGAAAAAATGCAGGATAACTAAACCAGTGATTGTGGCAGGGTTAGTGAAGTTAACCAGAGAGAAATTTTGACACTGGCAGGAATAGTTACAGAATTAGTGATGACAAGATTGTTTGTTAGAACGAGGAAGGAGAACAAACGGAGACTGTCACAAATTACGGAAGTATATGACAATTCCAAATTTTTATAAAAGTTACGTACTACTACTTTTCAATCTCATGCTTCTGAAGCTAGAGAGTATGAATGAAATGTGAAATTATTTCCTAACATACATGCTTGTAGTAGGCCTAATGGGCTTTCGATATTGGTGCTTCCTGAATTATATTCTGTTGTGTTATAAAAATGACCATTTGTGCCAAAACAGTCTCGTTTATTTGGTGTGTGTAACAACTGCTGCAATATTACGCAGGCCTATTTCGTTTTATCTAGCAGACAGTGACAAAATACACGTAATCAGATCGAGAAACCACACCAGTCTTGGGTACTATTTGTATTAAGGGGATACGGAATCACCTATCCCCGCAATGTTAATATATGCCTACTATAGGGAACATTTTCTCACAAACTACTGGAGACAGAGAGGTAAAAATTTTACTGTATGTGCATTCATATGTTACAACAATACTGAAACAACAGTTTATTGTCAAAGTATTTTTTTACAGAGATATTGTACATTTATTTTTAAGTAAATTTTTTCCATCGCTTTTTACTAGACTATCACCCCTAAGTCTTTTGTGAATCAAGTAATTAAAAAATCGTTGTTTCAGTATGCAATAGGGACCTATGTCACTACGTCATAAAAATTTCAGACTTCTAGGTTGACCAGTACCTGAGATAATGTTCCTAGATGAAGTAAAAAGTAAACTTACGGGAAACGGAGAAAGAAGATTAAAACATTCCTGATCCGTAGCTAATACCTCCTTCACAGTCTTCATAATCATCTTCAAGTCTTCTTTTGGCACCCCTCTGCACCTGTCTTGCTTTTTTCACTAATGTCTTGATTATATTATCAGCATGCCTTAGTCTGTGCTGATCTAAAAAGAACATAGCACGTACCGTACGGGAACCAACACACATACCCAACTTTTGAAGGACCTGGCATTTAGTTATATTTCCAAGATTGAAGGTTGCCACAGCATCATACACACCAAAATGTAGTGTATTAATTCCGACAAACACTGTTTTTGGGAGACGATGCCATATCACACTATTCAAGCACTCGTTGGGGTTCTGCGTTTTTCCGTGAAGACATTTCATCAGAAGACTTCTGTCAGCCAGATCTCTGAAAATGGGCTTTATTTCTGCCATGATGGCTGATGGTAGACTGTGGTGGTGAATGTATTTCTCTCCTGTTGTTAGTCCTCTATTGTATTTACACCAGCTGTTTTCACCTTTGGGGCACAAACCATGTTGTGGATGCTCATCCGTGGATGCGGTGTGGAAATATAAAGCCCATATAGCTCTCCTCATTTCTTCAAGATTGCCTGTATTTTGCCTGATTGCAAGGCCATAGCAGTTCTGAATGTGGTCTATTATGGAATCAGTCAATCTTCCTCTGCCATCCAAGGTTTTCCCATCATCTAGTTTTTTCCCTTTCATAACTGATTTTAACCTTCTCAGCCTGGCACCCATTCTCTTCTGCACATGTCCTATACATTCAAGTTTGCTTATATTTACACTGTTCCCATATGGTTTGCTTTCCAAAACTTCTTTGAATGCTTTAGAGTCACCATCTCCCAGATATTTGACATAGCGAACATTATACCACTGTGAAGAGCGCAATACCTGATCTCACAAATATATAAAAATAAAATAGTTATAATTGTAGTAGAGCTATGTATGATACGTCATTTTAAAGAGGAAACATGGCAGAATATAATACGCCAACAAAAAAAATTCGATTTTTTAACCCAAAATCCGATTCCGTATCCCCTTAACAGCTTTTCTGATATTAGACAATGACCTTTCGTTTTTTCATGTAGCAAAACGTTGACGAACTTCGATGGCGTAATAGATCCTTTCCCAGAAAGGAAAGTACGCCATATAAAGCTGCGGCAAGATTAGAGAGGAAAATAAAGCTAGGACTTAAGGATTGAAGAAATGTGCACTGTCTTGCTTGTCTCTTGTCTTTACTCGTTTTATGTATCCTATATATAATTTTGTCACACAGAACAGCAAGTTATTAGCTAATAGGCAGTTAAGACTGCAAATTTTCTGAAGAGTTCTTGCTCTGCCGGTCACAAATAATCCCACCCAGTATTAATTGCGAGGGGTGTGTGTGTGTGTGTGTGTGTGTGTGTGTGTGTGTGTGTGTGTGTCTTTTAAAAAAGAGATATGTAAGATGTCAAACCGGTCGACTGGGATCAGGAAAGGCACCACAGTGCATTTTAATTTCCACTGTCCTCAATACAGGTTTGATGACATCCATTACAAAATATTACATGTTTGAATTCCACAGAGAGAAATACAGTGACGTGGCGTAGAAGAATGCTGTATGAAGAGGCGTGGCACTGCACTTAGACACGCTTAAGACCAAATAACGTGTCTTACGTTGCCTCGATCACATATGTTTTATGTATCAGACACTTCAGAAAGACGTGCGCTACAATATGAAGATGTTTTTGAAAAGTCAATTTTTTTAAATTTTTGGCGTCCTACCTCAAATGCTCGAGGGATGGGGAGCGCCACTATCTAATATTGGCCTGATTCGGAAATATCGTAGATCTGGACCTGGTGCACAGAGCAGTCTAAGTTGTAGTGGGGAGGTGGTAGCCTCCATGTGACTCGTGTTTACGTTAAGTAATTTTGCTGTTTCCTCTTCGTTTATTGCTCTCACGTCAAATGAAAACAAAACGGATTCCTGTGGTCGGGAGCTATCAACCGAATTAAAATACATACTCATAATTACGGAAGGCTAAAATAAGTTATTAGTCTCTGATTTTATTTTGTTTCTACCTTTATGACAGTCAAGCGTTAATCGCCTTGCAGAACAATGAAGTTATCTTTGTTGGTTTGTTAAAGAAATTTGACTTTAATTAATCTTTTCTGCTGAGGCAGTCATTTTATTTGAAACGAAGTGTTTAATTCCACACTATTGCCCAGTTTCAACTGTTCGCTACATTTTAAATGCACGTTTTCATCGTCTAGCAAGTATGGCATTATGCCATAATAAAGAACCAATTATGAGATAATACAGTACTGGTACATCTGAATCTGGACATACGAATGTGCACTTTAAGTCAAATTATGCATTTTAGTAGGGTTCACAAAATTCCCATGCTCTAGGGGTATCCTCTAACGTCCAGGCTTCCTGGGTCATCGTAGCTGCGCAAGCACGGCGACGCTTGTCATCTGGCGTAACTGCTGAAACGAATATAACGTCGCGGGAAAATATTCCGAATGGTTGTTTGAAAAGCGTTACTTTCAAGTAAAATAAATTTCCTTTTATACAAGATGAACTCTGTGCGCCAATGTCCGATGAATTTCTTAAAACAGAGCGTTTGACTTTCATTCAAAATTCAGATCTTTGAGAACGACCATTTAGAATATTTTCGAGCCCAGAATGTCAGACACTTATGTCGTTGTTAAAAAATTTACTGGCACATTTCTGTGATGTATCTTGAAGTGAAACGCCCGCAAAAAAGATCAACATTACGTGTGAAAGCCTAGCTTCTCTTGCAGCTTATTAATCTTAGAGGCCAATATTATAGGGTACGTGAAAGCTTTTCTTTTCTTTTAGTAACACTATGTATATTAATTTAAACCATTACCTTTCCCGATTTGTGTGTTCGCGCAACTTAACAGTGATGTTGCTATTGGCTGTCTACATCACGTGTCCTATGCTCTGAATATCCGCTGTCATCGGCTGGCGAGATCGCTTGACATGAGCTACGACCTGCTAACAAAAGCGCATTGCAATCTCGATTTCAATTCTACGGAAAGTAACATGTGGTGTTTGGTGGAATTCGAATTTATACGTTCGTAATACAAAATATGCAGTGTACTTGTTTCTGCACATCAGACACCTTTCCAAAATGTGTTTTTTCCCCCTGAGTTTAGTTTTTTAAAGTGCCGGGAAATTCTATGCCAGTGTAAGACCACAACCACTGAAAGGATTGATAACTTTTACAGTTCCGAGGAAAAGTATACTGTTACTTAACAAGGAAAAAGTGTATTTTCATCTGGGAGAAAGTGTATTTTTAACCGGGAAATCCGGAAATTTTTTTTCGTCGGCCACGTATACACCCTGTTTTAGGAATGCCAGTATAGTGTTAAAGCTGTTTTGTACCCACATGTGGATTCATAGCAACGGAAGCGAGAGCAGTAACTTTGGTAGCTTTGTCTGTGCGAGTGCTACAGCGATTGCGTTGACATGGTTTAAACTTCCTGTTTCCTGAAGCATCACAACAAGAGGACAAAATGTCCATTGGGAAGGTGGGTTCTTGTCAGGGTATTGCTCTCTGTACAGTTCCGCTGCCTGCATAGCATTTCACCTACCTTCAACAACAACAACAACAACAACAACAACATCAAGAAAAGAAACATAATGTTGATGCAGTTTGTAGGAAGGAGAGCCTTTACTGTATGCCTACGCTACACAACAGTATTTAAAAGTACTAAACTACTGTACTAAATGTACCCATACATGAGAAAACAGTATTGCAATTACTGTTCTGTTCTGTTATGTTTTTTAAGTACTGTAACAACAGTATGGAAAGGACAGGTTGCTACTTGCCCTATAGGTGAGGCATTGAGTTGCATATAGGCTCAGTGAAAAAGAATACTAGATATATTCATCCATTGACAAAGTT
Organism: Schistocerca nitens; assembly: GCF_023898315.1. NCBI lineage: Eukaryota > Metazoa > Arthropoda > Insecta > Orthoptera > Acrididae > Schistocerca > Schistocerca nitens. Next base: position 665,232,987 of record NC_064616.1, on the reverse strand, counting down.
TTTTTTTTTTCTTTCCCCCCCCCCCCCCCCCCTCAAGCACAGGAACTGTCGTCTATGGGCACTGAGGCCCAACTGAAATGTTGAACTCTGCCTGACTCAATTTACTCATCCATCTGTGATTCAGCCCCACTGTTCCCAAATTACTTAACATAAACTTCCCAGATTTCCTAACCTTGAACCTTGCCTCACCAAAATTCCCCAAAGGCCTCAACATGGAACTGATTTCACAGCTCGAGAAAGAACTACAGTCCACCATTTAAAAATTGATCCTGACCTTTTAATCATACATGCCGACGAAGATTCCACCGCTGGCCATGCAGCACAGAGATTTCCTGACAGGTGGACTCAACCAGCTATCATATGAGGGTACATCCACCTTTAATCCTTGGTGCAGTTACCGTATTCCAAAAATACAGCAAGATCACTAGTCCCTCCTGAGATACATGGGTCCATCGCAGAACCTCTGCCCTGAGTCTCTCTCTCTCTCTCTCTCTCTCTCTCTATCTCTCTCTCTCTCTCTCTCTCTCTCTCTCTCTCTCCCCTCCCCCCCTCCACACACACACACACACACACACACACACACACACACACACACACACACACACACAGAGTTTTATTGTTGTTTATACAAATGGATCCCAGCAAGAGAATGTCCTTGGTTGTTCTGCTGTTTTTTCTGATAGGGTTTTCAAAACACATCTTCTGGAACAATTTGTGGAATTAATGGCATTATGATGGCACTGGAGAGGATTCACAGGCATCACTGTACAAGGTTTCTTGTTTGTGGCGACTCACTTAGTGCCCTAAAAGCTCGTCACCAAATGTTTCCAGTAGTCCAGTTGATTCAGCTCATCCATGACTCCTTACAGTGGCTCAAACACCATGGCTAGCTGGTGATCTTTTGATGGGTACCTGGCCACTACAGGGTACAAGGATAAGACATGGCCTACAAAGCAGCCGAGGAAACATGTCGGGATGGTCTTGTCCATCAGTGTCCCATCCTGTTGCATGCCGTCATCTCATTTTCTGACTGACACATCACGTGTCAGTGGGAGACTGAATGGTTGAAGGTGTCAGGAAACAAACTGCGTTCGCACAAATCGACCACACGGGCATGGTGGACTTCATGTCAAGCTCACTGCTGGAAGGACGTTCTTTCTTACCAGGCTGCACAATGGAGATAGCGCTTTAACACATGGCTTCCTCCTCCTGGCGGAAGGATCCACCACTGTGTAAGGTTTGTGGTGTGCCACTTTCAGTTCAGCATATTTTGCCAGCATGTGTCTTACGTACTGATATCAGGCCAGCCCTCAGGCTTGATTGAGATCCACCCACCATCCTCGCCAATACCGATTCCAGTGTTAGAAGAGTGGTGAAAGTTTGTGAACTGTCAGGCCACATCTGTAAATTGGTAGGAAAGGGAGGCAGCCTTTAATGCATTATAAACTGCTCCGCATGTGGGGATAGCCTTCTTCCCCACCCATGAGATTGGCATGCTGACTTCTCATCAGGGTGCTGATGACCATGATGTTTGAGTGCCCCCACCTAAATTCATCATAATCATCATTTTTGTCCTTATGCCTCAATGAACACACAATTCTTTTAACACGAAAAAGTGTTTTGATCTCCTCAGTTTCACGGTGAACATTTTTCACTGTACTAAAAATATTATCGCAGTACATGCAGATAAAATATCTGGTAATCTATCCATGGATGTAAAGTATCAGAGCCAGCACTCCTTCAGAGTGCATAGCATATTAGCCAGTTTTAGCTATAGTTACCTGCATTTAGTCCTCACCAGTAGTATGTTCAACACTGTCAGTTCTTCAGATTTTCTGGTTAGATTCAATCGGTTGTCTTCTAAAGATTTTGCTGGAGAAATGAGTGTTGAAAGAGGCTCAACTTGTTCCCATCTATAAGATGTGCCCCAGGACAGCTTCATAGACATTTTTCAGTGAAGTCTATTTCTTATAGTATTATGACATAAAAATTGTGATCAAATATGAAATCCTATTTGGGCACTGAACTACTACTATGTGGGAATAAAAATGGGTTTTCAACTATCATCACTAGCAGAATCAAATGTGTTCTGCTCCTTCACATATTTGGAAGGCAATAGTTTGTTGTGTCCAGATTGTTGTTCTTGACTTCCAGAAGTGGATGCAGTTAAATGTTGTCACATGGTAGACCAAAGAATTGTCATGGGATATTCAGACATGTTTGTGGTTGGATTGAAGGCTGCTAGTAAACACAACACAGTAAGTCTCCAGTACTAATGGGAAGACATTGTCTGAAGTGGAAGTAGGAACCCTGCATGTCATAGTAATGTAATGAGAGCCATACTGTTCATAATAAATGTATGTTTTGGCAGATAATATCTTCACCTTTGAGGCAGTTTGCAGAGGACAATGTGTAAGGGGAACAGAGGAGTGAGGATGCATATGGTTTTAAAAAACTGGATTTGAAATGCACACATGATGATGACTGGCACTTGGTGCAGATACTAGTAGCTGACTTAAAATGTAAATGTTAAGTAAGGCCTGTGAATGTTTGGTTACATGATCAACAGTCATTTGTAGGGAAGGCTCTTAAAAGAATTATTGCAAGAATCTTGATGCACTCGTGAATTGTGTAATTTTTAAAGCCAAATTCGTCTACTCCCATAAGAATTTTTTGCAACTTCAGAAGTTGTTCCAACAGAAGAGACAGAAAATTCAGCAAAGTTTGTTTTAGAGAGTATAAGTGTGTCACAGAATTGCTCAAAGAACCACAGTGAGAGATCCTAAAAAGAAAAAAAAATCTCCAGAGTGCCCACATTCCTAAACAATATAAGAAATTATTAACTCATCCCATCCACATTTTGTAAAATGAGCAGTATGGTAAAATTAGAGAAACTGAGATCAACACAATGAGGTATTGATAATCTTTCCTCGTGCATACCATTTACAAGAACAGGGGAAGTGATTCTGGTACACCCTATAGGGCTCTGAAAATTGTTTTGAGAGTACACAAGTAGTGAGCATAGGATGTTGAATCTATGCTGTACTACTACCCCTTCTTTGCCTCTAGTCTAACTGTCCTACTATCTTCTGTATTTTTTGTGGATTGTGTTTGGAATAGGCTTGCAGCAGTTTTTGTCTGTTAAAATAGGTGATGAAAAAGAGTACCAACATAGCCAAGCCCTACAACACGATGATTTGGACCTCATTTTGTTGTAACTATTATGCAAAACTAATATAGCCGACCATGCAGAGATTGCATTACTGCTGCTGCCATTCACTCACCTTGCATCCTGTGGAGTCAGTATCCATTCTTCCTGGAGCACAGGGCTCTGTGCAATTGTAACTATGCAAAGTGGCACTCAATGAGGGAAACCTTCAGTTAGAGTGAACAAAAACTGGACTGATTGTTTAAAAATGAAAAACCAAAAAACAATCTGGCAGTTCTGTTTGATATGGACTGCTCGTTGAATATAGGTGTGCCCAGGTGGATAGCACACCAACCCAGCAGGATCTCATAATGTGCAGCCCTAGCCTTCAGCAATGACAGTGGAATATGTGTGGAGTTTTTTTTTTTTGATTATGACACCTGAATTATATTGTACTTACTGAAATGAAGAACTAAAGAACTGACCTATGAGACTCCACACACCATACTCCGAAGTATAGATAAAGCTCAGATGCATTTGCTGTCATTGTCTACACATAGGAATCCCTGGACTATCTGCTAATGGAGACTTTAAGACAGATCCCATGAGTATTGCTGAACTTCTGGCAGAACTCTTTGCCATAATGTCTGCCTCTAGTAATTACCATTTTAATTTTAAATATCACACACACTTGGCAGAAGCAACACTTCAGCCTTTCCCTCTCAACCACTATGAACTTGAAACTTCCTTTTAATGACTGTGAACTAAATAGTACTTAAGCTTTGTTGATGACAAGACCCCAAAGACATATCAAAATACATGCTCTGATGCCACACCACCTCAACAAGAACAGTAATATGATGGAGATCCTTAATTAAAAATGACGAGGAAATGTATTAACCACACTTGCAGTAGCAGAGAATTGCAATACTCATCTTGAAACTAGAAGAATACACATTAACAAATAACTACAAACCAGTTTATCTACAAATGGTAATTGTTGGAAACAATCTTAACAGGTGCTTTAATTGGTGCATGGAATTCAAAAGTTGTTTGTGTAATTTCCCCTGCATGCAGTTTTCAAAAATCCTGGTCTTTCACTGATGCTCTTCAGCATCTAGAACCTGTCATCTGAGGCACTGTTTTACACAGCGCACACTGGGTCAGTGTTCTACATAAAGCATACGGGCTATCACATTATGTCCATATTTACACAAGTGAGGTTTTCTTGGTGCTTATTGTTTTTATAGAACTCCGTCACTCATATTGTTCGTGATCAAATTGGCTATGGCCCTTAGCAACTATACTTGAGGAGAACAGGATTCGGCTGACTCCAGTGCAGAGTGCTACCCTCCTTGTAAGATAGCAAGAACTGATTTTGTACTCACTATGGCTCCCACAGTATCTCTAGCGTGATGTAAGAGGGATTTCTGTTCATATTGCAGTTCTACATCACTGCACACAAGAAAACAGTAACTTCAGGAAGCTATACAGAAGGCATGAGAAGAACCGGTAGTCAAGGTATCAGTTCTCATCAATGAAATTCCATGTTGTGCAGTACTGCACATACCCATCTTGAGGCAAACTGCTTTAAACAGTGTGTTCCCTCATACTAGGCACCCAGTTTTCTCTTTTAACCTATCTGGCATAGGAAACACATGGCAGATATTAATTAAAACGGTAAAGCTTCAATGGTTTGAAACTCACTACCACACTCTTCTTTGCACCATAAGTACATTGAGATCGTTATATTATTCTGGTACACTATGTAGCTTCTAAAATACTTCATGGGGGCTAGTGGAATAAAAATGTGAAGGTAGGTGTATCAGAAATACATTTAAATTCAGATTGTATTTTATCTTGCGCAACTACTTCTTTGTCTTAAGATTTCTCGTATGGAAGTCAGTAGTCACCATAGAGGTACCAACTGCTGGTGCATTGTGACTTAAGATGTGTCAGAGGGTGCTACATCCAATATTCTCTGCAAATGCTGTATCAGTCAAACTATGTACGAAAAGTTCAGCAGTCAGTTGAGTTAACAATGAATTTGTTGTGGATTGGCAGGAGAGCCAACCCACGAAGGTTAGAGGAAGCCGAAAGGCACGAGTTTTATCTCACGCAGGCTGGCGTGAGGTCTGGAACAGGACAAGGAAATTAGAACTTAGAAAAACGGACGCAGATGGTGGAATACTTAACTTTAATCCATTAATGTTGAACGTAGCTCTTGTCTGTACATTATTTACAATATCAATAGTAACTGAACATGGCGCCTTGCTAGGTCGTAGCAAATGACTTAGCTGAAGGCTATGCTAACTATCGTCTCGGCAAATGAGAGCGTATTTTGTCAGTGAACCATCGCTAGCAAAGTCGGCTGTACAACTGGGGCGAGTGCTAGGAAGTCTCTCTAGACCTGCCATGTGGCGGCGCTTGGTCCACAATCTTTGATAGTGGCGACACGCGGGTCCGACGTACACTAATGGACTGCGTCTGATTTAAAGGCTACCACCTAGCAAGTGTGGTGTCTGGCAGTGACACCACAGAATTACCAATGTAAGTAGCAAATTCTCATAAAGAAAAATCTACAGAATTAAAATAATAGTAAGTTTTTCCTTTTGTGTAAAATTATTCCCCCCCTCTTAGCAGTGTCATTATAAACATTGCTCATGTAAGAGATTTTAAACCCAGATTACTTTGTTAATAACATCTACCTTTTTTGATAATGACCAACATCTACTATCTCCTGATCAAAAAGCAATTGAAAGTTAATTACTATTGATTGTAGGGAATTTGCTGCTTCAAATTATCATATACAAGGTGAAACATACATAGTTGTGGAAAAAATATTAACACCACATTCCAATGAGATCTGTTGTCCTGTGATGGCTTTGATGCCTGGTACCTGGAGAACAAACTGATCTTTCATTTTCACCTTTCATGAAAAATTGCAGAACTAAGGTAATGCACTCGGTCACCCAAATACCCTCATGCACACAAACACCCGTAAGACTTTCATCCGTGCATAGAAAAGGTAAACTTTGTCAGTTTAAAGCCAAGGAAATCCATCTCACTGTGATCTGGTTGCCGATTGAATTATGTTAACAGAAATTTAAGTACATTTGAAAATCATTGACAACAGTGGTAGTTCCATGGACTGAGCAGAGTGGAGGTGGGGTGGGGGCATATGTTATTGCTCGTGCTTTAAAGTGTTAAATACTATGATGAGCAAGCATAATTCTAAAACAGATGTGCACTAACTTTCTGTGAAAAATATTGTAATAGTTTTTTAATTCATATTTTCATAATACACACCACACCACACCACACCACACCACACCACACCACACCACCTCACCTGTACTGTGCACCCATTTTTGTGTGAGGTGGTGTTGGAGAGAATCCCCCCCCCCCCTCCTCTCTCTCTCTCTCTCTCTCTCTCTCTCTCTCTCTCTCTCTCTCTCTCTCTCTCTCTCTCGCGCTCTCCCCCCCCCCCCCCCCTCTCTCTCTCGAATGAGGAATTTCACCTTAAACTGTAACACCACAAGATGATGACTGTACCACTAATATTGTATGAACAATTGTCCTCTTATTTTCCAGGAAATTCTCCAAGCTACGAAAATTTATGGAGAAATTAGAAAACTGCAATTATGCTGTTGAGCTTGGTAAACAGCTTAAATTTTCTTTGGTTGGCATTGCAGGCCAGGATATAAATGATGGAAATGCTACTCTCACACTAGGTAAGTTATGATATTGAAAGAACGAATTTTCTAAACTCTTGTATGTAAGTTTAAACGATGGATATACTGTTAGTCTCTTGTGGCACTTCTCTAGGTATCTCGTGTAATTTATATTTTATCCCTTCTTTTTTGAGATACTGAGTGAGATAATTTACAATCCCACACAGGGTTATAAGGAATGACAAATCAGAGCACCAGGGACCTACTGGTGAAGGAGGTAACAACTCTTTAGAGCTTTGAATTGTGAGTTTTTGTAATTTTTACCAACTGCACATTTCCCTTATAATCATTGTGAGCACAGATTATTACTGTTTCCTTTTCCCAAGTTGATTATAGAAGGCAGAATGGCTTAATTAAGTTTGGCCATTCTAGCACCAGTGATTGCCAACCTTGAATAGTATGTAGATCTCTGTATATTTTAATCCTTCTTTGTCAGTCCTAATTAAGACTTCACGGTTCCCCCACTCACTTCGGGCAAATTCTGGGAACAAATTCTGGGTTCGGTCCATATAAAGATCACCACCTTCTGTCCTCCCATTGGGGATGAGTACTCCCGTATCATGCTTACAGGCAGCTGCAGGTAGTGTAGGCTACGTGGGAGATGGCTCTATTGTGCACATTCTGAAAATGCGCAAGATGCTTTGCCAACTCTGCCCACATATGTTTACCTTGTGCCCTGTAGTCATGCAAGCTATGCCCTGGCTGTTCCCAGGTGGGCACATGAGGTGGTACTGTCATCACTAGTAACTATCTCAAACCTACCTCACTTCCTCCCAACTCACTGTCTCTTCCTTGTCCTCATATTCAACCTGTCACTCTCTCCACCACCTCCTTGCTCTCCTGTCTCTCTCACTGTTTGCCTGCTCCCTTCGTCATTTAAAACAGGTATTTATTAAGTTTATAGCAATTGTGCAGTTTTGTGCTTTTGTTTTTTTCATTTTGTAGCTTCATACTGACCTAATCAAGATTTTATTCCCTAGTTTATCAATTTAATAGTCATTTAAAATTCTTTGTACCTGTTGTTCACACCTTTCCAGCAGTCACTTCCCTCTTTATCATTTGACATTGCTGTCGGATTTTTCCTGTGTGCACATTTATGTAATTAATTAAATGTGTAATGATAGTTGTTTGGCTTACTAAAATTACACTCCTGGAAATGGAAAAAAGAACACATTGACACCGGTGTGTCAGACCCACCATACTTGCTCCGGACACTGCGAGAGGGCTGTACAAGTAATGATCACACGCACGGCACAGCGGACACACCAGGAACCGCGGTGTTGGCCGTCGAATGGCGCTAGCTGCGCAGCATTTGTGCACCGCCGCCGTCAGTGTCAGCCAGTTTGCCGTGGCATACGGAGCTCCATCGCAGTCTTTAACACTGGTAGCATGCCGCGACAGTGTGGACGTGAACCGTATGTGCAGTTGACGGACTTTGAGCGAGGGCGTATAGTGGGCATGCGGGAGGCCGAGTGGACGTACCGCCGAATTGCTCAACACGTGGGGCGTGAGGTCTCCACAGTACATCGATGTTGTCGCCAGTGGTCGGCGGAAGGTGCACGTGCCCGTCGACCTGGGACCGGACCGCAGCGACGCACGGATGCACGCCAAGACCGTAGGATCCTACGCAGTGCCATAGGAGACCGCACCGCCACTTCCCAGCAAATTAGGGACTCTGTTGCTCCTGGGGTATCGGCGAGGACCATTCACAACTGTCTCCATGAAGCTGGGCTACGGTCCCGCACACCGTTAGGCCGTATTCCGCTCACGCCCCAACATCGTGCAGCCCGCCTCCAGTGGTGTCGCGACAGGCGTGAATGGAGGGACGAATGGAGACGTGTCGTCTTCAGCGATGAGAGTCGCTTCTGCCTTGGTGCCAATGATGGTCGTATGCGTGTTTGGCGCCGTGCAGGTGAGCGCCACAATCAGGACTGCATACGACCGAGGCACACAGGGCCAACACCCGGCATCATGGTGTGGGGAGCGATCTCCTACACTGGCCGTACACCACTGGTGATCGTCGAGGGGACACTGAATAGTGCAAGGTACATCCAAACCGTCATCGAACCCATCGTTCTACCATTCCTAGACCGGCAAGGGAACTTGCTGTTCCAACAGGACAATGCACGTCCGCATGTATCCCGTGCCACCCAACGTGCTCTAGAAGGTGTAAGTCAACTACCCTGGCCAGCAAGGTCTCCGGATCTGTCCCCCATTGAGCATGTTTGGGACTGGATGAAGCGTCTGCACGTCCAGCACGAACGCTGGTCCAACTGAGGTGCCAGGTGGAAATGGCATGGCAAGCCGTTCCACAGGACTACATCCAGCATCTCTACGATCGTCTCCATGGGAGAATAGCAGCCTGCATTGCTGCGAAAGGTGGATATACACTGTACTAGTGCCGACATTGTGCATGCTCTGTTGCCTGTGTCTATGTGCCTGTGGTTCTGTCAGTGTGATCATGTGATGTATATGACCCCAGGAATGTGTCAATAAAGTTTCCACTTCCTAGGACAATGAATTCACGGTGTTCTTATTTCAATTTCCAGTAGTGTAGATGCCAAGTCATTTAAGCTGCAAGGTATCCTTTTGAAAAGCTACAGCTAGTAACCTGTATTCTGTAAATGTTTCAACCTTTTTTTTTTAATTTAATTAATATACTATTTTTAGAGATGCACAGCTGAGAGCATTTCAGAGGTATTCAAATCACCCTCATTTAACTTGTTTTGTTTCATATAGCTCTTATATGGCAGCTCATGAGAGCATATACGCTGTCTATATTGACCCAGCTGGCTAATACAGGAAGTCCAATAGTAGAAAAAGAAATTGTTACGTGGGTCAACAATAAACTTGCACAAGCTAGGAAGAAAAGTACACTGAAGAATTTTCAGGTAATCAGATATACGACATTGCATTGTTTCCATTAAACAGAGATGCTTGTGCACATACTTCTTTGTTATGTACTGAACTTAAGCTTTACAGACATTTGTCAATTTTTTTATGGGAACTGAGTAACTTATAGCACGCCAACTATGGAGTAACAATACGATATTTCAGTGCCTGTGTTCAGAAGTACAATGCAATGCTCCTTTGGACATGAACGAAAGTCCAAAGGAACAAGCACTGTGCCAACTACAGCCATTATGAAATACCTGAGATGTATTCACAGTTGTGAATATGGGCAACCATCAACTGTAAAATGGAATGATGGCAATGAAAATTTGTGCTGGACAGGGCCTCAAACCCTAGATTGAGCGATCACCTCACCCTCAGGCTCTGAGTATGCTTCATGCCCAGACCTAAACTTCCATGTGTCTATAACCTGCATTATTACATCCATTATGTATATTCCTGTAAAAGGGAGATATTTTAATTGAAAGTTGATTGCCTGGTGTCGGTAGATGCATGCATGAACATTGCACTGTACTTCTGGACAACACAGGCATTGCAATATCATATTTATCCACAGATTCCAGGCAAGTGATTTTCAATTAAAATGTCTACTTTGTACGGGAATATACATAATGGATTATGTAAGAGCGCAGGTCGTAGACAAGTGGTTGATGACATGTGGAAGTTTGGGTCTGGTGTGAAGCATGCTTTGATAGCTTACTGGTTAAGGTGACAGTTTGTGATAAGCAGGAAATCCGGGTTTGAGCCCCAGTCTGGCACAAATGTTCATTGCTGTCATCCATTTCACAGCTAATGGTTGTCCTTATTCTCAACTGTGAATACATTTCATATATGGAGTGACAAGTAGAATTTTATTACCAAAGTATGGATAAAACATTCAGTTATAGGTGTAACTTCACAACTTGAGATATTAAAATGGGAATAATGACACATTTTATTGATTTATAATTTCACAATTGTACAAAGAAAGCATTATGCAATCAAAAGCATTGTACACTGTGTTCAGGCTTATTGTTCTAGATTACCTTTCATCTACTGAAGGATTCTTTTGTGGTCAGTTGAAATGTGTGACACTTAACAATTACTTCTATACACTCTTGTTAGAGATCTTGGGAAATAAGCAAATCTAAAATCAGTGAAATAAGGAAAAAAAGGTGCCACAATGGCTTTACCTTTCAGACTGATCAGTAGTTGTAAGTTATAGCCATTTTTCTCACCTCTTTCAGCATAGACCTTAAAGCTTGGAGATATCATACAATTTTATTATGCAACCTTTAATGAGGTCATGCACTGCACAAGCATATTACTGCAGTTATGGCCACTTCATGTGGTGGTGGTGGTGGTGGTGGTGGTGGTGGTGGTGGTGGTGGTGTGGTGATTTATACTGTTGATAAGTGTAAATGTGCTGGCACATAAAGAGACTAAGGGAATGAGATTTACTCCAGAAGTTATAAAGATTTTGGCATACAGCCAGTAGTATTAGGAACATTATCCTAAGCAAAGCATTTTGAGTCAGGCTCCCATCATCTGGCTGTTGAAGTAAACGTGCAGTACAAAAGCAAACGTGTTCAAAGTATAAAGCAAGTAAAATTATTTGGACATGAAGTCCATGCCTTACTTACAAAGAAAAGAAGGAAAGAAAGAAAGGGCAACACTAGATTCTTTGCTTCACTTACCCATACTAGTGCCCATCCACTAAAGCGTTCCTTCTGTAAAGTGGTACACTGGGCACATCAGCTGCCTCTTTATGCACATATATTTCATAAACATGTGTATGGTTCTCACAGACAGCATTGAGCCATTACCCATCCTACAACATTCCAAAGATGTTAAAAAGGACATGGGGAGACACTATACTAATCTGTGCAAAAACATTCACATTTATTGTACTAATGCCAACCATAAAAAAGATAGTGAAAACCTTTTCTTTTTTGGCTATAGTAATTTCACTACATTTTACCTTCTGTTATGTCTTTATACTGTCACAGTAAGACATCCGAAAATAAATACTTTTCAGCTGGGGAAAAGCTTTAAGATCACACCTTTTTAGGCTTACTTTTTGCCATCTTCATAACGTAACTACTTCAGTAATAAATATTGTGTATCTACAATGTGAGATTAGTATCTCCAGTTGAAGAACAATAATTGTATAGATAGCTGATTTTATTAGTGTTGCCAAGCATATTACAAACTAATTTGGATATACACCGATCCTTGTTCGCTGGATCAAAGTTTATTGTGATATAGTAGTTTAGTCCTGAACTAAGGTCAAAATTGACTTCCAGTCAGCAAAGTGTAAACAATCGCCCTTCAGTGTTTCTGCTACTGGAATTGATGCTTTCACGTTTGATAAATGAACCTGTGATGAAACATACTGTTCTTCTACATATCTCTCTCTATACCGGTTGATCAAAAAGTCAGTATAAATTTGAAAACTTAATAAACCACGGAATAATGTAGATAGAGAGGTAAAAATTGACACACATGCTTGGAATGACATGGGGGTTTTATTAGAGGAGGGGGGGGGGGGGGGCGACCAAAGTTCACAAAATGTCCGACAGATGGCGCTGAACAGCAAAACATCAGTGACTGCGCATGACAATCGCGTATAAAAGGAGCTGTAATGAGAGAGAGAATCAGATGCGCCAGCAGTCGCAGCATGTTGACGTTACCTGAAAAGGCGCTTTTAGTGCAGCTGTGTTATCAGAATGGGGAATGTCCTAGTTCAGCATTACGATCCTATCGCCATAGGAAGGGGATTCAAATGGGTAAAGGTCCGTTGACAAATGCAGCTGTGGCGAGAATGATTTCGAAGTTCGAAGCCATGGGTTGTTTAGACGATAGGCCCCGTAGTGGCCGACCGAGCACAAGGCATAATGCTGTTGAGACAGTTCAGGAAGAAATGGAGACTGTAGCGGGTTCATCTACAGTATGCACGGGGAAGTCAGTGCTCGTGCAGTCGCACGTCGCACCGGCATTCCATACACTACTGTTTGGTTGGCACTTAGGCGTACCCTCCGATGCTATCTGAACAAAATCCATCGGCATCATGACTGTTACCTGGCGATTTAGTGAAGCAGAGGGCATTTGCAGTGTGGGTGTTTCAAAAGATGGCGGAAGATGACAATTGGTTTAGTAATGTGTTGTGGACCGACGAAGCTCATTTCGCGCTCAGAGGGTCTGTCAATGCCCACAACTGCAGAATTTGCACTACCGAAAATCCTAGAACTGTCATGGAAACTCCATTGCACGACGAGAAAGTCACGGTATGGGTTGGATTTACCACATCTACCATTATCGGGCCTTTTTTTCTTCGAGGAAATGTGTGATTCTGGTGTTGTACCGGTAACTGCTACCGTGACGGGGGAGAGGTACGCCGATATGTTACAGAATCGCATCATCCCCAGCCTGGCTGATAAACATCTGCTGGAACGTACAATGTTTATGCAGGATGGCGCTCCACCCCATATTGCTAGATGTGTGAAAGATCTCTTGCGTGCGTCGTTTGGTGGTGATCGTGTGCTCAGCTGCCACTTTTGTCATGCTTGGCCTCCCAGGTCTCCAGACCTCAGTCATTGCGATTATTGGCTTTGGGGTTGCCTGAAGTCGCAAATGTATCGTGATTGACAGACATCTCTAGGGATGCTGAAAGACAACATCCAACGCCAATGCCTCACCATAACTCCGGACATGCTTTACAGTGCTGTTCACAACATTATTTCTCGACTAGAGCTATTGTTGAGGAATGATGGTAGACATATTGAGCATTTCCTGGAAAGAACATCATCTTTGCTTTGTCTTACTTTGTTATGCTAATTGCTATTCTGATCAGATGAAGTGCCATCTGTTCACACATAAGAACTTCTGTATTTTTTTTTTTTGGTTCTAATAAAACCCCATGTCATTCCACATGTGTGTCAATTTGTACCTCTCTATCTACATTATTCCGTGATTTATTCAGTTTTCAAATATATACTGACTTTTTGATCACCTGGTATATACATGCTCCACAAGTGAGCATATGGTGCATAGTGGAGGGTACCTTTTACGACTACTGGCCACTCTCTTCCCTGTACCACTCGCAAACAGAACGAGGGAAAATGAATGTCTGTCTTCATATGAACACTACCGTATTTACTCGAATCTAAGCCGCACCTGAAAAATGAGACTCTAAATGAAGGAAAAAAAAAATTTTCACGAATCTAAGCCACACCTGAAATTTGAGACTCGAAATTCAAGGGGGGAGAGAAGTTTTAGGCCGCACCTCTAAATCGAAACAAAGTTGGTCCATTGTAATACGAGACACAATTTAGGTCGAATGAATGATGATACAGCTACAGTTGTTTGGTTCGAGTCATAAGCTTAGCGGTTACGCTTTACTAGGTAGCCATTGCAATGCATCAGACGCTCCATCTGTATTTATACGAGTATCCTTCCTTTTTCACGTGCTTCGTCTGGTTTTAATCGATTGCTTATTTTTCTTTGATCTGATGCGTGCCGTTCTCTTTGTTATAAGTGTTTACGTCACTCAAAGCTGAAAATGCATTGTTTGCTGCATTCTGATAATGAGTATTTACGACCTGTCACTGCTCAAGAGACTGCTATTTGCTGTTACTTACACTGCTGCTTTCTTTGAGAATGATCAACAAGAACCAAATAATAGACTGCGTATGATAGATGATGTTCTGAACGACAGTTTAGCGGAAATTTTTCTCCATTTGAAAATCTTTGCAGATGCCCCTTAGTACATTACATTCTGCACAGAAATTAGTCATTTTAGATTTAAAAATCTAGTCAATTGCCGTGCTTCATTTCTGACTGTATCACTGTTAGGCATAAGAATAATACGAATATAAATATGACATGATACAGGGTGTTTCAAAAATGACCGGTATATTTGAAACGGCAATAAAAACTAAACGAGCAGCGATAGAAGTACACCGTTTGTTGCAATATGCTTGGGACAACAGTACATTTTCAGGCGGACAAACTTTCGAAATTACAGTAGTTAAAATTTTCAACAACAGATGGCGCTGCAAGTGATGTGAAAGATATAGAAGACAACACAGTCTGTGGGTGCGCCATTCTGTACGTCGTCTTTCTGCTGTAAGCGTGTGCTGTTCACAACATGCAAGTGTGCTGTAGACAACATGGTTTATTCCTTAGAACAGAGGATTATTCTGGTGTTGGAATTCCACCGCCTAGAACACAGTGTTGTTGCAACAAGACTAAGTTTTCAACGGAGGTTTAATGTAACCAAAGGACCGAAAAGCGATACAATAAAGGATCTGTTTGAAAAATTTCAACGGACTGGGAACGTGACGGATGAACGTGCTGGAAAGGTAGGGCGACCGCATACGGCAACCACAGAGGGCAACGCGCAGCTAATGCAGCAGGTGATCCAACAGCGGCCTCGGGTTTCCGTTCGCCGTGTTGCAGCTGTGGTCCAAATGACGCCAACGTCCACGTATCGTCTCATGCGCCAGAGTTTACACCTCTATCCATACAAAATTCAAACGCGGCAACCCCTCAGCGCCGCTACCATTGCTGCACGAGAGACATTCGCTAACGATATAGTGCACAGGATTGATGACGGCGATATGCATGTGGGCAGCATTTGGTTTTACTGACGAAGCTTATTTTTACCTGGACGGCTTCGTCAATAAACAGAACTGGCGCATATGGGGAACCGAAAAGCCCCATGTTGCAGTCCCATCGTCCCTGCATCCTCAAAAAGTACTAGTCTGGGCCACCATTTCTTCCAAAGGAATCATTGGCCCATTTTTCAGATCCGAAACGATTACTGTATCATGCTATCTGGACATTCTTCGTGAATTTGTGGCGGTACAAACTGCCTTAGACGACACTGCGAACACCTCGTGGTTTATGCAAAATGGTGCCCGGCCACATCGCACGGCCGAAGTCTTTAATTTCCTGAATGAATATTTCAATGATCGTGTGATTGCTTTGGGCTATCCGAAACATACAGGAGGCGGCGTGGATTGGCCTCCCTATTCGCCAGACATGAACCCCTGTGACTTCTTTCTGTGGGGACACTTGAAAGACCAGGTGTACCGCCAGAATCCAGAAACCAGAAACAATTGAACAGCTGAAGCAGTACATCTCATCTGCATGTGAAGCCATTCCGCCAGACACGTTGTCAAAGGTTTCGGGTAATTTCATTCAGAGACTACGCCATATGATTGCTACGCATGGTGGATATGTGGAAAATATCGTACTATAGAGTTTCCCAGACCGCAGCGCCATCTGTTGTTGACAGTTGTAACTACTGTAATTTCGAAAGTTTGTCTGCCTGAAAATGTACTGTAGTCCCAAGCATATTGCAACAAACGGTGTATTTCTATCGCTGCTTGTTTATTTTTTGTTACCGTTTTCATATATACCGGTAATTTTTGAAACACCCTGTATGTATATTCTTCCGCGTTTGCTGTTGTCTCACTCTAGTTTCATAGTTTATTAGGCAGACAGGATTTAAATGAGATAGAAGCAAACACGAAAGAATATGTGGCAAAATGTTTATATTTGTATTATTCTTATGGTAAAGAGAATACTTCATGTGATTCACAATTCATAAAAGTTCCTATTAGCAACCATCTCTTCTCACAGGTTGGAAAAAATTCAGAATGTAGAGTTGGCCATATTGACAAACATCCCAAACAGTCTTGCAAGTCGGATTTTCATAGTACATTGAAATGCTGCTACATTTGAAGATGAACAATACAGAATTTGTATTTACTTCGTTGGATAATGTATGAAAATGCAGTGGTCTAAACTCGTGGCGGAGAAAAAAAGCTCGTCTTCCACCTCTCTCTCTCTCTCTCTCTCTCTCTCTCTCTCTCTCTCTCTCTCTCTCTCTCTCTCTTTTTACTGACACAGAGGTTTTGGCGCCAGTATTTATCTTTGTGCCTGCAAAGCATGCCTGCATAGTGCTACATATATTCGACGGCAGAAGTTAGTTGTGGCGGCACCAACCAACATTTTTCAGAACTTCCGCTTACTCTGCACTCGATTCTAAGCCGCAGACAGTTTTTTGGATTACAAAAACCGGAAAAAAAGTGCGGCTTAGATTCGAGTAAACACAGTAATTTCTGTTAGCTTGTTGTCAGAGTCCTTACAATAGGTGTATATTGGTGGTGGTAGAATGTTTCTGCAGTTTGTTACAAATTCTGGTTCTCTAAAAGTTTCTCAGCAGTGTTCTATAGAAAGGACATTGTCTTACCTCCAGGGATTCAAATTGGAGTTCATGGGCCATTTCTGTAATAAATGTTGATCAAATGTTCCGGGAAAAAAAACTAGCAGTATGCCTTTGATATGCTTTGATTTCTTCCTTTAATCCAACCTTGTCAAACAAGGGTTCTGTACGTACTACTCTTTATAGATCAGCTGTGCTTCCCTTGAATTTTCCCAATTAACCATAGTTGACTATTGATCACCTCTACTACTGACCATATGGGTTCATTCCATTTCATATTGCTTTGCACCTTTACTCCTATACGTTTCATTGATGTGATTGTGCCAGCCACTAATACTGTATGTATCTGAATGTTTTCTCTTACTCATCTGCATTAACTTCCACTTTCCTTCATGTAGAGCAGGGGTGTACAGACTTGATAGTACTGTGGACTGCAAGCACCTCCTGTTACTACACAAGGGCCCTAGAAAAATAAAACCAGTGGAAAAATGCTATCGTAGCACAAAAAATGCAAATATGTTCCAGCTTATTTAAAAGACAGACTGAAAACTGGGGTACCAGCTGCCACATTCTACCTCTCTCAGCTCCTGTAAAAATTATTCCAAAAATTTTGATGTGCAAACATATTTGCATGTTTTTAACATGAAACTCACCTCAGATTCCCACAAGCTCCCATTACTGTAATTCACACCCACTAATCCATCACTGTAAATTGAAACTTCCTAGCAGAATAAAACTGTGTGCCTGACCGAGACTTGAACTCGGGACCTTTGCCTTTCGCTGTGTCCTCTTTCTCTCACACTGCCATTGTGTCCTTCGCTCTTTCTATAACACAACCACTCTCCACTATCTTCCAGTATTTGTTACTTTTCTGTCTCTTTGCCACTGCTACTGTCTTCTCCCTCAGCATAAAAAAGTGAGAATATGTTCGAATGCCAAAATTTTTAAAAGTACTGAGGAAGGTAGAATGAGGCAGTCTTTTTAAACAAACATGCAAATATGTTTATTTTTTGTGTGAAGTTAATTTCGGCTATTTGCTTTGCATAGCCATTTTGCAACCCTCTGCTGGATTTTGGTCCACTGCTGGTGGTGAAAATAAAGTTAGTTTTTTTTGGTGTGGGTGTGGGGGTTCCTGAGAACTGCTCATGAACTAACGATGTCTCCATAAGTCATATCAAGCCCACTGTGGACGACATCAAATGCAAAAAGAACCAACCGATTTGCTCCATTTGTCTAAGCAGGAGGAAGTACATAATGTTCATTGCGAACCCCCCCCCCTCCCCCCCCTTGTACTGTAGAATAGTGACACTAAGACAGTCCTTCTGTTGTGTATGCAAGTCGTCCATAGTCAAAGGGCTATCCAAAACAATTGACCCTACCTTTATCAGTGACAGAACCAGGAGGTATGAGCACCAGAAAATTCCATTTTTATGTGCAGTGTTTGGAAATGCTGTCGCACGTGTACTGATAAACAATAGTTTAAAAAATAGTTTAAATCATTTGTTTCATAAACGGTACTACTGGAATATGCCATTTATTGGTTTACACAAGACCCTCCTACCACATTTTCCGGGAGGGAAAAAAAAAGGTAGTTGAAATAAAAAAAAATTAAAATTAAAGAACAAACGATGAGAGGGGGGTTGCCATCAGATCAAAGGTGGTCCACATGTGGTCTGCAGGCTGTGCTCTGAGCATTTCTGATTTAGGGCAAACTGTTATTCATAACAACAAAATGCAAATTCAATCTAAATCATCGAGTATCCTTGTACAGTCACTTGACGACAACACTTTTCTGTACACTATAGCTTCATTAGCAAAAAGTGGCAGATTGCTGCTCATTGTATCCACCAGACCATTTATGCACATACAGAACAAAGAGCAGTGCTATTGTACTGCTGTATCTGCCCCCCCCCCCCCTCCATATTCATCTTTATGTTGTGAGTGCTTCTTAGCGAGCATCTAGATGTATCTTGCAGATTCTCTCTCTCTCTCTCTCTCTCTCTCTCTCTCTCTCTCTCTCTCTCTCTCTCTCTGTTTTTTTTATTACAGAGGGTGGACGATATCCGTGCACGATATGAACATTCAATGTCCAGGGGAACGTACTTGGTTCTATTAGTTGAAGTATTCGATCCACTCGTGTATTTGAGAACATATTCCATATGCTGAGACTTTAACAGTATGTATTGAGGCACTGTTAAAATGCTTTCTGGAAAGTTAGGAATATGGAATCCTCGTGTTACTCTTCATACTTGTTTGGCAGGATGTTGTGCAAGAAAAGAACAAGCGGGAGTTTTACACGAGCAGTGCTTTTAAATGTATGCTGATTGCTGGACAGAAGCTTTTTTGTTTCAACGAAATTTATTATATTCAGACTTAGAATATGCTCAAGAATACTGAAGCAGACTGTCTTAAAGGATATTGGTCTGTAATTTTGCGAGGCCGTTCTTTTACTTTTCTTATTTACATGTGTTACCTTCACTTTTTTCCAGTGACTTGGGACTTTGTGCTGGGCATGAGAGTAACAATAACTGTGAGTTAAGTGTGGAGTCAGTGACACAGAGGACCCTCTGTAAAACCAAACTGAGATTACACCTGTACGTGATGATGTACTTGTTTTCAACTCTCAGTGGCTTCTCAATAACAGTGATGCCTGTTTCTTAGCCTCCATATATGGGAATGAATGCGACAATGAAATAATTATATGTAATCCTCATGCATGAATGATTTTTTAAATACAAAAATTTAGCCTTCTATTTTCATTTTCCTGTCTTCTATTTAGACACCAAAGTAGTCCACAAATGACTGAATACAAACAATCTACTCACGTAGTCATTTTACATAGGACCATAATTTTCTTGGATTCTTGGCAAGATCTTCCACTTCTTCGGATCTTCTCTACCTCCATTAATCCCATTAAGTAGGTGACCCATACTAGAAAGCATTATTCAAAAGGTTGTATCTGGTTTTTGTAATCTACTTCCTTTGTGGATAGATCCAATCTTCTAAGGAATTATCCAATGAATACATGGAGACTGTTTTTATCTTTAAATTGCTTGTGATGCATACTCCTTAATAGTTTATGATTGTAAATGTTTGTAGTGAATAATTTACTATCAACCATGTTATAAAATGGTAAATGGTCTTTCTCCCTATTTTGTCATTGTATGCAACATTTTGTTTATGTTGACCATCCTCTGCCAATCCCTGCTGTAAGTATCGGTCACACCTTTACGGTATACCTAAAATAACTTTGATGCCCAACAATTTCTTCTCAATGTGAATGGCATATCGTGTTGTTGTTGCTAGGTATTTCAGTCCAGTCTTGAAACTGGCTGAAATTCTGTAGGCTCTTATTGTGTACAGTAGGCAGCAGTGTGAAACCATACTAAAGTCCTTCTGATAGTATAGGACCATGGTATCAACCTGGGCACAACCTCCACTGCTGCCATCTAGATCTTATGGTCAAACAGAGTGAACAGAGTCTAATGAAGAAAGCTTTTTGTGGACTCCATGTAGACTCTAATAGAGTAGAGTTCTGTCCTTGAATATGTCATACGACATGAGCATAAAAATGGTCTGTCATTCTGAAACACATTAGTGTATGTACTATAGGTACACTAATGCAGTGAATCAGTCTGATAACCCTTCTTTGAAATGGGAATTTGCTGCACTTCTTCCAATTGCATTTGATACTTTGTTGCTCCAGTGATCTGTGAAAGCTGTGACAAACTAGTGCCAAAGGGGAGAGCAAATTATTTTGCATGATATGTTTGGAATATACAGATATCCCATCAGGCCTAGCCACCTTTCCTGTGTTGAACAATTCCAGTCAATTTTCCTTTCTGAAATTACATATCTCAATGTCTGTCTGTACTGGGATTTTTGTGACTATTGCGAAGAGAAACCGTAATATGATCTGATGTTGTGAAACTACTTTGGAATACCAATTTCAGTATTTCGGTCTTCAGTTTTGGTAACCGTATGATAACTTTCAACCTTAGGACTTCAGGTGAGATCAAAAAAATCTTAGAATTTTTCATCAGATTGGTTGGCAAAACTTTGCTTTACGACACATTAAACACTTCTTGCATTGATCTCCTCCAGTTTATTTTTCTTTTGTTCAGCTTTCATTTATTTATAAAGTTTAAACTCTGTTTAAATACATTATAAATCTCTTGGCTTTTGTAGCAACATTCTAACAAGACTATTGAACTGCAGCAGGTCTTCCCCATCTCACATAACCTTACACAGTACATAAACAAGTCTAAAGAATATTGTACAATATTCTTGAATTTATGCATTGTTACTCCACATTTTCATTCTTGAAGATGAATGTTCGATTTTCTATCCTTGGGTAATTTGCAGACTGTTTCACATCACATATATGAAGAAGTAACATTTTCCATTCTTTTGTAACATTCATCTCAATATCTATAGTCGTTGGTGCTAAGATACAAATGTAATCAGTGAATTCTTGCCTCTTGTTAACTGAATCAAAAATTGCAGGTGTGACTGTAACTGGGAGATCCAAGGTATTGCCCTAAGCAGCTAATTGTGTAGCTGCTCAAGGTATATCCATGAAAAACTTACCATGGTAGATAAAGTCTAGGAAAAAATAGAATGAGATGTGTTTTTTCATTGATTGAGAAAGTAGGTGATGGGAAAAATTTGCACAATCAATGCTGCAAAATTTTAACATGGTATGTAATTTAATGAAGAATGAAGCTGATAATAGGTCAGGTTATTAAAGTGGGGAGTGTTCAGGCACAGGTTGCTGCATCGTCAGACTTGACTGTGGACGGTTTAAAACACACTGATTGGGAAAATTGATCATCACCATGCTAAATGCTGATTCTCTAGTAATAATCTGGTAAATTAAATTGATGATTGAGATAAATCTGTTGCTGAACAGAGCATTTTTCTTAAACCAAGTTGTGAATACCCAATGGTGAGATTACTGCTAATAGTTTCGAAAGGAAATACAATGCTTTATATAGCCCAATTAGTGCCAAATACTTTAGTTTATCGCCCAGTTTTCTTGAACTAAACCCCAAGTTACTTCTATGAGTAATGAAAACAATCACTTTAAAGACATCCTCAATTAATAAAGACATTTCATTCTTAGATGCTCCTTTGCATCATATGTTATTTAAATGCCATGGAATTCTTTTGGGTTAGAATGAAAGGATACTTACAAAAACAAGCTTTTGATAAAAATTATGCTCAGAGTAACAGAAAAACCAATATTGTAATCAGCAAAAATGCTGACAAGAGGAAAGTCTAACTGCTATTCTATATGACAGTAAATGACTGAAGTAGACATGTGTAGCTGTCTCTCACACAGGCAGTTCAGAACTTGTGCTAAAATCCGACAACTATGAATTATAGGTATGGTGTCTCACAGGAGGTGCTGATAATTGTTACAGTATCTGCAGTAAATCTGTAGTTGCTATGTAAAATACTGAAACACTGGGGTTACATTTTACCAGATGTGTTTGTTGTTCAAAGTTGGTAAAAAGCATGCAGTGGGAAAAGATTTGTATTTCCATAATTCAATACATGAAGACAGGTAACAATTCTTAATTTTTTGGATTGTTGTTTTACCTGCAAGTTGTCTGAATTGGACTGACTGTGCTTTGTTTTGATTTTGTGCAGTGTAGCATCTGTAGTGGCATCAAATGTGTTGAGTGAAGAATAGTCAGATAAAATTTAATTTCAGAAATAAAAAACAGTTGGAATGTGACATCGTAGTATTGTACACGTTTGTTATATTTCGAAGGTTTTTACAGGGTCATGAAATGATACAATTTTTTAGCGTAGTATAATGTCTTGACACACAAAATTATACATTTGATTTAGAGAAGGTAGTAGTGTCAGCCCTTGGAGATATCATCTAATTGGAAACGCATTATGTCAAAAAAAAAAAAGTGAAATTGTGAGTGGATTTGTTGCCATCTATGTCTTAATTTTTAACGACAAAAGTGTGACAGATAGCAGACTTAGAGTGCAGTATGTTATCAAATGGTCAATATGAAATAAAAGTAACTTATTTCAGTAATAAAATAAATTTAACTGTATGTAATGGCATAATCATTGTTGGCACAATGTTCAAAATCACTTTTCTTTGTACTTCATTTCAGCAGAGGATCTTATTATTTGTTTACATTACAGGATTCATCTTTAGCAGATGCAAGAGTAGTGATTGACCTCATTGATGCAATTAAACCAGGAACTATTAACTATGACTTAGTACGAGAAGGTGGCGCAGAAGAGGTAAGAATTATCTGTTCGAGCAACTGTGAGAAAATAGGCATGCTTGTGTGAGGATACGTTATGTCATCTTACAAAATATTCTTTAATGCTGTATTACATGTATTCAGTGCTACCATTTAGATTTTTGTCTGCAGAAAACAGATTTGAGTACAGTTGTATAATGTAACAATGCATTTTTTCCCCTTTCAAGGCAAAATGTGTACATTGTTGCCAAGTTGTCACCTTGGAATTAATCTGCATTCTTTTTTCCTGCTTGTGAGCGTAGAATGATAGAGAACTCGCTGTTCTTCTATTGCTGAAACCTGGAAAATGTACATGTTGCAATTATGCATTAGGGCTTGTACTTAATTGTTTTCATGTGGACTTCTAGTATTATAATTTTACACGAATGAATAAGGCTAGTATCCAATGTAACTGTCACCTGCAAAACCTCTATTTACAAACAAACGAAAAAAGTTCTCAAGGTGTGCTGTATATTGATGGAATGAATGGTTGTTGAGGCCAAGCAATCATTAGCAAGCACTCTCTGGAGAATATTCTAAAACTCAGTTGTATGAGGCTTACTTGTGCAAGTGTGGACCTGGCTGATTGAATTGTATAGACCTGTAGTATACATATGCCACTGACCTAAAAATGGGACTCGAATTTGGGGGGTGGTTGAAATAAAGTTGGTTCTTCCTAACACGAAATACAAATTAGATAGAATGGATAAAGCTACAGCTACAGTAGTTTGGTCCAAGTTGTATGCCTAGCAGTTGAGCTTAAGCAATGTTATTTACTCTTTCAAACATTTAAAACCACATAACTTGTCTGCACAGAATTTCTAGTCATTTAAGATTCAAAAATTGATACTAGAAGTCAGATGCCGTGCTTCGTTTCTGACTGTATCACTATTCAGTTTAAGAACAATATGAATGAAAACATTACATAATACGTGTATTCCTCCACGTCGGCCGTTAGCTCACTCGAGTTTGTTAGGTGAACACGATTTAGATGAGATATCAGTGAATGTGGAAGAATAGATGGTGTAATGTTTGCGTTCATATTATTTGTGCGGTGAAGAGAGTACGTGATTCACAATTCTTTGGAACTTTGTCACTAGTTGGAAAATGTCAAAGACATGGTGTCAGCCATATTGACAGAAATTGAACCGAGAGGCTTTGCCAGTCTGCTTTTCATAGTAGGTTTTTAGTGAAGTCTTCAAATGTATGACGAGCAACACTTGTGAAATTAAGAGCAAAAATATAAAACAAAATTTTATTAGATTTATAATGCAAACTTTACAAAATATTTCAAATATCAATTAGATAATTCTGAATCACTATCACTCGGTTCGTTCTTGCTCAGTTCTTCATACAGATCATCCTCTTCCATTCCATCTAATGCATTAGATATCATACAGTTGTTAAATGCCTGTTGAATAGTAGGATTTGGATGGTCTGCAAGTCTGAGTATACATGGATTCCACCTGGATTTTCTGGCTGCAGCAAGCAGCCTTGCTGCTGGTGAGTCCAATGCTGCGGACTTCGTGCCCTCCAACACCTGTGGGCCTACCTGTGTCACTGCCAACCCCCCCCCCCTCCTCCCCCGGTCTTGAAGTCTGTCTTTCAAGCCTGAGGCTTTTCAGCCACCATCGCCCATTTAAGCAAACTCCTTGCTGCCTGCCTCTGCTCATTTGGATAGACACTGCTGCTGCTGTGAGCCATCTCATCTATACTGGAACCATGGTGTGATTCTGCGTGCCCCATCTTGTGCTGCTTAGCAGTCCGTAGTCTGAATTGCAAGCTGCTGCCCACTACTGTGATCAGCATGCTTGCACGATTGCTGCCACCAACACCCATTGGCTGCACAATGCTGCAAGCTGTCATACCATCTGCACATAGCCACACCTCCTCGCAGGGAGTGTGCCACTTACATCCTGATGGTGCTGATTTCTCAGCACATCACCATGATTATTGTAGTTGCAATAAAGTTTTGTTAGACACTGACTGAGATGTCACTAAATGGGACCTGTCTACCGACTAGGCAGCGACGTCATAACTGAATGTTAGCACAGGAGGCCCGAAGTACAAACAAGCTATGCACTCATTTCATCAGATTCTGTGAGATGAAAGCCAAGAACAACTGATTCAGAACTTTGGCAACAATGTGGAGTGGACAGAACACTGTCTGTAATGAGGCTAAATGTAGTAGCACCACTTAGAGAAGTCATAAGAACATCCCGAAACTGTGAAGTTAAACACTAGAGCAGCTGAGAGGCTCAGAAAACTGGAACACATTCAGTCACCATTGTGGCGGGAGGGCATCGTGTCATTGCATGCTATAAAACCTCTGTCCCTCTCAAGCTCAATCTCAGAGTGCAGCCATTCCATCGGCATCACGGATACCAATTGAAAACAAGCTCTGTTAACTTGCAGGCTGTTTCGGTGAATTCAACAAGTGCCTACAAGCTGCTGCCAACTTGTAGCCCACTGCTACACTGAAGGAGACTGTTAGGCAAGTTGCAGTCCTGCTGATCACAATGGTGACTGACTGAGGATAGGGAGTGGGGACTTCTGGGGCAGTATTAGAGCCACCTTAGTGGGAATATGCTGGGACCACCACTCAGGCTCTCCTCAGTGTTGCTGTTAAGTCTTCCACCATCTCAACAACTGACTACAGGGATATGCAGTATTCCGGTATTGATCGTAAGTGCAACTTCACTCGTGGAGAGTGCTGAGGCTCCAGCAGAGGTCCGCAGTGATGCCAAGCTGCAGACACACATGGCTGCCACACTCTTACAGGCCACATCACTGGCCACAAACAATGGCAGGACATGCGCCTAGCAAGTTCCTCTCCAGGTACTGAAGTGCCACCTTGCTGTTTCAAGCAGCACAGACTCAGCAGGGTGGTTGCGAGGCAACACCAGGAAGAAGATGGAGCAATTGTAAAACTCCCACACAATGAAAGATTGTGTAATTGAATGATGTTTCATTAGCACCCTGCTGCTCCACAGGATAACTTAACCCCACTCTTCACTTGACCTCCTGATAATACGACCTCGGCTCGGGTAGTAACAGATGGCTACCAGGCATTGACTTACCACTCCATTGCTACCCCACCCACTATGATGGATTACTGGCCTCCTGACCTCTGCCGACCTGACCCTACCACCCCCCATAGAGGCCTGCTATCCTAGCCTCAATAATATCAATGTTTGTTATTTTGTCCTACATTTTTTTCGTAGTTGGAGGGCTTCTGCAGCTACCAGTACTAATTTTATTGAATGTCAGCTCCAGTTGTGTGTGTTCAGAGCATTCCAAATGACAAAAGGACTCTTGCTTTTCAGTTGTGCACACCTGAGGAAGATCTTAGGGCTGAAACCAACCTTGCAATTTTTTTGGTGCTGTTGGTGCTCCCATTCAATAAAATGTCAGTGTCATTAAACCTATGGCTATGTTTAAAGCAGTTCCACTGGAGGTCGCTATCAAACCGCAGAGACAATTCGTACACACAACTGGACCCACAAAGCAGTTCAAACAGCATGAAGCGCAACAGAAAAGCCAAATTCTGTGCCCAAAATACACAAAATCGGAAGAAACCCAGCATAGAATGATTTGATAAGAGATGGTTAGTGTTGACTGATCACTATTGCTTTGAAATGCAACTGGAAACATGCTGACAAAGTGGCAAGTATTACTGTGTGTCCACTGACTGCCCTACATGTACCACCATTTAAAAAAAAAAAAAAAAAAAAAAACCATGGGAAACGAAAAAAAGCTCTCTAATTAATGGATCCTGTAGTGCAATTAGTTGTGAAAGATTTTAATATACACATGGAATAAGTAAGACTTTTTACCTTGAGTGGGCCCTTCTGCTTGTGCGTACAAGGCATGTATTCAAACCTTCAGACAACCCTGTGCTTTAAGGTTGCACCATGCATGAGGAGGATTACCTAAAGATGGAGTTAAAATTTTCATCCTTAATGCATGCCTTTTTTAGTCTGTTACCTTCAAAACCCACCTTAAAGCAGTTGTTCAGGTTTCCACCCCACGAAGAATAACTCTGTGCACCCTGTATCTCTGATCTCATCAACTTGTGGATAACAAGGCCATTGGAAACTTCATTCACTAATTCCTCCATCTGTTTCTTCTCCTTGGAAGATTTCCATGTGCATCGCATGCAATGAGGTGCTACATACCCTTGACCCAAAGCTCAAGCAGCGGAGAGATCATCCTTGTCAAAAGATCTCTACATCTTCAATACAGAAAAAGTGACACACTGTTAACACTGCAAATGGGCCATCCACAAGCATTGACCGGTCCCTTTGCTCTCCTGTGCTTGCTGATGATCTACTTTGAGCAATGGTAGAGGACTTGCATCCGTGTGAGTACTTCTATTATTTGGACCCGTCTGCCAGATACATCAGCACCTGACACCAAGCCAGCTGAATGGATGTTAAACAAAATCAGCTGAGTAATTTTCAATACCTGGCTGTATTTAAACACAAACCCAGCAGCTAGGACATGGTAGAACATAACACTACAGGGCTCCTGAAGTCATTTGCAAAACCTGCCAGACATTAAGTCCCATGGTGGACGAAGGAATGCCATTAAGCCGTCAGGGGCAGGTGGGTGACATAGTGAAGTCCCATTGCGATCCGTCTGCTTACAGCCTAGCAGCCTTCTGCATTGCTTGTGTAAAAGCTCTTTACATAATCAATGAGACAAAAAAGCCAAAGTCTTCCAGTGTATTAACCATTTGACACCAACAGTCAAAGTATATTTGCACAATAAATGTGCACAGAGAAATTAAAGAAAGTAAATTACAAAAGATAAGGGAGTTTGTTGGAGGATGTATATTAAAGCACCATGTGGTACTTTGAGATATGAAATTCCAGCTGTTTAGGATACACTGAATACCTCATTGTCACAACGGCAGAAATGCTCAGCATACTTGTAGCAGTTTCAGAATTGGCAGTTAAGATCAGATCAGCTTTCCAGTGAGCATGCATGGTGGGCTCATACACAGAAAACAGCATGTGTACATGATAAATTATTCCATTCACTTGTTTAATATGTAATTAGTTGTTGTGGTTTACAAATCTATGCTGCCATGAATAAGCCCCTGATCTGTTGAAATGTTTACAGGTAACTCTTCAGACTTGTTTTGTTCATTCTGCATAATTTCTGCTTATGATTTGCAAGGCAAACAACTTAGTTGCAATACATGATTTCTACATCATAGAGTACCGACATGTTTGCTATGAAGGAAGAGTTCTAACTGACACATCCTGGACATAAATATTGAGAATAATATTGTGCCACTCTTGGCCTCACACTTTCGTGCAATACATTGACCCGTTATTAAACAAGACAGAGCCCCTTTACACCAGAAGCTTAGCCAACACAATTGTGAAATACTTCAAACAAATAATATCTAATAGCAGTCAAGAGCCCACATTCCAATGCAAATGGAATTACCTGAGAGAATGTTGCATGGTAGGATCTTAGCTTCAGTAACACTGAACAGACCAGCTGCCTATTTAGTTCGGAGGAGTTACAACCAAACTAACTGTGGCTCGTAATAAAATACTAAGACCAGACAAAATGTGTAGTGATCTGCTATAACACACGAATGTTCAGTTAACCCATTATGTCCCTAATTATTAAAAAAAAAAAGACGAAAAATGTTGGTAACCATAACTAGAGAGAAGCCTGTAACTAAAAACTATCAATTTTTTTATTTTTATTTATTTATTTATTTATTTTTCTTCTCTCTTCCCCCTCCACACTTCTCACTTTCTCCTAACAATACATTGCCATATGGCAATACTGGGTCATACAGAGGAAAACAAGAGTACAATGCATTTTTCATTCCGTACTAGCTTTTATTGTGTACAGACATCAGAAATTTCATTATTTGCATGAAATATGAACATACAATAATATTTTACTTGTGTTTAGTACTTTTTTTAAATGGTAATTTTGAAAACATTTTATGCATAGCCAGTTTCACACTTTGAGCATGGAGTTTGGTCAGTTGTGGAGCAGTTTCCACCAGCACATCTCCTTTTCTTCTCAATCGGAACTGGCCAGTGGTTAAGTCCATCATAACGTAGATTTTAATAAGGTATATCTTGTAATGCACGGTTGCATCCTGGGCCTTTGGATTTTTCTCCATAGTGATTGCAGTAGTAGATAGCAATGTGGCGGTGAAATTCTAAGTGAGATATGGTAGGGTGGGAAATTCTGTGTAGCTGGCATGCATTATGCTTGTACACATCAACCAACCATGTAAAGATGTAATCCACCATTTTTTACCGCGATTCCCATTTCGATAAAGGTTTATATTCAGGTCCATTCTGTCCATGCCTCCCATCGATCTGTTGTATTCGTTGATAACACAGGGCCGGCTAGCACTCATTTTCTTTTTGTGTTCTCTGGAATAATGCTGCACCAGTGAAACGGGATTCTTTCCATATTATATCGATCCAAAATTTACAATAGCATTATCTAACCATTTGGTGACAATTATACCAGTATCCTCCATTTTGATAGAAGTAACATACCCTCTTGGCCTTTTCTTTAGAACTGCTTTGCTTTCAAGTGGGCAGTTTTTCGGAATTCTGTTCTCATGGATAGTTCCTATTCCAGAGACCTCAAGAGATTTCAGTACCACTAACAATGGAAATCCAGTAAATAAATTATCAAAATAAAATGAGAAAGGGAGTTGCTGGGCATATGTTTCAAACTCGTCAATGGTAGTCACAAGTGGAGCTGCCAATTTTCCAAATCTTGCTTCATACTCTTGAACTGTTCATGGATTTTTACCGTGATACATTTTGAAATTTATTAGGTAACCTGCTTGTGTGCATAAAGACCAAACCTTGTATCCAAATCTTAGTGGTTTTCTCTTTATAAACTGCTTCTTTAGATCACCATCATTGCTCCAAAATTATAGTTCATGTGGGTGATAGTTGTAGCCAGTTAAAAGAAAATGCCAATAAAGACTTTCAACTCTTCCACGGTAATGTTTGGATTAGGCTTCCCAAGAAATATAACATACTTTCCTGACTCATCACAAACATGTTGTTATAGAGTGTTGTCGAAAAATTTCTTGAATTGTTCATTGGGTGGCGTTCCAAAACAATCCTGGTAAATAGCGGGATGAAATGCTGTAATTGGTTCTGATTCTTCTTTCACGCATTTGAAATCTGTGTTCTTGTTGAATGATGGAATTGTACATGTAGAACTTGTTAACTGAATACGTTGTAACTTCACTGAAGGCTTGCAAGATTGTTTGTTCATAATATCTTCATTATTAGTACTCACAGTTGGTTGAGAACATTTTGAAACTTCAGCCAAAATTTCTTCATCTAGTCCAGTTTCTGCTTCCATGTTTTGTTGTGATTTCATTTGTTCAGTAGTCTCAATACGGTTGCCACTTTTCATAACTATTTCACAATTACCTTTTAACTGTCCATGGTCACGTTATCTGGTAACCCACGTGCTTCATCTTCCTCGTCATCTTCTCTGCTAACAGCTTCATCTTCGGTTTCAGAGAGTTGTAAATACAATGCTGTTGGCTTGTCATCTTCGTCCATAATTTCCTCTAAGTAATCAAGGGCTCCTTTCAGTAAATTGCGCCTAAAATAATGTGTAAACAGAGAGAAAGTTATCCATCAATTGTAATCGAGCTTCATTTCTAAATGAAACTATTCAAAAAAACTTAAAATATGTAATAGTGTACCAAAAATGTCAACAATAGGGAAAAACGCTGTATGACCTAGCATTGCCATATGGCAACAAAAATACAATATACCATAAAACTACTTTTAAAATACAGTTTGTTTGGAAAATGAAAATACTAAAATAAACATTCATATTTCAACAAGAATCTCCAATAGGTGTCATTACTGCATCGAATAAGTAAATAATTCAAAACTAACTTTTACCTTGTCATATACAAGGGATCATCTTCCTCAGACATCTTGCTGACTTCACAAGTCTTCTCTCGCTGATGGCAAAGCAACAACCAACCCAAGCTTATACCGGACGCCTACTCGAGTTTCCAACAATGAAATTCCGATGTGATTATCTGTGACGCAACAAGTGTGTAGCACCATTTCATGGAAATGATGCCACTTGTGCTACGTTGCCATATGGCAATGCTAGAATGATTTGGGTTAAAGAACTACCTCCTTGTAGTGTAATGTAGTGCAACTGAATGAGGTCTGTTGGACAATACCTTGATTCTTGTAAGGAATCTGTCACTATCTCCTCCCTTAACCCTGAATGGATTGCATCTGACCATGTAGTTACTGCAGCTTAGCAGTATAAGGAAGCCTCTAAAATGAATTGTTGACAACTGCTTAGTGTGTCTTCTAGAAACCACAAAACCTCTTAGTCACTTTTAGGATACTTTTCATTGGCACCACTTTTCACTTTGCATGCTAATGGAAGCAGACTTCAAAAAGTAAGTTACACATTATTATGGCAGACCAAGTGACATTTATTGAAAGATGCTTTGCACTTTGTAGTGTGACAAATACATGACACTATTTTTCAACAAAGTCGCAAAGTATCTGTAAACAATGGTTGTAACGATCTACTGATCGTTCAGTTCCTCCACAACAGAAATCCACTCCTTGATGATGGAGCATTTTGAGAACCTGTGTGTGAACAGCATCATCATTGGGAAATTATCTTCCTCCAGATGTTATTTCAGCTTTCACATCTTCAACAGAAAAGAATCCTCGATAACCATTTAAACTATCATAAAATAATAATGTTACAAAAGTCAAGAATGATGTGTTCCCCATAGTGTATGAAGGTCCTTTGTTTGCTCCTATTGATTTCACGTCAGTATAGGTTTATAGTGATTATATTGTTATATTGTAGATGGACAACTGGAGTGTCCCAGCATTTGGGAAATTATCCACATTGAATCAAACCGAAAATTGGGACTCCATAGTTTTCCATCTATATAATGAAAATATAACAGCTATAAGCCTGAAGCTATACTGAAGTGGCACAAGAAGTTGTGAAAAAAGCACCTTCATACAGCTCTGTTGCCTTTGGCAGCACCTAATCATTGTTGACTTCATAAATTGTTATAGTGTGTATGATAATTCAAGTGATTAGTGTTTTATTGTTTTCACAATGTCCTTGAGCTGTGGTTGCCCTGCACAGGAAGTTGTTTGTTTTACATCCACATACACATATCTGTACATACATACTCCAGAAGCCACAATATGGTGCGTTGTGGAGAATACCTTGTACCACTACTGGTCATTTCTTTCCTTCCTCCACTCACAGAGAGGGGGGGAAAAAACCAGCTTGACTGTCTATATGTGTCTGTTCCATCCCGACTATCTCTTACCTTTATGGTCCTTTATCGAAATGTACGTTAGCGGTAGTAAAATCATTCTGCATTTAGCTTCGAATGCCAGTTCTCTAAATTTTCTCAATAATGCTTCACAAAAAGAACGTCACCTTTCCTCCATTTCAGTTCCCTAAGCATTTTCATAATACTTGAATGTTGATTGAAGCTACAAGTAACAGAATTGCTTCAATGTCTTCTTCCTTTAATCCAGCCTCATGGAGGTCCCAAGCAGTTGAAAAGTACTCAAGAATGGGTTGCACTAGTTTTATATAGGTGTTCTTCTTTACAGACAAGCGACACTTTCTCAAAAGTCACTCAGTAAACCAAAGTCTACCATTCACCATCCCTGATACGATCCTTGTGTGTTCATGCCATCACACCTAGGTATTTAATCAACATGACTGTCTCAAGCAGCAAACTGTTAAAGCTGTTTTCGAAACATTATGAGATTGCTTTTCCTACTCATTTGCATTACCTTAAATTTTTGTACATTTAGAGGTAGCTGCCATTTGTCGCACCAGTTACAAATTTAATTTTGTATCATCCTACAGTCACTCAGTGATGACACCTTTCCATACACTACAGCATCATCAGCAGATTGCTCCTCACATTATCTGTCAGACAATTCATGTCCATAAAGAATAAGAGCAGTTCCATCACACTTCCCTGGTGTGCTTCTGACAATACCCTTTCTGATGAACGCTCGCCATTGAGGACAACATACTGGGTTCTATTACTTCTGAGGTCTTAGAGAAACTCATGTATCGGGGAACCTATTCTGTATGCTCGAACCTGGATTAATAGTCTACAGTGAGACACAGTGTTAAATATGGAACCTCGGGTTAGATTCCATAGGGAAGCAGTTGCACCCAGCGACTCTTTTCATTTAAAGTAATAAAGGGTACAGCTTTCACTTGCAATGATAACTGTTCGGTCACTGTGTGGCCATCTCATGCATTACTGCAGTGTAGACAATCCCCACTGGTTACAGAAATTTGACCGATGATGATGACTATGATGATAACACAACCCACCTAGTCCCCAGGCAGAGAAAAATCCCTGAGTTGACCATTAACGTCCTTCTTTGGTTAATGTGTGGTGTGGAATCATGGGGAAGAATCCCATTGGTCCATATTTTATCGATAGCACACTGAATGTACACAAATATCGAACATTTTTGGAACAGAAACTACTGGTTCTGCTGCTGCAGAAAGTTGCTCTGGACGTTCGACAACATATGTGGTTTCAGCATGAATGTTGCCCAGCACGTTACACAATTGAAGCACAGGAGGGATTAGACCATGTTAACACTGTTCGGTGGATTGCCAGAGGTGGCTATATTAATTGGACCGCTAGGTCGCCTTACTTTTTTCTATAGGGATATTTAAAAGATAAGGTGTACCAGCAAGTGCCAACATGTCATGAAGTCATGATCAACTGCATTAGAAATTCCTGTGCCAACCTACCCCACAGATCTACTTCTGTGTATTGTCATTTGAAAAGTGGTTCACTAAGGGTATTGAAGTTGGGGTACTACATTTGAACACTTACACTTATTCGAAGAGTAGAGTAGTGTTCGCCTCAGGCCATGGCTGCCGTGGCATGTCGAGTAGTCCACTGTTAAATATGTTGGAGGAATGAAGCATTGTGAATCAGAGATGTGGAGGATGCCTTGTCTGCGGCTATCAAGCATGCAGGGTTCAGTCAACTGCAAGTTCTAACACACGTTACCACCGATGATGCCTATCACTTGGGTTCTGAGGCTGTCCTCAGTTTGTACAGGTGGGTGGCAGAGGTGGTGAAGACTGGTGGCCTTGGTTGTGGGGGTGCAAGTGGAGCTTGCAGTTTGCAGCATTGTTCCTGGGGTTGACCAGGGTCCTTGTGTTTGGAGCCACGTGGATGGCCCTCAACCAAAAGGCGCGTCACCTGCTTGGCGCGCTGCGGCCTGAGGCGTAATCAGTCTACTTGCGCTGCGTGCCCGTCCCTCAGAGTCCCCGCTGGGACCGGATCAGCCCACTGCCCAACGCGCGCTGTGCTGAATATTTCTTGGCTGAATACGACTCGTGCAGAGCCAGTGTGAAATTTTGCTGACTTGGAGCTGTAATATCTCGGACCATAGTTTCTGTAAAAAAATAAAATTTGGCCATCTTGTACAACTTTATGCATTGTCTTAAGAATAATTGTCTTAAGAATAATAATATTGAGCTAGAAAATTGTGGGTAAATCGGCCAAAAAAATAGGCGCCCGAAAGAATTTCGAAGTTTGGCTTCTTGCATCTCCTGAACTAATGCTATGATGAACGTGAAACTTGGCACGTAGTAACCTAACAACACAAGGTTCTTAAATAGAAAGTTTCATTTCCATAGCACTTTTCAGCACTCAATGAATTAAGCGCAAAACTGAAGATTTAGTAGGAACGTCAAAAATGCGGTATTTTCGTTCCGATTTTGCTAAAAAAAAACTATGCTTAGTAAAACATACCAAACTGTACAACTGGAATGAAAGTTGGGTGCAAAAATCAGGTCTGAAAACAATGTAAACTTCAGGTTAGCATATCTAGTAGTGTGAATGCATGATGAAAATGAAATTTAGAGTTCAATAGATTGACTGCACAATGATAAGGAATAGAAATTTTTATTCCCCTACTATTTTCCAATAATCTACAAATTAGTCGAAAGGATGTTGATTTTTATGAAAAGATGAAAACTGGGTATATTCGATACTTGTTTTTCAAGTACCATTTTCTGTTAATGCTTCAAAGCCAGTCTCATTCGAACTACAAATTTTAAGCCCCTCAGAACAATGAGTTTAATTTTCAATATTGGCTAACAACAGAGGCAAGATAGCAAGAAAAATTGCACTGAGAAAAGAGTTTTGACTTTGGCATGTTGTTTCTCATTGATCAAAGGCATTTAAATCAGTTATGGAAAACATGTTTTGTACAAGTAGACCGAATGTAATCTACATTTGTACTACTAAGGATAAAAGAATATAACTGGCCATGTTACGTGTTAATAATTTAAATGCATCGTGCACAGAGTAATATATGGTTTTTTTATACTGACAAAATGTACTCGGCCTAATCACATTTGCCACAGGTCAGCGATTCCGCCATCTCAATCGTGAAGTCCATTTATTTGCCAGTAAACTGCTACATATGAAGTAGTCAGGTTTTGTTTGAATAATTTTACACCTGTTTCGTCTATTTCCCATCCTTGTTTTTGATCCGGGCTTTGGACCAGTACTGGCGAAGTTATATATATATATATATATATATATATATATATATATATATATTTGAATTTTTCTTGGTAATTCATTCAGAAGCATCAATAAATTTTCTCAGATTTAGTTCCCAATAATTAGTAATGCTTCTTTGTGTGATAAGTCTCAAAGCAGGATACAACACATAATGGAACATTGCAAGTTTTGCATTGGTATCTAGTTTCCCGGCGCACTTTCTGTTTCATGCAAACCATGTGTCTGCATGTTAGTGTAATTTTCTGCAAATGTTCACTCACGATAACAGCCAGAAAATGTCTCCCTGTGAATTGCAGAGGATTCTCGTCATCGTAGCGCCTTCCCCTACCAGCTTTTCGCCATTCTGTAGCATATTTTTCTACAGTCTCCCTTACAAGAGAAAAGTGAAACTCTGCGAGTTCCATTTTTTGCCCTGTTACCGACTGGCTGAGAGCATGAGCATTTAGAATGCACAAATCCGGAATGTGAAAAAAATATTTCTTATACCATTTCATAGTCTTACGCACTGATCCCACCGAGCTCAGTAACATTTCACAACAGCCAACTGCACCAATAGTCGAATTGTAATCTACAATACATTGCGGTTTCTTTATTTTTTCACCAGTATTTCTGTCAATCTTCTCCATTTCAGCCATTTGTGTTGTGTGACTTGTGGTCAACATGTAAACCTCTTATCGCACCACTTGATAGCAAGGACCTTGTCACTAGACCTAAACTCAGTTTCTCCTTGTTTTAATTTCTTCTACAGTTTTGGCAGGTTGCGCCTATTCTTACGAACAGTGCCACATGCGGCTGTTCCTTGGTTGTGAAGCCAGAGGCACAGGTGTAGGCTGGTGTACAAATTATCGACATATAGGATATGACCCTGTTCCAGATATGGTCCTATGAGAGTTGCCACGACATTGCCACTTTTACCAAAATTGTGGAACCCAATTTCTGTTGTTGCGCCTGTATATATATACAATAAAATCCAAAATATACCCACTCTGAGAGTCACACAGTACAAATTCCTGTATTCCGAATCTACTTCGCTTGGTTGGAATAAACTACCTAAAATATGATTGTCATCGAACAGTACGAGACTTTCATCTATACAAAGCTTGTGATGTGGGCAAAATGAATTATGAAACGTCTTACGAACTTTGTCAACAATCGTCCCAATTTATTGTTGCCTCCAGTACTTGCAGTTATCATTGAAGTGTAATGTTCTCAGAAGTAGATAAAAATGGTCTTGGGACATAATTCCACTGAAAATTGCTGTGTTCAAAAGTGTATCTCTGGACCAATAATCATTTAATTTTGACTTCTTAATTTGTGCCATTAGAAGTCAAACAGCAACAAAACAATACATTTCCTCAAATCCAGTGTCTTTCCACTTTGACAGTTGAGAATTCACAGATTCTATAGTATTTTCTCTGGTGTAAACATAAAAGCGATTTGTCTGCAATAAATTGCAACAGTTTTTGAGACATAAAATTCACAAAAAAAGAAAGAATTCTTGGGTCGGTATCTAATTGACATTCGTGTCCAGAACTCGAGTCATCGAAGTAATGGTTCAATGGCTGGAAATCTGTTTCTTTCCAGTCAAATGTGTCACTTACGCGTGCTCTTTTCCGAACTGTTTCACTGTCACTTTCTGATTCCTCGGATTCAGAGGAACTGCTGGCTGTAATTCTTTCTCTCCCTTGTGATGTAAAGGGCTGAGGACTACAGCTTCGAGAGTCTGTTGAAGACTCATCACTGTTAACAACGTCAGATAATTCACATTTACTTTAACTCTTAGTGAGAATATCCAGGATTTCTTTATCTGTGCAACCACGGCGACGTGACATTTCTCATGTAGAACACAAGAAAACTGATAAAAATACAGGAATCTAAGTTGAATTCTGCAAAGAGGGAACACAGCAACAAACATTTATGCACTCTCGAACTATACAGTCAGACCACTGAGCAGTTACTGGAAGAGCACAGTGGAAAGACAGCTCTGCGTGTATACATGTCTCTAGCACTCGAATAGCTGTGACTCAGCACGCCTAAACTCATCCCTAGCGGTGGGAAGGCCGGTGGCGCGGGACGCGTAAACATGTCCTTAGCGCTGTAGGGAAGACCCAAGGTCGCGCATATACACATCGGGTACGTCAGGAGAACAACGAGGCATGACGAGTTTACATGTCCCCAGCAGTCAAAGGGTTAACCTACCAAGTATAGACTGGGGTGTCTACGGATTCACTGCAGGGGGTGCAGACAGGCAAGGCTTGGGAAGTTCTTTTGAACGTGTTTACCAAAAACTGTCTCGAGGAGCTTGGTCGGCAACCCACATGCAATGGAAATAATTTAGCTATCATAGCTGCAAGCAGGCCTGATCTAATCGAGGGTATCAGTATAGACAGGGATTAGTGATCATGATGTCATCATAACAGCCTTAATAACCGAAGTTAATAAATCAATTAAGAAGGGTAGGAGAGTATGTCTGGTAGAAAGGGCATATAGACAGTTGTTAGCAGCCCACGTAGACAATGAATTGACATCATTTAGTTCCAGTATGATGGAGGTACATGAATTAAGGTCAAAGTTCAGATGGATTGTAAATCGTGCTCTGGAGAAGTATTTGCCAAGTAAGTGGATTAATGATGAAAAACTCCCACCACGGTGTAACAACAAAATACGAAAAATGTTGAAAGCAAAGGCTGTTGCACTTCTAGTTCAAAAGGCTGTGAATAAATTATGGCAGGTGAAAGTTAACAGAAATTTGTGTGCCTTTAAAAAGATTATTGCTCAAAGCTGACAAAAACTACCACAGTCATGTTTCTGGTCCTACATAACATTGCTAAGTAAATATAAGGCTTCTATCCAGTCACTTGTTGACCGGTCTGGTGTGACAGTAGAAAATAGCAAAAGTAAAGCCAAAGTTTTAAATTTTGCATTTAACAAATCATTCATGCAGGAGAGTCGTACAAATATACCATCGCACACACTCATATGGAGGGCATAGTAATAAGCACCGCTGGTGTAGAGAAACAACTGAAAGGTGAAAACAAATAAGTCAACGGGTCTGGATGGAATCTCAGTTCAGTACTCTAGAGCATTGGCCCCTTACTTTGCTTTCATTTATCTTCAATCTCTCATCCAGTGCAAAGTCCCTAGTGATAGGAAAAAAATGAAGGTGGTTCCTGTGTATATTAGGGGAAAGGAACATAACCAAAGAATTACAGACCAATATCTTTTAATATGGGTTTGCTGCAGAATCCTTGTATATATTCTCTGTTTGAACATAATAAATTTGCTTGAGAAGGAAAGGCTTCTGTCCACAAATCAGCAGCATTTTAGAAAGCATCGCTCATGCAAAACTCAGCTTGCCCTTTTCTCACGTGAGCTTCTGTGAACCATGGATGAAGGAGAACAGGCGAATTCCATATCCGTAGATTTCCATAAAGTATTTAGCATGGTGTTACACCACTGACTGTTAATAATGGTAAAAATGTATGGAGTAGTTCCAGGTATGCGAGTGGCTTGAAGACTTCTTATGTAATAGAACCCAGTATGCTGTACTTGACGGTTAGTGTTCATCACAGACAAAGGTATTATCATGAGTGGCTCACGGAAGCGTGATAGGACCACTGTTATTTTCTATATACGTAAATTATCTGGCGGACAGGGTAAGCAGTAATCTGTAACTCTTTATGGATGGTGATGTGGTGATTGGAATATAGCATCGTTGAATGAGTGTAGGATGATACGGGATGACTTGGAAAAAATTTCTAGTTTGTGTGGTGAATGGCAGCTAGCTCTAGATGTAGAAAAACATAAGTTAATACAGATTAATAGGAAAAACAAGCACCTAATGTTCGAATACAGCATTAGTATTGTGCTGCTTGACACAGTAACATCAATTAAATATCTAGGTATAATGTTGCAAAGCAATATTAAATGGAATGAGCATGTAAGGATTGTGGTAGGGAAGGCAAATGATGGACTTAAGTTTATTGGGGGAATGTTAGGAAAGCGTGGTTCATCTGTAAAGGAGACTGCGTGTAGGACGCTAGTGTGACTTGTTCTTGAGTACTGTTAAAGTGTTTGGGATTTGCCCAGGTCAAATTAAAGCAATTCAGAGTTGGGCTGCTAGATTTGTTACCAGTAGATTTGAACAACATGCAGCTATTACGGAGATTCTTCAGGAGCCCAAGTGGGAATCAATGGAAGGACGGCGATGTTCTTTTCCAAGGAGCACTGTTGAGAAAATTTAGAAAACTGACACTTGAGGCTGACTGCAGAACGATGCTACTGCTGCCAATGTACATTTCGCATAAGGACTGTGAAGATCAGATTAGAGAGATTAGAGCTCATGTGGAAGCATATAGACAGTCATTTCTTCCTAGCTCTATTTGCGAGTGGAACAGGAAGGGAAATTACTAGTAGTGGTATGGGGTATCCTCTGCCATACACCATACAGTGGCTTGCCGGGGCGGCACGTGCTTGTTGAGTTGCAGTCTGGAAGTGCTCACCCCCTGTGAAGACAAGTAAGGTGATGTGAACCTGAGCCATGTGGAAAACGTGTGATGAGATTGAGTGCCTATGCATGTAAAGTGGATGCAGTGCTCTTATGCACTCAGGCTGATACGTAAGAGAATGGTGACTTATCAGTGAAGTGTGTTAAGTTGAACCTTTTTCAGTAGTCCTTAACATTATTGTCTGCTGTTCTCTCTTTTTGTGAACAATTTTAAGAAGAATAAAACAAAAGGCTTCAATTTACTTGTGTGAGGGAGCGTGTGTGTGAAATTCAATCATTTACATCATGTTTTTAATTTACTTGTACTTCAAGTTCCTAAACCTAAACTTCGATTAAAAAGAGGGGTGGGGGGGGGAGGAGGAGTGGAAGAAGGGGACAAGGGGAGGGGAAAACCGTGCCATGCTGCCACGCCTAAAGCATCTAAAGACTATGAACAACCTTTCTTCGGCTAGGTTCTGCTCATAGTGGCTATGCATGACCATCCTATATAAAGACCTTGGACTGTTTACCGTAAGGGCATTATATTGGTAATATTAGTCTTCAGAACAAACCATACACTCAGACTCTGTGCTAAGGCTGGAGAAACAAACCTCTTTAACCATCCAGCAGAAATTCCTCATTGTGGGACATGCATGTAAAGTCCAGGCAATCGCAATGTCTCCAGCCTCAAATCATCTTGTGCTACTGTCAGGTGTATGCACATAACAGAACAACACTAAGACCATCTAGGATTAAAGTGAAGGAGCAGCTCACAGAGCATGGTGTGCCAGCCGGAATTATTAATGCAAGGTTGTAACGAGTATCTTCCCTTGTTAGTAATGATGTTAACTGTTTAAAGTTGGCAAAGTACCAGAATTCTCGTACAAAAAATAACCGTTTTACACTTACTTGATCTAATAAGGTCTGCTCAGTAGTTTCTGCTGACACTGTCTTTAAGGATTAGGGTTCCTGACAAATTTACAGACTTTATCACAGAGCTCTGTGTAATCCTGAAAGTACTAGAGCAGATGTAATGGAATATTCTTGTCTGCTCAGATTTTGTAAGAGCCCTACAGACCCTTCAGCAAATGTACCCAGGTTACAGAATGGCCCAAAACATTAGACAAACCTCATATACTGTAACGGCAAGAGGCAGAAGTATCTTTCTGGTGGATACTGGGCAATTTAGGAATCCAGAGAAATAAGCAGTGAGACCCCTCACCATGGGACTCTTGCAAGGAAAGTAATGTGCTATCCTGTGCTGTCCCCTGGGTGCCATTACCACATTTTGAGGAAGAATTGTGTGTCAGTGAGAGGCTCTGTATTGAGTCTCTCTCTATGTTTAGTGGTCATTAACGGTCTAGCAACAGCTGTGGGGCCTTCTGTCTCACCTTCTCTGTGTGCAGATGACTTAAGCATTTTGTTCTGCTGCTCCAGTACTGTTCTTGCTGAGCAGTGCCTCCAGGGAGACATCCACAAGGCGCAGTCATGGGCTTTAGCCCACGGCTTCCAGTTCTCAGCCGCAAAGTCGTGTGTCGTGCACGGCTGTCGGCGTCGTAGCGTTCATCTGGAACTCGCACTTTACCTTAATGACGATCCACTCACTGTAGTGGAGACACATCAATTCCTAGGACAAGTTTTCGACGCTCAATTGACTTGTCTCCCTCATCTTCGTCAGCTTAAGCAGAAGTTCTGGTAGCACCTCAGTGCCCTCCGTTGCCTGAGCAACACCAATTGGGGTGCAGCTCGCTGTACGCTGCTGCAGCTCTACAGAGCCTTTGTCCAATCCCGATTTGACTACAGGAGTGTGGTTTATGGTTCGGCAGCACCTTCAGCATTGCATTTACTCGACTCTGTGCACCACTGTGGGGTTCGATTAGTGACAGGAGCTTTTAGGACATGTCTAGTGACCAGTGTACTGGTGGAGGCTGGTGTCCTTTCACTGCAGATCAGACGTGCACAACTGCGTGCCAGTTACGCAGCACACATTTGTAGTTCCCCTTAGCATCCGAATTACCGTCTCCTTTTCCTGCCCACGGGAGTCCATCACCTGCATCGGCGGCCCAGATCGGGGCTAAGGATTGCGGTTCGCTTGCGGTCCCTTCTCTCTGAACTGGAGTCCTTCCATTTACCACCTCTACTTGTGGCCCATTCACGTACACCTCCATGGTGTACGTCTCGGCCGCAGCTTTGTCTGGACCTTTTGCATGGCCCTAAGGAGTCAGTTAACCCCACCGCTGCACTGTCACTTCCTCTAGATTCTTGACACGTATTCCGGGGCTCTGAAGTGGTTTACGCTGACGGCTCAATGGCTGATGGTCACGTAGGCTTCGCATATGTTCATGGAGGACATATTGAGCAGCGCTCCTTGCTAGTTGGCTGCAGTGTTTTCACTGCGGAGCTGGTGGCCATATCTCATGCTCTTGAGCACCGCTCATGCCCTGGCGAGTCATGTCTCCTGTCGACCAGTGCTACCCTCGCCACCCTCTGGTAGCGAACATCCAGAAGTCCATCTGTGCCCCGGAACAGTCCCGTCATTCCATGGTGTTTGTGTGGACCCCAGGACACTTCGGAATCCCTGGCAATGAACTTGAGGACAGGCTGGCCAAACAGGCGACTCGGAAACCGCTTCTGGAGATGGGCATCTCTGAAGCTGACCTGCGTTCTGTCTTACACTGCAGTGTTTTCTGGCTTTGAGAGATGGAATGGCATAACAGCATGCACAATGAATTGCGTGTC
Source organism: Schistocerca nitens (assembly GCF_023898315.1). NCBI lineage: Eukaryota > Metazoa > Arthropoda > Insecta > Orthoptera > Acrididae > Schistocerca > Schistocerca nitens. The sequence continues at coordinate 665,189,854 of NC_064616.1, read as the reverse complement.
ATTAAGGAGACTAAGAATGTGTGGAAGTCTTCCATGCAGGGAATCAGTTGTCCTCTGCCGGCTACGCATTGGCCATACATGGCTAATGCATGGTTACCTACTCTGTCACGAGGACCCACCTCAGTGTCCCTGTGGCTCCCAAATGACACTCATCCACCTCTTGCTGGACTGCCCACTTTTAGCCGCTCTGCAGCAGACTGTTAACTTCTCAGCACTCTGCCTTCAGTATTGGGCCACAATGCCTCCACAACAGCTTTAGTTTTACGTTTTATCCATGAGAGTAGGTTTTAGCGCATGTTTTTTGTCCCTCTGTGTCCTCCACCCTAGTGCTTTTAGGGTGGAGGTTTTCATGTTTTACTCTCTTCTGTTTCTAGCATCTCTCTGTTGTTTTCTTGTCCTTTTTTGTTCCTTTAAGTGTTCGTTGCCTTCCGTTTGTTCTTGGGGCTTTTCCTTTCTTTCCATTACGTGTTATATGTTTTGTCCGTTTTATTCTCACGCTTGTGGCATTGTTTTATTAGGAACAGGGGACCGATGACCTCGTAGTTTGGTCCCTTCTCCCACCTTTAAACCAACCAATGTAAAAAATAATAAATTCAGGCTGGTGACTGCAACAGTGTTTCCATATTAACAGAAACAAAAAAAGTGGCTTTGACATGACTGAAATTAGGACACTATCCACTGACACGTGGGCACCTCCTGTGCTGAGATGATCCACCAGTGTAAATTGTTTGTGGTGTATCAGTGTCTGTGCACCATATTTTACTTCATTGCATTTTATGTTATAAGGAGGACAGAAGTGTTTCTAGATAATGATTTCCTTCACATGTCACCCATGCTGTTCTGACCTGCCATGATTGTCTTGTTGCGTTTTTGAAAGATAAATCCACAAAGACGTTGAAGGAGGCACAGACGCTGGCATTAACATGTCAGAAATGTAATGGCTTTTGCCTGAATTACTGCCTATGCAAACCAGCAGTGGGAGGAGGGCAGTATGAACAAAATGAAATTGTGCGATGCTGGTATTTGTAATTCATATAATTATGTATTTAAGTATTAAAAATTACACTCAGCGTAAGAGAAGATTTACGTATAGTAAAACATCAGAATATATGGAAATTGTAAATTAAATTGACAATCACAATAAATTAATTAGAGATGAAGCATCTGAGAATAACATATGGAGTGTGATACAGAAATAAAGTAAAATATATCTTTGATAATTGTAACATAGTTGGGAATATATAAACAGTTATGTGTGTCAGTGGGTACAAAGAATTAAGGTACAATTTGAATGCATTGGCTGAAATGACTGCAGGTGCACAATAAGTGCTGCACATTCAGAGCAGCCTGTGTGAATTTCATGGCAGTGCGCCACATCAGAAGTACCAAAGAGGCAACTAGATAGCATCCTTTGAAATGTGTGAAAGTTGGGTCAGTTTAAACCAACTGATGAGATACCAGTGCAGTACAGTGATAGATGCTTCTCATTAGCCCATTTAGAGACTAGTCAACCACAGTCACAATTACCAGTTTTATAAATGAGGTCAAATATGTGTTTTTTTTTTCTTTATTATTTAAATGGCGTCCAACCACCTTGAGAGACCCAGTTGCCCTGGAGAGGTCACTAACATTGGCAATTCTTTTTTTTTTTTTTTTTTTTTGTGTGTGTTTCCCTTCCATATTATTGGTGGACTTGGCACCAGCTAAAATGCTTGTAAGCCCAACGACTGCCTTATAATACGAAACTGCATGGTCGCTAGTGTAGGACGTAGAGCTGTCAATACAATTGGTCCTGTTACCTGTGCCTAAGTATGCACATAGATGAAGTGAGTGTGTATTATATAGTTGTGAATCTTTAGATAAAAACTTAAAACTAATTATGATCAGTAATCTGCCTTCAGTGGAATTCTTATGGGTCTGTTTATCTGCATTGTCCATATGTGTGTACTTGCACTGATGGATACATAACACTGCCATGTGTTTTGTAGGCCAACTTGATTCTGTGCAATAATTTCCTCTGTGTGATTCTGTTCCCAGAAACGTTGGGTTTCCTATTATTTTTGAAGACAACTTTTGTTTTTTCTCTACATTGCATTCTTACATGATCTTTTGTAAATTTTGTACTTCGTTAATTTTTTGTGAATGATTTGGTACATGTTATTAATTATTAGTTTGTGCATTGTGATCGACATTTGTAATTGTGTACACACATTTATTTTCAGGACAACTTGGCAAATGCGAAATATGCTATTTCTATGGCGAGGAAGACAGGAGCGAGAGTGTATGCGCTTCCAGAAGACATTACTGAAGTGAAGCCAAAAATGATAATGACTGTTTTTGCTTGCCTTATGGCTATGGATTACATCCCAAACATGGATGTTAAACAAGATTCATAAGTTTATAGCTATCAGTAGACGCTTGTAAGTGAATTTTGTGATTGTAAAAGTACCTAAAGTTTTATTTTTGAATGGTTGTAAAGTAGTTTATATTTCATTCCATATTGTATACAAACACTTGTAATGTCATCTTTGAAAAAGTATTTGTGTGTATGTGTGTGTCTCAGTAAAAAGATGATACAGTGATAATGTACAATATTCATCACATTTTTTTTAAAAAAATGTAATTTTGTTCTTACAGGATGATAGGTGGGGAGGAAATTTAGACATTAAAGTCCTCATAACAGATAACAGAGAATAATGGGAGAGTTCTTTACTAGTGGTCTTATTCTTTGTGTTATGTGAGAGAACATTTTTGTCAGCATTATTGAGTGGTAATGTGAACATATTCTCACTTTATCCATATTTTGAATGGGCAGAAGACACACTTCAGACTGCATAAATGAGTTACCTCATTTCTGTAGTTTGTATATATATATATTTTGTAATATATTTTATACACAGCCATTGTAAAGGGTCACTCCTTCAATGTAATCAGATAGCCCCAGTATATCCAAAAGTGAAACTGAACGTGTGATGCTGGGTTTCTTGTATTGTGAGTTGGGGGATTGTATGTTTTTAAGATAGTGTGTGGCACCAGCCCATGACTGAGCCATTGGCCTGACTGTTGGTGTTGTACAGCCTTTCTTCAGCATGGCACTAGGAGGGGGAGGGCAGTGGACTCATCACCCTCTTCATCTTAACCCAACCCCCCCTCCCCTCCCCTGGAAAGATCCCAAGTACTCATTCTATAGCAGGCAAATAGATGTGGGGGCATCTTGGAAAGACTGTAACAAAGAAAAATCCCCCACCCTATCGAGGATTGAACCCAGGACACCCAGGGTCGGAGTCTAGTACTGTACCTATTAGACCACCTTGGCCAAGAGGCATTGTATTTACAGGACTGAAATGCTGTGAAATAAAGTATAATGTGGTAATCTATTCCATAAACTTACCACAAAACATTTCAGACATTGGTATATTCTCTTCATAATTTTTGGCGGGATGCTTACCTGAATATAGCTTTCAAAACTATCATTTGTCCACAAAAATGTATTTTTATTCATTTGATGGTAAATTTGTCTTGATATCGTTTCCATACAGTACCATACAATGTATAAAATGGTGTCTGCTGTGCCAAGTGAGGGCTAGTAACCATATTAACATCTATATTTTGATGTATAAAGAAAGTTGTTCATTGACTAATACATAAATTAGACAATTTTGTCCATGACATTCCATTTATGTAGTTTACCAAGGCACTGTATGTGATTCTATGTTTCTATTGTTAAAGGGCACAATTTGTATCTGATGGTTTTAACATCAGTATATATATAAATATATGACTGTCAATAATATTATTTTAAACTAATTGTGAAATGTCTGTGTTACCAAAATTTACACTGAGCTTAAGATTATTATGTGAAAGTGTCGCTAATGAAGAAAAATTATTTTATGTACTCACGTGGAAGAGGATGAAAATACAAGACAAAAATCACTTTTACGTTGATTTCGCATATTAATTACAGATTTGTATTGTAGTCTCTCTCTTCTGTTTCTGTCCACTTTGATGATACGTCCACAGTTTTCCTGAAATGTGGTCAGTCAAAATAGTAGTAATGGTACTACCACCGACTTCTTCTTCTTCTTCTTCTCCTCCTCCTCCTCCTCCTCCTCCTCCTCCTCCTCTATTAATTTCCCACTGTATTGCTTTCAGCTGCAAAGGAATTTGATAGTAATGATTCACCCTTTATCTCAGTGTACTGTGTAAAATGTCAATGATGTATGCTACATATATAGACACTAGATTACTTTGATATTGTGACGTAGTCTTTCGAAAATGTTCGCTGTAGATGATGAGATCCTGTAAGTTTTTCAACTTTAAATACTCCTGGCTCTGACTGTATTCTCATTTCAGTTTACTGCTTTCTTGACTTTTATTGCTATAAAAATAGTTTTCCATATTTCTCTTTACTGTCATGATACAACTTCTTTGTTGAATTTTACCTGATTGTCATTTCACAATGTTCGGGCTTCTTGAGCTTCCTCATAAATTTCTCTAGCATTTTTAATTCTACTGCTCAAATTAATTTTGTTGTAATCATGTCCGAGTTGTGAGCAGTGTGTGTGAGGTGGCACTTTTTTGATTCACGCCACTTCTTTCCTGAAAGTTCCATGGACTTCGGCTGTTTTACTTACAGCTATTATTTACACACTAATTACTTTCAGGAGAAAGTATAATAATCAATGTAACTGTGGTCATCTCATGCTCCGTTGGCGACCATAAACATATGCCATGTGTTTACTTTTTAGGTTGAATCATTCTTGATTGTTTCTATAATCTGCAATGTCCTGCAAAGCTTGAAACTATAGAAACACTCTTGAGATTTATTATTGTAAAGCACTGACTGCTAAAAAATTGTTAAATTAATTGTCGAGATTGAAGAGTATACGAAATGGATGATGAACAGTATTTCTCTGAAAGTTTCTGTAGAGATATAAACTCAAATATTCGTAAGTCATTTAACTTCGATATGATTAAGGGACAGATAACAACATTAATGAAATTCCACATCATGCATTTGGAATCAGTTTGCAATTGTATGAAGAAAATTTGTTGATATACTCGTTTTTTCATGCTGTAATTATTCAGTGAGTAGCATATGAAAGTATTACAGTCTAGTTTTTCAACTTAACAGTTTGTAGTTTTGAAATGTTGACCTCACATCATTTCCCAATAGTGAAATTGTAACAGTATGTCTGAGCTTTGTTTGGAACGTGTTGTGCCCCCCACCCCCCACCCCCCACCCCGCTCTGTTAACACTGTTTCAGATTTTTGACAGGAAACTGGAATCCTGCAGTAACCAGTGGTCCCACATTAAAAGCCCGTTCCACTTTTTCCATCATCTTTCCCAAAGTGTAGATGAAATTTTCAGTCATTTTATCTTCAGGTTCAGAGCTAGAACACAGGGATTCAAAATATCTATTACCCTGTTTAATACCTTGTATCTATCTTGGAGTGCTACGATGATGATTTAACAGAATATCCTGAGCTTAAGACAATAAACTCTCATGGTCAGGAAAAAACAAGATTTTCAAGTTTACTTGTTGTCTGTTGTTATTATTATTATTATTATTATTATTATTATTACTATTATTGCTGCTACTACTACTACTACTACTACTACTACTACTACTACTACACTAAAGTGAGTGAGTGATTCACCAACTAGACAAGTCGTGAAATGGTGATAATTACTACTGTCAATTACTATATCCTAAATGTAGGTAGTGTGACACTGTCCACATTTAACAACATAAGTTAGTAACAGAAAACTTTGTCAGCATTATTACTTTTTAAAAGTTATCTCTGTCTTATGTTAAAAAGTGGACAGATATGATTATAATCAATCCTGGCCATAATTTCCATAATGGGATGGCTAGCTGAATCAAGTCCATGGATACGCACTCAGGATGTTGGAAGAAAACTGCCATTACTTGAATTTAAATAATTGTTTTGCATTTTCTGCATAGTTTCAGTTAACTATGAAAGAGGTTATAACACACTGAAGTTACAGTAGCATACCTTTTTCCCCATAAAGCAGTTTGAATGAGAAAGTGCCTTAGTATATATTAGTTGTGAGAGATCCTGTTCGAATGATGATAGAAAATCTGTGCAATAGTGAAGAAAGATTCGTTACTCAACAAGACATGTTGGGCTGTGAATATGTGGGGGAGAGAAATTTGGCTTGTAAAACAGTCACCCTTGTTAAACTCATTGTGACATGGAAATGCTTTCCATAAGTGTGTCATAATTATTGACTGTAGCAAGTCCTTTTCAGGTTCCTACTGGCTCTGTTGAAATTAAACATCAAGGTTTTTGGGAGCCTTGCTTTATTCTGTGTATGGTCTTCATAAATATTTGTGTAGTACTCAGCAGTGGAAAAAATTCTTTGGTATTCACAAAATATTAGTTAACTAAATCAAAATTATGTCCTAAGATTGAATTTGAGAAAGGCCCAAAAACTTGATTATCTTACAATCTAGCAGTTTTGCCGGTGGCTAGTTGCCTCGGTGTTTGATACTTGGAAAATTACTTATAGTTTTACAGGTTTTATAGAGGTGACAAACCCACTTAACATATTTTTGTAACCTATGTCAAACCATAAAATGAAAGACTGAGATAAATGTCAGTGCTGCATTTAAAATTGTGTTATGTATTAATCATAAATAATGAAATGCTTTAGGTCATTTTAAACAGTGTGCTGAACTGATATAAAGGACTACTAATTTTTGTATAGCATTATTAGTAGTAGCTTGAAACATTTGGTAAACAGTTCCATTTTGATAAAGTTCTTTTCTATAAGACTGCATTTGTGGCATTTGATAGATAAATAAATGTAGAATTTTTCCCACGTACACACATTTCCATGTTTTTCAGAAGTTCTATGTTCGGCCTTTACCAGAGATTTCAAATGAATTGTCACTAAGTTGCAAGAGACCTGGATATTGAACTTCATCTAATCTTAAGCTAACTGTTGTATGTTTGTAACTCATACATTAAGTTTGTACAATATACAAATATTTGTATTTAAGGAAATAATTATCCTGAAACGTAAATCATTCACAAATTATTAAATCTATGAGAACACTGTTAAAAGTGTATGTTTTTACAATTGATGTTTCATTTTAGTAAAAAATTTATTAATAAAAAATTGTATTTATTTCAGTTTTAAATTTTTTATTGTATGTTAATTTTTCTTATTTTATAAAAGACTTGCAGTACTTATTGAATGCCTTATATATGAGACTTAAACAGTTACATTAAAGTTAAGCAGCTAGAGATGTAACTAGTTCTTTTTTATAGTTAAAATTAATAAAGTAACTTTTTTTACTCAGAAATTTTGGCCTTTTATATACTCTTCCTTCCTCCTCCCCCCCCCCCCCCTTCTCTCTCTCTCTCTCTCTCTCTCTCTCTCTCTCTCTCTCTCTCTCTCTGTGTGTGTGTGTGTGTGTGTGTGTGTGTGTGTGTGTGTGTGTGTGTTTTGACATTCCTGTCAGTGTAACACGTCATCCCCCTTACCAACTATGGTCTGCCCTTACTGAAGCCAAGTATAGGATAAAAATCCAACAGTGAACAAGTCATAAAGATGAAATAATTTAGAGATGTACCACAAGTTGTATGAGGGAGCAGTTACACTGAACTTCCATGTACACTGGACTACAGATCATCAGGGACGTACTATCTTGATAGAAGTTCCAGTTTTGAGTTTTGCTAGCAAAGTGAGAGCAAGTGTGTTTGTCATTATGTGAAGCAACCATTATCATCCATTAAATAACCTTCAAATAAATGCTTCTGGATGAGGCAGCGTCTGTGAGACAATATATTTAATTGGATGTGCAGCTTGCCATGTGTTCGCACATGTCAGTATCAGTGAAGTGACCCATATATATGACAATTGTTTATGCCTTATATTTTAGTAGGTATTGTTTTCATCTCACACGATACATTTGTCTGCATAGAACTAGTCTTGTAGTTGAATATTTTGAACAGCAAAAAATCAGCACACTCATTGATGAACTGGATATCCATATGAAATTCCGTTAAGGTATGTTCAGGGTATTGTAATGATTTTTTTTTATTATTATACTGAGAGCAGCTTTGCAAGAGAAATGGCATTCACTTCCTGTGCAGCTGATGGGCACATTCAAAAACACCATAACGAGTCAGTGTATTGATGCTTTGAGTAAGTGGATACACGTGCTATGCAAAACTTTCATTTTATACATCTAAAATAAAATATTAGTTAAAGTGCATTTAATTCAAAGTGTGACATGTTCTACATTTAGCAGCAGTGTCATTAAATTCAATATTTATTTTGCATGATACTAGATCACCATTCTTCTAGATTAAGTCAATTACACTGACAGTACTGTTTAACAATTACACTTGAATTTTCACAAGTATGGCAAATTATAAATATCGCATGGCTCAGCAGTTATTACTATCTGCACGTTGCATTTTGCTAACTTTTATCTTGCAGGAAAAATCAGTTCAAGTAATTGTTCTTTTATTTTATAAATTTGTAGGATTAGGATGTTTGGTGGCTTAGCAAATGAGGTACAGTCTACTGTTTTGGCAAGTAGTGTTGACAGATGAGCATTCTTCAGTCAAACATAATGTACTGGAGATATTTAAAATCTGTAAAGTGACAACTATCCATAGTGCAGTATGAAACATTTCAAAATAAATTACAGTTAATACTAATATGAAGAGGCCAGCACATTACTAATACTGCTCAGCCATTATTCTTACTTTGTAACCGACTGACCCAGTGCATGAGGGTATGACAAAGCTGCTCTGAAAGCAAATTATGCTGTGGCATCTGACAGACAACATTCTAAGGCTGGTGCCCATATGGATCATGGAGTATATTTAGTTGAATCCACTGCCAAGCAGCAAACCTCACAAGAATGTGGTGCATGCTGTGGCAGGGAAAGCTATACAGGGTGGTCAGGAACAGTCTGAAAAGCTTGCAAGGGTGTTGCAGGGTTGGTTATGCTGAGAAATAATTGTTAAGAACAAACTTTGGTAAGTTCCCGTTTCTGAGTAAATTAGCTTTGAAGTTAGCCAATCAGGCCATTGTACACACAAATTTGAGGTGGCCTGTCAGGTAAATTAGTGTTAGTTGTTCTCGTAGTGTAGATAATAGCACACAAGACTGTTCAGCCTTTGGCTCAGGTTTGACCCTTACTACTGTCTCGTGTCCAATTTTTGCATCAATCTCTGATTCAGTTTTAGGAAACGAAATGGACATATTCAGTGTAACAGTCTGGTGGGCCACTTGAATTTACACACATGTGAATCACTGTGGTTATGCTGTAGTCTTCGTAGGCTCTGGAAGGGATTACGTACGATCAACTGTTACAGCAGCTGACTAGAAGGTACCCATTTCCTGATAAGATTTCACTGAGTGATGATGGATTAATTCAGAGAGGCTTTTGAGATTGAGTCCATGGTTCTATTTATAGGTGAGGTTAATGGGTGGCAGAATTTCAAAAGGAAGATATGGTTTAGCTAAAGTGAATGGTTCATAAACATCTAACCCAGTTACTTTGTAATTAGTAAGTTCTGCTCACTGGGTGCAAGGTATTAAAATACTATTCCCTGTAGGATCGGGAGTCTCCCACCTGTTTCTCTGATCAGTAGTTCACTGCTCCCCTCCTCCCTGACTGACCATTATTAAGGTGTATAAGGTGTGTACCTGTCTAGAAACTTGCTTGTGCAAGCTTGCCAGTATACAACTGTACACCTGCCACAGTGTGCATACTATCATCAGTTCTAGGTTGTGCAATTTTTCCCCACATTATTTAGCCTTATGGAGACATAAGTTACTGGGTGTTCCTGGCCATTTGCTTCTTTGTGTGGAACACACCCTATAAAATTGCTAGCATTGCGTGAAGGATTTTTGATAATCCAGATACATAAGGACCAGACATTAATAGATAATAATTAACCATGCACAGGAAGGATTGCAGCTCCTTCACTGTTTTAGGTGTAGAACTCCTGCACAGCTAGCATGAGCCAGGGGTATAATTGGAGCTCATTATGGATAATAATGTTGCAAAGTCAGTCAATCAGAAATCTAAATGACGCTTTTCTGGACTCTTGAGTAAGAGACAACACAAAATTGCTCCAGTACATTCTAAATTGGTTCCATGCACTCCTTAAATTCTTGGAAGAAAATGAGTTGATATATAAATAACCCTTGCACTAACCTGTTTATTTGTTCCCTTTGTGCCTCGTCCAATAGTTCCTGAAGTGTCACCTGTGCAGACCTTAGCAAGCTTAGTTCAGATCCATAGTTGTAAAATAATGACTTTGTGTCAGATTTTCCAGTCACCATGATACTTGGGAGAAGGTAAAAATCGATGTGCTGATTCAGCTGCTTGTAATGGTAACAGAACCATGAAGCTTTGCTTCCACCTGTGCCTTTTTGAGGACAATCACAATGGGACTGGCCCAATCTCTGCCACTTTCTTCTATGAAGCCACCATAGAGCTCCTAACAGATACATTTCTCCACTACTCTCTGGAGGTGGTGTGGAATGGTTTCTAATAAAGTAGCGCAGAATACCTAATAGGAATCTGGTCCTGTGTAAGTGGCAAAGAAAGTGACATACTCTGCACCAAATAGCTCTGTATCCTTTTCTAGCAACTTTGCCAGTTCCTCTTCATCCTCAGTTCACAAATGTAACTTTTTTTTTAGTGCAGTAGTTGGTGATTTTCTATGGCTGAGGGCCTCGTGAAGTTATTTCACATTCCAATTTTTTCTCTTTGCACACATCTGACTCACTACCATGGTACCTTATGAAAGTGACACATGTACAGTGAAACCTCTTTATAACGTTCCTCCATATAATGCTTTCCTCTATATTACATTCGTTTTTTTCAGTCCCGACTAAAAGCCCATATAAACAATGTTAAATTTTCCTCTTTACTGAGTTTCCTTTATATTACAATTTCCTCCATGTAATGCTCATATTTTTGGAACCCTGGTCAATTATTTACCTCTTTATAACGTTTAAGTGACTGGATGTAGAAACAGTTTTCTGTTCTGTGGATTCACAATTTGCACCGGCTCAGAAAGCCCACGCTCAGTGTATTTCATATGTCAGTGGCAGAACCCAGTCACATGAAATGTGACGCACATTCTGTTTGCGACCTTTTTGGTGCCATTTCAGTCAATGCTTTGCATTCATAGCATGTTGTGTGAGCTGAGCAGCAAACAGTTTGTGTGTCCAGTGAGAGTGTGTCTTCGATATAACGTGGAAGAACATTTTTCTGAAAGAGAAGTTTTCTGTTATTAAAAAAGTGGAGGCATCTCCTGGTGTGAGTCACGTGGAGCTAGCGAAGCAATTTGAACTGGTCCCGTCAACACTCAACACTACTATGAAAACAGATCGTCGATAATGGAAGGGTTTGAGAATTGTGGAAATTCGAAACGTATGCATGTGAAACCATCGACTTACGATGAAATGGAGGAAGTTTTATTAACTTGGTTTCAGCAAGCACGCGCTGCAAACATTCCTATAAACTTAACTATTCTGAAGGAGAAGGTGCTTCAAATATCACTGCAGTTAGGAATAGAAAATTTTAAGGCGTCCAATGGATGGATTAATAAATTTTGACAGCATCATGGTGTTGTATACAAAGCGGAATGTGGAGAAAGTAAAAGTGTGGACAAACCAACTGTAACTCAGTGGATGCAGACTCTCCCTAATCTGATACATGGCTACAAACTGCGTGACATTTATAACACTGACGAAACCGGCATGTTTTTCAATTTAATGCTGGATAAGACATTTACTTTTCGTGGGGAAAATTGCCATGGCGGTAAGAAGAGCAAGAAACGTCTTACCGTTTTGTTGTGTACATATGCCGATGACAGTGAAAAACTGAAATCTTTGGTTATTGGGAAGCCAAAAACTCTGAGGTGCTTCAAAAACATTTCCACGTTTCTATGCAAATATACAAACAATGCCAAGGCATGGATGACGAGTGATATATTTTTACGTTTTCTCAGAGAATTTGATGCCAAAATGGGGAGTGCTGCAAGAAAAGTGCTGCTGTTTGTGGATAGATGTGCGGCACATCCACCAGACATATCCTTTCTGAGAAATGTGAAAGTAATTTTCCTGCCACCCAACCGCACCAGCCACCTGCAACCTTTGGACTTGGGAATATTACACACCCTTAAGGTTAAATATAGGACAACCCTTGTAAAAAAAAAAGGCCTTGAATTTGATGGACCGAAGAAAACCGGGAAGCCAGCAGAGCTCACAACTGAAGCTGAATATTTTACAGGCAATGAATTTAATTATGTACTCGTGGAGGGAAGTCAGTGCTGAAACTATTAGAAACTGTTTCACAAAAGCGGATTCTGTGAGAATGAGATGGCAGCTCCTGTGGAAGATGTTGCAAGAGTTTCAGGAATTAATAGGCAGTGATTCTGTCACTTTTGAGGACTTTGTGGCTGTGGATGACAACGTGGCAACCACAGGAGTACAAAGTATTGAGGAGCTGACTGCAGAGAGAAGCTTGGAGAATAATAGTGGTAGTGAAAGTGACAGTGACAAGGTAGTTGACCCTGCGCCCTCATATCCTAAGGCAGCTGAAGCCTTTGAAACATTCAGGAGATATATGATGGCCCATAGACTTGAGGACAGAACGAGCAATAAATGATTGCCGTACAGTCAAGGAGAAATAGAAAGCAAACATGCTTGCTTGAATATTTTAAAAAAATCATAGGTATGTGATTTTCAGATTGCATAGGTTCCTAGAGTTTTGTTCAAATTTAAGTTTCATTTCATAATTTAATTATTAAAGTAATTTTTTTTTTGTAACTAATTCTTTTTTAATCTGTACTACTTACTGTGTTTTTATGTAATATGTGCAGTATATCATAAACAAAACTTGGCTCATATTCTATAAGTGGGTCAACTGAAGAATGGGATACCACCTGTCAGCTTTGGACAATGGTGTCATATCTTCATAATCTGTTATAAGTTTTTACAGTACAAACTGATCCATTTACTTTCACCCATCCACCTACTGGGCCCCATGTTTTAATTACAAAAAACTAATCATTTGATACATTGATCATTTGCAGTGAATATCATATTATGGTATTGTGAAAATTTAAAATGTAATCTATGGCTCCATTTGTCAAAGCTGATTAGTGGTATCCCTATCTTCAGTAATGCCCTATAATCGTTATTTGGAAGCCTTCCTCTTTATAGTGTTTTCCTCTATACAGTGTTCAGAATTTGTGGTCCCTTGAAAAACGTTGTATAGAGGTTTCACTGTATTTCTTCAAAATTGTCAGCACTGATGTGTAACATCCATTCCCCATCTACTTCTTGTACATAAGAAATGCCCTTCATTACAAAGGAATTTAACCCGTGTGATCTTTTTGTTGTATATACATGAATGCCCTCACAAGTTAGAATTCTTCTTGAGACACTAACAAGGGACATTACCAAGTGTAAATAAATGATCTTGATGAAACTTGGCAGGTATGTATTTTTTGTTTGTGTCCAATTTCACTTTTAAAGCATAAAACACAACCTGAAAGTTAATTTGGCATCGTAGGTTTAGAGGGAATATCTTCAAAAACAGTGATATATAAAAAAAATGTTTCTATATAAAAGTTTACATTTAATTAATGTTCTTGAAAACTGTATAATCAACTTTCATAATAATTGGAATTTTGCAAAGCACCCCTCTACAATTAATTAAAATTGAAAACTTTTGTTACAGTGTTAATTAAAGAAACTGTAAAGCTACTTACATTCATGTATAATATAGCTGATTTCTAATATACCATTATTGGAAAATAAACTATATATTGTGCTGCAGCAGTATTTTCAACATACCTCATTAAAATATTTAAATGTTCATTATTATTCTGTTTAATTATTTTTATTTATTTATTTTTTGTTTTATATTGTTTCATTTCACGTTCATTTTTCCCCCCATAGGTATATTTTGCTAAGTGAGCATAACTCTTTATGATGCAAAATTATTGTAATAGTAGTAATGTTCAAAGAAATGCTTAAAGCTTTTTTTTTTACATCATACACATAAATTGAATGAAATTACTTCATGTAACACACAACTGAGAACACAATATACAGAGTGCGTTCCATAAGTAATGCGACCAATATTTTTCTGACGCAACGGTATACCACAGCGTGTTCTAACCGGCTGGGGTAAGTGGAGGGGGGTGTTAGCTTCAAAATGCTCTTTGTCTCGTTCGGCTGCGAGCTGCTGGAGAGTCAGGACATGTGTTTCCATCAACCCCGTTTTGAGTTTATGTAACATGGCACAATGGATCATTCTGTAGAGCAACAGTACGCTATCAAATTTTGTGTTGAACTTGGGAACTCTGCCACTGAAACGTTTCCATTACTTCAGCATGCCTTTGGGAATGATTGCTTGTCCAAGTCACAAGTTTTCTGATGGCACAAGTTGTTCATGGAGGGCTGAGAGGAGATCATAGACGAACCTGGCAGAGGATGGCCATCAACTGCACGAGTTGAAGAAAATGTGACACGTGTGCATGACTGTTTGAACTCTGACAGACGGCTGAGCCTTCAATTGATACCACAAACTCTAAACATGTCAAAAACAACCGTTTTCCGCATTGTGACCGAAGATTTGAGCATGAGAAAGGTGTGTGCCAAACTCGTCCCAAAATGTGGTAAAAATGAAGGCACTCGTGCTGTTGAGAAGCTGATATGTGCTGATCCCAGAACCTTACATCATTTCCTCCTCCTCAGCTTACAGTTTCATGGGCTCATACTTCCTGGTCTAATTCACAAGTGTGTATTATTTGTAGATTGGTGTCCAGCAAAAATGTGCCTCATCATTTATTATTATGCAGGTAAAAAAACTTGTCTGCCTTTATTCCTGAGCACTATTTACCAATGATCACATTGACTTGCAGTGATGCATAGTTACTGCTGCACTCCCACTATCATTTAACCTTCTTGTGTTACCACAGAACCTACTCCATGTTGCAGTACCTCATGCAGATGATTACATTTCTCTTCTTGACCAAGGCTTCTATACAATGAAGATCCATGTGCTCTTTGTGTATGCTCAGCTTGACAGCTGCAGTAACATTCTACCTCCACTCCAAAAATCCTTTACTGTTTTCTACATCACATCCTCAATCTGTACTGGTAGTGTCATTTAAATTGTTACCTTTAAGGTTCCTGCAAACTCACCTCTGACCCTGCACAATACCTCACCAGGTAATCCCCTTGAGTGTATTTCCTTATGTGTGTTACACACTATATGATCAAAAGTATGTGGACACCTCTTTACAATGCAGAATTGACCACTAGATGTCATGAGTGGTGGACCCACCAGTATAAAAGGAGGCAGGGAGTACTGTCTTATCAGTAGAGATATAAGAACAGCACCATGGTCAGTCAGGAGAGCTCAGTTACTTCGAACATGGATTAGTTTATACCCAATAACTGAGTAACTAATACATCAGGAATATTTGAACCCTTCTACAGCACCTCAACTCAGCTGTTGGTGATATGACTGAAGTGGAAACACAACGGAACAACTACAGCTAAACGAGACCAGACAGACCTCATGAACTTGATGGGCAGGGACTGTGGAGGGTGGCAGTAAAAAATTGCATGAAAGCAGTGGCAGGAATCATGTTTGAGTTTCAAAATGATACCAGCAGTTCCATTAGCTTAATGACATAAGGAGTTAAAAAAGAATAGGGTCGAACACCACCTCATAAGCTACGTATTTCTGTAGTCAACATTGTGTGACATTTGAGGTGGTGTAAAGAGAAACAGCACTAGACATTGAATGACTCGAAACAAATGGTTTGGAGTGATGAATCATGCTATACCCCATATCAATCCAATGGGAGGGTTTGGCGAACACCTAGAGATGGTTACCTGCCATCATAGTAGAGCGAAAAGTGGTGTATGGAGGAGGAGGAGTTTTTTTAGTATATGTTCTCCTTATTGTTCTTAAGAAAATGATAAATGCAAGATACAAACACATTTTACAGTACTGTGTACAGTAGAGGAGCAGTTTGGAGATTGTATCAGCATGACAATGCAACCTATCATACAGAAACATCTGCAAGGCAACAGTTTGTGGACAACAACATTCCTAAAATAGACTGACCTGCCCAGCATCACAATGGAACATCTGTGGATGGAGGGAGGGAGGGGGGGGGGGGAGAGAGAGAGAGAGAGAGAGAGAGAGAGAGAGAGAGAGAGAGAGAGTGCATCAACTTCACACAAGACCCCAGCATCTGAAGTCCCCACTTTCTCTGGTTTCAGCTCTTAAGGGACAATGAATGGGCCGCCATTCATCCACAGGCAGTCAGACACATCTGACAACATCCCCAAGAGAGGTCAAGCCGTCATACCCCATAATAATGAACAATATTAAACTCCACCCATAGGTGTCAGGATACATGTGATCAAATAGTGTAATTATCAGTATGCCTGTGCATTTACGTTTTGGATGCAGTCTGAATTCCTACAACTCTTTCTTGGGCCTCATGTTAAAGCTGGCTAATCTTTCCCTGCAACACTGTCATGTTTTGTTGCTAACCACAAATTCTATGAGGGAGTGTGGGTACAAGTATGGCAATTAGAATTTCAAAACACTTACCTCCACAAAGTTCACAAACCAATATAGCAGACTGCTCGAACAGCCCATTCCTAAGCGAAGTATATTCTTTTTGAATGCCCAGAGATGCTCAAAAATTTGATACTGTGGTATATAATGGAGTGAAACTATGCAGAGTAAACAAGCTTTCACATTTCATTGTCAGACACAGTGGGGATTATTCTCACAGTGAAGGTAGCAGCATCTGCTATTTAAAATAATGAAACAACTGATCAATTTATCACCTTATGACGATAAAAATTCTCTTCTACCCATTAGAAACTGGTTGCGTTGTGTGGTAGTTAGGCATCAGTCTGTTTACTGTTTAATGTGAGCTCTGATTATCTAGCTTGCTAATTCATTTAAATTACATTCCAAGTCTTTCACAATGACACTTGTACCACCCGCAAAAAAAAAAAAAAAAAAAAAAAAAAGGGTGAATCACCTGTCACTTCTGGGAACCCTTGATATCACAGGTAACAAGCATATGGCACTGCACTTCATAAATATGCTTAACATTTCATCATACCTATGTGAGTCCTTACACTTCAGTGATTTAGTAATCGATTCCATTCTCCTGTAGCTGCAGCTTTTGAAAGACAAGCATACTTGCCTGTACTAATAGTGTGTAGGTATTTATTAACAGTACACTTCACTTTAAGGCACTGATACTTTATTTCCTCAATCGTCTACAATACAAGCTGATCAACAACTGTATTAACATGGTTACTACATGTAGCATGTTTCCGACAACCACACACGCTGATGCTCGCGCCGTGGTAGGTAGAGGCCGACTGGCCACTAGAGAGCACGGTCTTCTGGTGTTCGCCGTTCACGACGTTGCTGACTGGTTAGTGTGGTGCGACCAGCAAGCTGGGATCGCTACACCACATCCCTACAAGGGGGAAAAAAAAAGCAAGGAGGAAAGAAATATGTTACTGACTTGAGCTGTGAATGTCCACTGGGTCAAAACGGAACAGCACTTTTTGCCCGTATCGGGTTTCTGTTATGGCTGGACATTGGTGGGTCGGCTGGTGTTGCGGAGTAACCGCTGCGTCTGGGTGGCCGGTAGCTGGTTGGTTTCTTGGCGGGCAGGACTTCTCTGTGCGACGTTGCTGTGCCGTCGGCTGTGGTTCGACAGGTGCCCTGTGACCAGTGGTGGCCTGCATTTCGGCGTGAGGGTTCTGTCATTCCATCTCATGACTGTGTATGGGCCTTTGTAGGGCAGTTCCAGTGTCCTGCGCAGTGGGCTGCGTCGGAGGAAAATGTGCTTCGTCGTTGCCAAATCTTTGAACACGAAGGTAGCCTGTTTTCCATGCCGTGAAGTTTCACTTGGTCACACATCCTCAATTTGCCTGTGGAGTTCTGTGAGGAAGTCTCGAGTAGACTCCAGGGGTCCAGTTTGTTGTATGGAAAACACTCCTGGTAGATGCAGGGGTTCGCCACACACTAGTTCCGCTGGAGATGCCTGTAGGTCTTCTTTTAGTGCACTGTTCAGTCCCAATAGCACTACCGGGAAGGCGTCAATCCACGAATCTGTCATGTGGCATATTATGGCAGCCTTCAAGAAACGGTGCAGATGCTCCACAATGCCATTTGAGGCTAAGGGCAGTGAAGTCCTTGTCAGGTGTATCCCATACAACTGGGCCATTACACAGAGATGTCCGCTTCCCACTGCCGACCCTGGTCAGATGTTACTTGTTGGGGACAGCCGAAACATGAAATCCAACCATCGGTTAAGGCGCGTGCCACGTTCTCAGCTGTCTGTGTTTCCAGTGGGAATATTTCTGGCCACCTGCTATACGTGTCGATTGCTATGAGGCAGTACCGGTAGTTACGGGCGACTGGGAGTGGTCCTACCAAGTCCAGGTGGACGTGTGAGAACCGAGCCTCTGGGATGTCAAATCTTCCTAGCGGAGCTCGTACGTGCCACGTTACTTTGCACTTTTGGCAGGGAACACAGGTCTGAGACCATGTACGGCAGTCCCTCTGTATACCAGGCCACACAAAACGCTGCGTTACTAGTGCCCTCGTTGCGGGTATTCCTGGGTGGCCGAGTCCATGTGGATAATCGAACACCCTTTGTCGTAGAGGGGCAGGTACGTATGGCTGCTGTCGGCCTGCTGACTCGTCACAATATAGCAGCTCCTCAGTAGCTGGCAGTGGTATGCGATGCAAGTGCAACAAAGCTGTCTTGCCTTTGAGCAAGTCCTTTAACTCTTCGTTGGCATTTTGTGCTGCAGCTAGTTCGGCGAAATTCACGGGTGCGGAAATGCTTTTCACTCTAGACAAGGCGTCAGCAGTAATGTTTTTTGAACCACTTATACGCTGGATATCTGTTGTGAACTGTGAAATAAAATTTAGATGGTTGATTTGCACTGGGGGATAGTTATTTCTTGGCTGTGAAAATGCGAAAGTCAATGGCCGGTGATCTGTGTATATAGTGAAAGCATGCCCTTCCACCATGAATCTGAAGTACCTGACTGCCTCACAGGCTGCTAACAGTTCAGTGTAAAATGGTGGCCAAGAGCGCTGTTTCTCTGTGATGATCTTGGAGAAGAAACCCAATGGTTGCCAGCACGCATGTATGTTCTGTTGTAAGACAGCGCCAACAGCACGGGATGAGGCATCTGAGAAAATGGCTAACGGGGCATCAGCGATTGGGTGCACAAAGAGAGTGGCCACTGGAGGGCACAGTCTTCTGGCATTGGCCGTTCGCAACGTTGCCGACTGTTTAGTGTGGAGCGACCAGCGAGCTGGGGTCGCTACAAATGTTTATTAACTTCCCAACTGTCCATAGGAAAGGGTTATTAATGACTTGTATTTTGTAAAATTATTACGTCACTAATGGTATCAGTCTCCTATAGAACTGATTCAACATGTTGAGCACCCGCATTCTGTGAACTCCCTATTCTTTATGGGTTATGGATTGTTTCCGCTGCCCACTGGCTTTGTTCACCATTTTGAAGTGTTATTTGTAGGGGAAATTCTGTGAAGTTGCTGTGACTGTCCATAATACTTTACAGCTACAGTTTGTTCCCACATGGCAATGTAACACCATTGGTTACCTATACAATTTAAAAGTGCTCTATTATATTTCTCAATCGAGTTGTCTTTATCGTAGATTTATTGCCAAATGCACCCATAAAGATTAATAAGTATCTACATTGCAAGTGGACATCTATTGTTTTCGTTATGTTGTTATATTAATAACTGTTGACAACTGTGCAGGGTATATAATTGACCAAATGGTGAGCAACAGTTTTTTACTAGACGTTTATTGCATAGTCACATTCCATCTGTAAGGATACCAAAGTAACTCTCACTCACTCACTCACTCACTCACTCTGGCTGTTCTGCAACTCTTACTGGGATCTCACTGTGGTAATTAGCCTTGTTTTATTATTAATTTCCCTCCATACCATTAACAGAGAGGTCATCGGTCTCATCTGATTAGGGAAGGACGGGGAAGGAAGTCTGCCGTGCTCTTTCAGATGAACCATCCTGGCATTTGCCTGGAGCAATTTAGGGAAATCGCGGAAAACCTAAATCAGGATGGCCGGACGCGGGATTGAACTGTCGTCCTCCCAAATGCCTAAGGGATTAAAGTTTTGCATAGTTGTAGTCAGGTTACAGCATGTCACACTTACGTGGCTGTTTAGTTAACTTCCCCAACAGTGGATGTGACCACATTTTTGTTTGATATGAAAGGGAGATTAATTACTACTGGTAGCAGGTATGACAAAAATTGATGAACCGATCAGTGGCAGTAATTTGTGCCATTATAGAAAACTGCTGCAGTGCAAATAACTTTTTTATTAGTATGAGAAAATTATTGTTTGTACAATTATACTCGTTTCCACCAGTGTAAAATACTTTGTGGTGCACTCAAATCATTCGCTTAGTGCTTATTCAAAACCACTGGCCACTATGAAAGTCTGTAAATGTCATTCAACAGGCAAACACACAAAATGGGGCCAATACATGAACGTCCAAACTTGAGTACACCTGGAGAGGGGATGTTTGCATCTCATTGGCAGCAGCATAATTGTTCATGGCAGTGCCCTCGTCCAACACCATCCTACCTCTTGCCTTGGTGGTGGCTGTATGAAGTGCAGCATTGTAACTGGCTGTGTGCGTATCTGAAAGTGCAGCCGACCAGATAGTGGCAGATACCTCAAGATCGATTATGCCCAGTGTATCCATTAGGGTTAATTTTATGCACTCAATGCAAAAACTACACAAATATTTGTGAAAATTGCAACACTAAAAAGGATGGATGTGACAAACTTTCTTGAAGTCAGTACAGCTGCACGAAGTGGATGAGCGACTCGTGCAAAAGGATGTTGTCTCAGATTGGCTGAGAAAGAAGTGTTTTCAAATATTTGATTTTTAACCCCTACCTGTAAGGTTTTTCTCAAGGGCCAAGCTTCTTTTATGTAGTGTTGTTTCTGTCTCTACTGTCCCATTCACAGAGAAAGCAAGGGAAATTTATATAGCCACTTTGTTGACCAAACAGCATTTAAATCACCACATACTGTCCACTTGTGGTCTGAATAGCAGAGTTTGCTGAAAACCAGTTCAAGGTTTTTGTAACATTCTTTTAAGTGAACTGAGTGTCCAGCTGGTATAGAAGCATACTTATTCTGATTGTGTAGAAGTACTGTTTTAAGGCTTCTTTTTGAAGTATCAATAAAAAGTCTCCAGTCATCAGGAGCATATTCTATTTTGAAATGTGCCGTAAGTCCGGGAACATCACTGCAAAACACCAGGTCACCTTAAGAGAAGAATGATACAAATTCCTTTTCCCCTCGATCGATACCAAGAAAAGGATGTACCCGGAGCCAACGTATGTTTATCTTTCAATCTAGATCCTAAAACCTCGGCCGATTCTTTAGAAGGGCCTAGGTATCTAACTAAATCATTCAGTTCAGATTGTGAGAATGGTATGGGATCGGTTGTGCCAGGATCGTAGCAATCTGTCTTCACTATCACCTTGCTGAGCCAATGGCTCATGATCATCTATATCATCCAAAGAATCTGGAGGAGAGGGTATTGATACTTCAGGTCCCTGAGGAAGAGGGCGAATGGCTGATTGAATGTTAGGGTAAGAAGTATCTTTTTGTTTTTCAAATTGAAACCTCGTACTTTGCAAGAACAAAAATAGCAGTCATCACTGACATTTGGGCTCCCTCCAAACCATTGGTATTCCAAAATGTAAGGACTGCTTTTTACGTTGAAACCATTTCCTCAGTTCTTCAACAAACACTGAACAAACTTTGTGTGGGGCTCAGGGCTTATGTTGATCACCTAACTTTATACCAAAATAGGCGAAGTATACTTTTACAACAAAAGCGGAAATGTTTCTTTGTTGCTTTTTAACAGTATAGTTACAACAAATATAGCAGAAGCAATCTGGTGAGTTTATACATCCTCTGGTAGCCATTGTCCATAAAACAACTTCACAACACAAGAAAACAGTCACTATTTTAAAGCACTAGTAACAACAGCACATGAACAGCACAGAGTGAAGAGGTACTGTGAACTGAAGGACAATAGCAGCAGCTCACTACTTTGTGATGGTGGGAGAAGGGGCAGCGTGACAGACAGGCACTGATATGAAAATATTGCTGGTTTCTCATAATTACTCTTTATTTACATATATCTAGTATGAAAACTGCTAAATAACAGTTTATGGAGAACCTAAAAACCAATATTCAAACACACTAGAGTGCTGAACTATCGAAAAAAAGCTGAAACTAGACAAGCAGTTTGTGAAATAACTGTACGTGATGGAATTTCTCTATTTTTCCTAAAATCAGCATTGAAAACAATAAGAATCACTTAATAAATTTGAAACAATTTTTATGTCACAGACCTGTGTAATTGAAGTGATGACCTTAGAGGTAAGAAAAGTTTCAGTTTCTTGAAGAATCAGACTTCACAATGCAGGCTGATGAATCAACAGCTATAGATAATGAAGCGTGCTGTTAGCTTACCTCTGGTTGGTTAATTGGAATGACGAGGCAATAGAGAACTGTTGCTTAGCAGAAATTTGGCCACTCACATGAAAAGTTCTTTTATAAAGAAATCAGAAGATTTTGTGTTAAAAAAAAAAAAAAAAACATTCCCTTAGCAAACATATTTGCGTATTTAACTGACGGATCTGCAGCCATGGTTGGTATCACAGATTTAGAGCCCATTTAAAATTTATACATAATAATATGGCACTCCACTTTATTATCCATAGGCAGCATCTCAGTGCTAAAAATTAAGTGAGAGATTGCATTAATCTCTTCACTATGTCAATGTTACTGACATGGTAACAGTTCATTCTTTGAACAACAATCTTTTCCATAAGTTTTGTTATCTTCCCCTAGAAACCAAGCTGAAGTGGCTAGCAGGAGAAAGTATTTGTAGTGTTTTTATGTACTTTTTGCAACAGTATTATAAATTTTTTTCAGCAGATTGATCCAAGCCCATGAGATACAACCTAGTTCATTTTGACATTGCCTGGCTTTCAAATATATGCAACAAATTCAGTGGTATCAGTACAAAGCTGCAGGGAGATAATTTCACTATCAAGCTGGATCTTCAGAACAATAAATTTAGTTGTCAGAGAGAAACTTTCAAGCACCTAATTAGAAGCTTTTTGCTCAAACCTCAAACAAGAAAAAGATGATATGCAAACTAAGTTTTGTGATCTATATACACTTGAAATACCAACATGGATACTCTATCCTTGTCTAGTAGATGCAGGAGAATTTCAGCATAGGTTGCAAGAACTGTTGATTGACTAAGGGTGACTGTGAAGACCACACTAACAGTTTAGCTATGAACATTTATGATTGATAGAGAAAAATGCCTGTCCTCTTCTGGAAGAAGTAAGTACCTCGTAACTTTTCCACCTTTCTAAGTGGAGAGGAGCTTCGGCATGGTGCAGCAGCTCCTGACAAAAGCAAGAATTTATCTGTGGCATAAGTAAGCACTAGTCTTTTGGGTGTGTTGTAAATACTGTAATTAATTTGGTGATAAAAAGGGAAGCAGTTCAATGGAAGGCTCTGTTGGCTATTATTTCTCTGTGTCAGTTCATGACAGGTGCCATTTGAGTGGATGATTGTTGATCGCAGACAAACTGCTCAACTCCCTTGAAAATATAACTGCCCAATGTTATTTAATGTGGCATAGTCTCTTTGTGTGCTTTCTCTTGGTGGGTATTACATCCCATTTTGCTACTGACCTTATCAAGCGTGATGAATGTCTTCTCAAAAATTGTCATCCGTGCTCTTGCAACTAAATGTTGCCACCGAGTATCTGCACTGATTTATAAGATATTATTTTCCAGCTTAGCAGGTTTGTATCCCTCATGACCTCCAAGGCAACATTACAAAAGGAGACGTGGCAGTGCACCTCCTTGCCGTACACACCATCCTATATTTCAAGTGGCTCAGAAACTATCCATCCCATTCGTAACTAATTTGCCTCTCATGTCAGTCTCCGAAACCTTAACAATTTTCCAGCAGTTCCCACTTCAGTCAAACCATTGTACAGTTGCTCTGTCTATGCTATCATATGCGAGTTTGTAGGTGCAGAAGTGATATGCACCAAATCCAAATTCAATTGTCCTTTCTAAAATTTGACTTAGGGGGAAGAGCTTATCTATTGTTGATTTCTCTGGGAGAAATCCATGTTGGTGTAAGCCAGTTTCTCTCTTTCTGAACAACTGAAAGAAGGTCAAATATAATGTTGGAAAATACTTTATTTCCAAAGTTTAGCAGTGCAATTCCTCATTAGTTGCCATGCTCCAATATTTATTATTTCTTGTATAGAGAGCAATAATTCCTTCCCTCAACAACATACTGAAATGACCAGCTTTAGAAGAATCTGTTCTGACTGTCACTTTGTTTCTGCTGAAATATATGTTCCTGGTGACCTATTGTTTTGTCCAGTGTCTTCAAAGCAGATGTCCTCTCTTCCATTTTTGATGGGCCAGGATTGTTGTCTAAGTTGTTTCATTCATGCACATCCATGGGATCTGTTAGTATTGTTTCAGAGTTGAGGAATTTATCATGCTGCCTTTTGCACTGAAGGATTCCTAGGCAGCATTTACCTTCTCATAAAATTTTCTCACTTCATTCCAGTTCCTCAGAAGCTCCAGTTCTCCAACATTTGCTTTCATGTTTCTTTGTTGATAGATCCTCTTTTCCAGTCCTTTTTCATTATAGACTTCCATCACTGCTCTTGTACAATTACACTGTAACATTCTTCTGCATTACTTTCCTCTGTTTGCTATGTCACACTCAATATCAAACCATGGACATCTTGTACAACTTGCTTCAGTTCCCATTGTTCCATTTGCAGACATTCATTGCATTCTTTATCAGTTCCCCTTTATCTTCAGTGTTTTTGCACAGTTAAGCCCTTTCAGGGATCTGCAGTATCTTTCCTGGTATTTTAGAACTCTTACATTTTCTTATGTTTGTAGGTTCATATTCCTTTTGATGCATTGAAGAGTCTATCCATCAATTGACACCATACCAAAGAGTTGTCTGGATCTACACTCCTGGAAATGGAAAAAAGAACACATTGACACCGGTGTGTCAGACCCACCATACTTGCTCCGGACACTGCGAGAGGGCTGTACAAGCAATGATCACACGCACGGCACAGCGGACACACCAGGAACCGCGGTGTTGGCCGTCGAATGGCGCTAGCTGTGCAGCATTTGTGCACCACCGCCGTCAGTGTCAGCCAGTTTGCCGTGGCATACGGAGCTCCATCGCAGTCTTTAACACTGGTAGCATGCCGCGACAGCGTGGACGTGAACCGTATGTGCAGTTGACGGACTTTGAGCGAGGGCGTATAGTGGGCATGCGGGAGGCCGGGTGGACGTACCGCCGAATTGCTCAACACGTGGGGCGTGAGGTCTCCACAGTACATCGATGTTGTCGCCAGTGGTCGGCGGAAGGTGCACGTGCCCGTCGACCTGGGACCGGACCGCAGCGACGCACGGATGCACGCCAAGACCGTAGGATCCTACGCAGTGCTGTAGGGGACCGCACCGCCACTTCCCAGCAAATTAGGGACACTGTTGCTCCTGGGGTATCGGCGAGGACCATTCGCAACCGTCTCCATGAAGCTGGGCTATGGTCCCGCACACCGTTAGGCCGTCTTCCGCTCACGCCCCAACATCGTGCAGCCCGCCTCCAGTGGTGTCGCGACAGGCGTGAATGGAGGGACGAATGGAGACGTGTCGTCTTCAGCGATGAGAGTCGCTTCTGCCTTGGTATGCGTGATGGTCGTATGCGTGTTTGGCGCCGTGCAGGTGAGCGCCACAATCAGGACTGCATACGACCAAAGCACACAGGGCCAATACCCGGCATCATGGTGTGGGGAGCGATCTCCTACACTGGCCGTACACCACTGGTGATCGTCGAGGGGACACTGAATAGCGCACGGTACATCCAAACCGTCATCGAACCCATCGTTCTACCATTCCTAGACCGGCAAGGGAACTTGCTGTTCCAACAGGACAATGCACGTCCGCATGTATCCCGTGCCACCCAACGTGCTCTAGAAAGTGTAAGTCAACTACCCTGGCCAGCAAGATCTCCGGATCTGTCCCCCATTGAGCATGTTTGGGACTGGATGAAGCGTCGTCTCACGCGGTCTGCACGTCCAGCACGAACGCTGGTCCAACTGAGGCGCCAGGTGGAAATGGCATGGCAAGCCATTCCACAGGACTACATCCAGCATCTCTACGATCGTCTCCATGGGAGAATAGCAGCCTGCATTGCTGCGAAAGGTGGATATACACTGTACTAGTGCCGACATTGTGCATGCTCTGTTGCCTGTGTCTATGTGCCTGTGGTTCTGTCAGTGTGATCATGTGATGTATCTGACCCCAGGAATGTGTCAATAAAGTTTCCCCTTCCTGGGACAATGAATTCACGGTGTTCTTATTTCAATTTCCAGGAGTGTATATTTGGGTCTCTCTGGCTCCTCACATGCAAGAGGTTTGACTTGTGTCTTGAATCAGTCAACACATCAGTCTGGTTAAAAAGTTTCCCATTTTGTGACTAACTGTACTTACAACATAAAGGAGGAAGGAAGGAAGGAAGGAAGGTTAGGGTTCAACATGCTGTCGACACTGGTCATTAGATATGTAGCACAAGTTCGGATTGTTTCAAGGATGGGGAAGGAAACTGGTTGTACTCTTTCAATGGGACCATTCTGGCATGCCTCAAGCAATTTAGGGAAATCATAGAAAACCTAAATTTGGATGGCGAGAAGTAGCTTTGAACTGTTATCCTCCGGAATGTGAATTCAGAGGGCTAACCACTGCACCTCCTCACTCAGTCTGTGTGGGTACAGCGAGGAACCCACAACCATGTTTTGTGATGCTACAAATAAGATGAGCCTTGTTCATTATCATTGCTTGTCGTGTCTTTGCTCTGGGGTCCAGTTATTGGTTTAAATGTGTGTTACCTTCCCATCTGAGCATTTAGATCACCAGCAATTATTTATTTTTGCATTGTGGCATGTACAGTCAGCAGTTTATAAAAGAGGTTTTTTTCCTTCCTCAAATTCCTCAGTTGGCATATAGCAATATTTACCATTTATCCAGAGCATAGATAATCTTTGACTAACAATCGAGAACAATCGCAGGGTGCTTAAGGTTGTGGTGGTGTACCATAAATCCTGTACTGAGCTCAAATTTCTCCTCACTATAACTATAGAACATGTCAGTTTCTTGCTTTTCTAGTGTTCTGCTCCAGGCCCCACCTAGCTTCTCGTAGAGAAGTTTTATTGTTTAATCCAGTAGCAACCTCATGCCGCCTTGGTGACACAGTGGCTTCACATTCCAAGTTTCAATATGTAAATCTGACTTGCACTTTATATTTCTCTTTCTTCCACAATTTATATGTCCATTATCATTATCCTTTCTCTACCATTTTCATTACCACTGATTGGTCAAGCTTCCTTTTAATGAAGTTTCACATCTTGGGTTCATTTTACTGAGTGGATTGTCAGCCCCACATCCTACCTCTTCTGCAGGATGAATAATTTTTGATCAGGGTTTTCTACCTATAGCCTTTGTGGGAGCCAACCTCATGTACACAGAGAGAGGGGGGGGGGAGGGGGGGATGGCAGTCTTAACACCAAGTAGGAGTTGTGTGACAAACAGAAGTTGGTAGTCGTGTTTCTACATCTGAAACATGTCTATTCAAATTTTTTCACCAGTTGCATAAGAGTTACCCTAGTAGAGCCAATACAAGGATTCAAATCAAGTTTGCTTTAAATACCTACTGTAATGGACATGAGCATTAGTCTACCTTTGAGACTGGACATAGTGAATTGATGTTAGTCAAGAATTTCTTGACTCAAATGTCAAGTGTGATGTTAAATGTACCAATGAAATAACTAAACCCCTTATCCATCTTGTCAACTGTAGTATTATTGAAAACATATATCCAAATGTCTTAAAAATAAGTGTAATTCAGCCAATCCATAAGAAGAAAAGTAAAGAAGTAGTTTCAAATTATAGACATATCACTAATCCCTACCTTCAGTAAAATATTTGAAACAGTTATCCTATTACAACAACATTTTTCTGATGACACAAAATGCTTACTGAATGGCAGCATGGGTTTAGGAAAGACCTAAGCACAACCACTGCTGTTACCAGTTTCTTCCACAAAGTATATAGCCATATAGAATAGGGTGCGCACACAGCCAGAATATATCTTGACCTGAGCAAAGCTTTTGATTGGTATACCGTGAGTTCCTATTAAAAAAAAACTGTGGGTGTACAATATCAGTGATGCATCATCAATGAAATTTCTGTCTACCTATCTGGTGAATCGGAAACAGTGCACCAAACTTACACATCAAATTGACAATAAGATCTTAACTTTTAAATCCACAAGTGAAACAATGACACAGGGAGACCCTCAAGGCTCAATTCTTTGCCCTTTCTTCTTTTCAGCACATATTAATTATGTCTTACACCTCCATTAACTCTCACATTGTAATTTATGCTGACGACACCTTTGTTTTATTTCATGGTAAAGACTGAGGAACTGAAATTTTCGGCAGGTAATGGGATACTAGAATCAAGTTCATACTTTCATGCACAAGTATTAACAGTCAATGTAAATAAATCCCAGTTGCTAGTATTTACAACTGGCAGCTCACACCACTTGTGTAAATTAAGTATGTGGCATAGTGGCAGAGGAAGCAAATTTGTGTCTATTCTAGGGGCCATCTGGACTCAAACGTCCAGTGGATTAGCCACATTAAAGCTGTATGTAAAAAAGTCAAATGAACTGTACCTTCTCAGCCAACTCTCGAAAATGTTTAAAACTGTATTATGTGACAATTTATTCTCATCTTTGCTACTGTATAGAAATATATCTAAATGTAGTGATATAAATGACCACCACGCCAGGTACAATGAAAATTACTACCGACAAAGAACAAGATTAAAAACAACGGCCCAGAGCCCATGTACTAATGGACCGATGGGGTATAATAAACTGCCAGAGTCCATGAAAAACAGTAATAAAAAGCAGTTAAAATCAAAACTAAAAGAATTCTTAATTGAAAAGTGTCTATTCATTCAATGAATTTTAAGTGGTTAAGTTTAAGAGCTGTAAAACGATTTATAAAAATAATTGTCTGTATTAATATGTGTAAGATGAAATGTATTTTGATAAGCATCAATTTACTGTTTAATTACTACCTGTAAGGCTATGATCTTAATGTATTTTATGTTTGTAACCATACTTGACATTTGCAAAAGCCATTATATTGACTCCACACAAAAATCTATATAAATAAGCTAGGAAGGAAAAAAGCTGAAACGTTCTACAATGCATCAAACTACGGGCTGGATGTGGTTGATTAAATGACCCGTAAATATACTACGAAGGTTGCATGTACAAGATGGCCAATGCAAGTCTTCAACATACTTAAAATTGCAGCAATAAATTCATGGGTCATCTATAACACAGTTACGGACAAGAAAATGGAAAGGATGAAGTTCATACTTCAACTGGCAAATGAACTCAAGGAACGAAAGAGCAAGAACATCAGAAAGAGGATATGGGACTGAATTCACGTAGAAAGTGGAGGAAGTGCCAAATCAGGCTCTGCAAAGGCAACAAGACCAGCGAAAACTGTGTAAAGTGCCACAAAGCCGTGTGTGGAAAATGTGCACGTAAAACAGAAATAACTTGTGGTAAGTGCATCTAGTAGCTTCAAATGACTTCAGTGAAAAGTAATACAGAGCTGTTTGTAAAAAAAACACGTGAGAGTAAAATGGACCAAATATACTAAATGTGTCCAGAAGGTTGTATGAATAGTTAATAAATTAAAATATATAACTAAGGAACTTGCTAGTAGTAGCAACAATAAATTTGTATGATACATTGTTCAAATAAATTATTAATTATTATTTGTAATTTTAAATAATTTTTGTGATTACTAGAAATAAAGTATGGATTAACACTAAAAAGGAAATTGTTTAAGTCAAATATGTAAATATTTTATGTGGGGTCAAAATGGCCCCCTTTCGCCGTTTTAGGAATGTCAAACTCCGCCATTCTAGTGTTAAAGCTGCATTCAAGACACAGCCGCGCGTCGTCTATATGTGGCCACTGATCCGGGCGCAGCTGACAAGGGAACCTCCCCATCGCACCCCCCTCAGATTGAGTTATAAGTTGGCACAGTGGATAGGCCGTGAAAAACTGAACACAGATGAATCGAGAAAACAGGAATAAGTTGTGTGGAACTATGAAAAAAATAAGCAAAATATACAAACTGAGTAGTTCATGAGCAACATAGGCAACATCAAGGACAGCGTGACCTCCGTAGCGCCGTGGTCCCGTGGTTAGCGTGAGAAACTGCGGAATGATAGGTCCTTGGTTCAAGTCTTTCCTCGAGTGAAAAGTTTACTTTATTTTCGCAAAGTTATGATCTGTCCGTTCGTTAATTGACATCTCTGTTCACTGTAATAAGTTTAATGTCTGTGTTTTGCGACCGCACCGCGACGGTCTACACACGGAAAAATTTGAAAACGTTAGAAACATGTTTTGACAGAGCAGAGGGAAAACTGTACGACTGTGAAACTGTTGCATTCATTTGTAGCAGTTTATGTGACAAACTCTTACGTTTTCATCACTTTTTGGGAGTGATTATCACATCCACAAGAAAACCTAAATCGGGCAAGGTAGAAGAATCTTTTTACCCATTCGCCAAGTCTACAAGTTAGGTTGGTCGACAACATGCCGTCACCAGTGTCGTATAGAATATATCAGACGTGTTTTCCTGTGGAGGAATCGGTTGACCTATGACCTTGCGATCAAATGTTTTCGGTTCCCATTGGAGAGGCACTTCCTTTCGTCTACTAATCGCACGGTTTTGCGGTGCGGTCGCAAAACACAGACACTAAACTTATTACAGTGAACACAGACGTCAATGAACGAACGGACAGATAATAACTTTGCGAAAATAAACTTTTCACTTGAGGGAAGACTTGAACCAAGGACCTCATGGTCCGCAGGTGCTCACGCTAACCACGGGACCACGGCACTCCTGAAATCATGCAATCCTTGATGTTGCCTATCTTTCGCATGGACTACTCAGTTCGTATATTTTGCTTATTTTTTTTTTCATAGTTCCAAACAACTTCTTCCTGTTTTTTCGATTGATCTGTGTTCAGTTTTTCAAGGCCTATCCACTGTGCCAACTTATAACTAAATATGAAGGGGGTGCGATTGGGAGGTTCCCTTGTGAGTCTGCACAGCACTCCCGCTTCAACCACCACTTCATTATTCTATGCAGGTGTGTGAGACCGCTATATGCGGAAGGCTGCACACGTTGTAAACTTAGACAACACAGTGCAACTACCGCTAAGAGGCGAATATTGCAACGTGCTTTTATAAGCAGAGTTTATCATGCGTATTTTCACCTTTTTATTTTCTGCCAAGGCATTAAGTTATTACCTGGTTAAGTATATTAGACAATGCTATTACAGTGAGCAGAACTACGAAAAGCTTTATGTGCAGTCATTTAACAGTAAGTTTTTATGTTTATAAATTTATACATGTCTTGATTTTAGAACATGTAATATCTGGAACTATGGTTCGTAGCACAGTCAAATATTTGGAGTTACCCATATTACAATCTGGTAGATCCCAACGCTGACTATGAGTTATCAACTGAAAAAAAAAAAGTTGAATTCATAAAGTGAACTAAACATTGAAATAACTAGAGGATATTGCTCTTGGGGTAACATTTCATACCCGTCTTGGAAATTCTATGAGTGGACAAACATGTTGAGCTGGACTCTATTCTACGTTTATCAAATGATGTTGGAAGTAATGAGGTACATTAGCAGCCGAAAGTAAGAACGGCCTGACAAGTCTAAATACGTCTTCAGTCGTGCAACTTCTTAGTATCTGAGAACTCATGATTAACTATTTCAATAACAAATTTAGTCATGAGTGGTCCACAAACTACCGTCTTGAGTAATGGGAAATGGGACACGTCTTGAACTTCAAACTGATTTTTCCCGTAAGGTTACAGGTACTTTGTTCGATAGCATCAGTTTTATCTGCGGTATCTGTTACCAAATGATTCTCGCCTTGCCTTAAGGCAATGAATTCAAATAATTGGTGATGTCGGCCACAAAAGATTTTGTCACCACTCTACTTACCTTTAATTCATCTTTTTCCCTAATGACGGTCTTCTGTTCAATCAGCATTCACTGTTCTTCAGGAAACAAGTGCATCGTATTGTCTTTGTGGCTGGTTGTGTAACGCCTTTCCAATAAGTGTTTTCCCGGTCCATATAGCGCACCGAGCGAGGTGGCGCAGTGGTTAGCACACTGGACTCGCATTCGGAAGAACGCCGGTTCAATCCCGCGTACGGCCAGCCTGATTTAGGTTTTCCTTGATTTCCCTTGAATGGGTACGGCCAACTTCGTTCCTCGCCCTTCCGCAATCCGATGAGACCGATGGCCTTGCTGTTCGGTCTCCCCTCCCCCCCCCCCCCCCCCCCCAAACAACCCCAACCTCATAATAGCGCAATGACAAACACTGTGTGGCCATTAAAAGATACGAGCATTAAGGCAGTTCCGATATGAGGTGGTTTCTCCACTTTTTTTTTTTTTTGGAGAAATGCGTAGACGCATTAAGAACATGAATCTAACTTAATGCAAACTGTATCGTCAGCAAACTGCTTGACGTCTGACAAGGTGGCTGGTTTACTCTCGAGGCGTCCGGCTTAGAGGTGGGTCAACTCTAATGATCAAACCGGGTTAACCCGAGTTGAGGGGATTTCGAGTCAACCCGAGTTAGGATGTTATGTGGCATTGTATTCAGGTGGTGCGCGACGGTTGCCGCTATCTATGAAAGTTTCGCCCGAGGTTGGAGTTTACCGCCGGCGCGCCGACCGAACCCCAGTTGAACGGAGTGCAGTGCGCCTGCAGAACGGACTGTCACTCACCTGGTTTATTTTGTTTGAACGGAATTCGTGAAGCGCCTTATACATGTTTTTACAAATTGATTTATACACAACATCAGCATCATGGAACCTCGGAAAGGTTTATTATGTTTAAATTTAGAGGACGAAGTTACTGAGGGAAACTGACGAAGTAGCTACTTTACATCATTCATATTCTGTATTTGGCTACCTTAAGATCGTCCGATCGTCGTCAAAATTCTTACAGCCAATTCTGGTTGTCTCTTTAGTGTATTTTCCAATTCCGGCCTGTAGCACGGCAACCATTCATTCACGGACATGACGAGGCATTAGGCTACCTTAAGATGGTCCAATCACCGTCTAAGGCTTACAGCAAATTCAAAGCGTCTCTTTAGTATTTTCAAATTTCAGCCCATAATGTGGCATCCATTAACGCCCGTGATGAGGTATTTGGTTACTTTACGACCGACCAATGGCTGTCAAAATCTATATACTGTGAGTTTGAAAGTCCACATTCAAAGAATTAAACGAAAAGTCCCAAAATTGCAGCCTGCGTGTAGTGTGCTGTAATAATCTTGACCACCCATCTGGCTACGTTTCGCTCGCCGCATACCTGACACTGAGTGGCCGAGCGGTTCTAGGCGCTACAGTCGAACCGCGCGACCGCTACGGTCGCAGGTTCGAATCCTGCCTCGGGCATGGATGTGTGTGATGTTAGGTTAGTTAGGTTTAAGTAGTTCTAAGTTCTAGGGGACTGATGACCGCAGCTGTTAAGTCCCACAGTGCTCCGAGCCATTTGAACGATACCTGACAAAATCTATACCGCATGTCTGGTTTTCCACAAGTCTACCGTCAAAATTTCAAGCCGGAAGACCAAAACTTGCGCCCTGTGTAGTATCCATCACGCTCGTCACTATACAGGGTGAGTCACCTAACGTTACCGCTGGATATATTTCGTAAATCACATCAAATACTGACGAACCGATTCCACAGACCGAACGTGAGGAGAGGGGCTAGTGTAATTGTTTAATACAAACCATACAAAAATGCACGGAAGTATGTTTTTTAACACAAACCTACGTTTTTTTAATGGAACCACGTTAGTTTTGTTAGAACATCTGAACATATAAATAAATACGTAATCAGTGCCGTGTGTTGCATTGTAAAATGTTAATTACATCCGGAGATATTGTAACCTAAAGTTGACGCTTGAAACCTCCGACGTTCAGTTGCGTGTTTTAACAAACACGGGCCATGGTCGGCGAGCAGCATCTGCAGGGACATGTTTACGATGACGACCGTGTTTACGAGTGTGGCTGTAGTGCACTGTTGTGGTTTTGTCTAGCTGTCGCAGTGTCCGCATGTAGCGCTTGCTGCTATTGTTATTCTGCATTCGTCTCCGCACGCAGACCAACTGTAGTACACCGTGTTACGAGACGTCTGTGATAGTGTAGTGTTGTAGGAACTGTGACCATGGTGTATTCGAACTCTGAAAAGGCGGAGATGGTACTCATCTATGGCGAGTGTCGACGAAATGCAGCTGTAGCCTGCAGGGTGTATGCAGAACGGTACCCGGACAGAGAGCATCCAACGTGCCGCACATTGCAAAACATCTACCGCCAACTGTATGCAACAGGTATGCTCGTAGCACGCGAACGGGTCCGTAACAGGCCCGTCACAGGAGAAGCTGGTGCAGTTGATGTGTTAGCTGCTGTTGCCATGAACCCACACATGAGTACACGGGACATTGCGAGAACCGGTGGACTGAGTCAAAGTAGTGTCATGCGCGTACTGCATCGTCACCTCTTTCACCCGTTTCATGTGTCGCTACATCAGCAATTACATGGCGATGACTTTAATCATCGAGTGCAATTCTGTCAATGGGCATTAACAGAGAATGCGTTGCAGTTCTACCTGTTTACCGATGAAGCGGGTTTCACAAACCACGGGGCAGTGAATCTACGGAACATGCATTACTGGTCCGTGGACAATCTTCGCTGGCTCAGACAGGTAGAGCGACAGCGACCGTGGACTGTAAATGTATGGTGCGGAATCATTGGCGACCACCTCATTGGTACTCACTTCATTGCAGGGGCCCAAACAGCTGCAACATACATCGCGTTTCTACAGAATGATCTGCCAACGTTGCTCGAAAATGTCCCACTGGAAACGCGTCGACGTATGTGGTATCAGCATGATGGTGCACCTGCACCTGCACATTCCGCAATTAACACTAGGATGTTCGACGGGCGTTTCATAGGACGTGGAGGACGCATAAATTGGCCAGCCCGTTCTCCTGATCTTACACCTCTGGACTTTCTGTGGGGTACGTTAAAGGAGAATGTGTACCGTGATGTGCCTACAACCCCAGAGGATATGAAACAACGTATTGTGGCAACCTGCAGCGACATTACACCAGATGTACTGCGGCGTGTACGACATTCATTACGCCAGAGATTGCAATTGTGTGCAGCAAATGATGGCCACCACATTCAACATCTATTGGCCTGACATGTCGGGACACACACTATTCCACTCCGTAATTGAAAACGGAAACCACGTGTGTAGGTGTACCTCACCCCTCATGGTAATGTACAGGGTGTTTCAAAAATGACCGGTATATTTGAAACGGCAATAAAAACTAAACGAGCAGCGATAGAAATACACCGTTTGTTGCAATATGCTTGGGACAACAGTACATTTTCAGGCAGACAAACTTTCGAAATTACAGTAGTTACAATTTTCAACAACAGATGGCACTGCGGTCTGGGAAACTCTATAGTACGATATTTTCCACATATCCACCATGCGTAGCAATAATATGGCGTAGTCTCTGAATGAAATTACCCGAAACCTTTGACAACGTGTCTGGCGGAATGGCTTCACATGCAGATGAGATGTACTGCTTCAGCTGTTCATTGTTTCTGGATTCTGGCGGTACACCTGGTCTTTCAAGTGTCCCCACAGAAAGAAGTCACAGTGGTTCATGTCTGGCGAATAGGGAGGCCAATCCACGCCGCCTCCTGTATGTTTCGGATAGCCCAAAGCAATCACACGATCATCGAAATATTCATTCAGGAAATTAAAGACGTCGGCCGTGCGATGTGGCCGGGCACCATCTTGCATAAACCACGAGGTGTTCGCAGTGTCGTCTAAGGCAGTTTGTACCGCCACAAATTCACGAAGAATGTCCAGATAGCGTGATGCAGTAATCGTTTCGGATCTGAAAAATGGGCCAATGATTCCTTTGGAAGAAATGGCGGCCCAGACCAGTACTTTTTGAGGATGCAGGGACGATGGGACTGCAACATGGGGCTTTTCGGTTCCCCATATGCGCCAGTTCTGTTTATTGACGAAGCCGTCCAGGTAAAAATAAGCTTCGTCAGTAAAACCAAATGCTGCCCACATGCATATCGCCGTCATCAATCCTGTGCACTATATCGTTAGCGAATGTCTCTCGTGCAGCAATGGTAGCGGCGCTGAGGGGTTGCCGCGTTTGAATTTTGTATGGATAGAGGTGTAAACTCTGGCGCATGAGACGATACGTGGACGTTGGCGTCATTTGGACCACAGCTGCAACACGGCGAACGGAAACCCGAGGCCGCTGTTGGATCACCTGCTGCACTAGCTGCGCGTTGCCCTCTGTGGTTGCCGTACGCGGTCGCCCTACCTTTCCAGCACGTTCATCCGTCACGTTCCCAGTCCGTTGAAATTTTTCAAACAGATCCTTTATTGTATCGCTTTTCGGTCCTTTAGTTACATTAAACCTCAGTTGAAAACTTAGTCTTGTTGCAACAACACTGTTCTAGGCGGTGGAATTCCAACACCAGAAAAATCCTCTGTTCTAAGGAATAAACCATGTTGTCTACAGCACACTTGCACGTTGTGAACAGCACACGCTTACAGCAGAAAGACGTACAGAATGGCGCACCCACAGACTGCGTTGTCTTCTATATCTTTCACATCACTTGCAGCGCCATCTGTTGTTGAAAATTGTAACTACTGTAATTTCGAAAGTTTGTCCGCCTGAAAATTTACTGTTGTCCCAAGCATATTGCAACAAACGATGTATTTCTATCGCTGCTCGTTTAGTTTTTATTGCCGTTTCAAATATACCGGTCATTTTTGAAACACCCTGTACATGTGCGTCAGTCAAAAAGACCAATAAAAAGGTGTTAGCATGTGGACGTAATGTGCTGTTCCAGTCTCTTGTGTACCTAAGGTCCATCACCGTTACCTTTGGATCCCTACGTAATTCGGTGCTCTCCGATACACACGATCGAACAGCGGAGGAGTGGCACTCAGTCGTCAACTTTAGGTTACAATATCTCCGGATGTAATTAACATTTTACAATGCAACAAACGGCACTGATTACGTATTTGTTATATGTTCAGATGGGCTAACAAAACTAACGGGGTTCCATTTAAAAAAAACGTAGGTTTGTGTTAAAAAACAAACATACTTCCGTGCATTTTTGTATGGTTTGTATTAACCAATTACACTAGCCCCTCTCCTAACGTTCGGTCTGTGGAATCGATTCGTCAGTATTTGATGTGGTTTACGAAATATATCCAGCGGTAATGTTAGGTGACTCACCCTGTGTGTGCAACCACTGATTGGGAAACAGCGACGCTAGGTTTGGGTAATTGAAGGTAATCTTTATCTGCGTGGAATGTTCTTATTTTTGTCCCAATTCTGAACACTGTTCACGCAAACTTTCAACTCTTAACTCTGGCGTAAGCTCGAGTTGGTCCATCGCTAGACCGGCTGCAGCCTTTTCTTCTTGATCCCTCAGCCGACTCGACGCTGTAGTCGGGGCGCTGTTTGGCCAGGTTTGCTCGTTGACATGCATACCTGATCGAGAAAATGTTACTTCTTGGGGGTGCTTTATGGGCTCATCAATTTTGCTATTTTTCTGGAGCCAATCGAGAGATTCCCATCCGTATATGGTAAGGTGTAACTCTTGACACATTCAGTTGTAACATGCCGAACGGACCGCTCAGGATTGGCATCACGTTTTCTTCACTGATTAGGGTCTCGTATGCCTTCAACCAGACAATAGTCAGAGACGTGTTTGGTGGCAACCCGGTCAGGCTGACCGCCTTATACACGCTGTCCAGCCTTCTACACGCTGTCCAGCAAGTGCAGCAAGGTGGAGGTTCCCTGTTGTTTTGGATTTGCATTATGTGGGGGCCAACGTACGTCACTGGTGGTCATGGAAGGCGCCGTAACGGCTGTACTACACGTGAATGCCATCCTCAGACCGATAGTGCAACCATATCGGCAGCATACTGGCGAGGTATTCTTCGCGCCCTCACCGTGCACATCTTGTGAATGACTTCCTTCAGGATTACAACATCACTCGACTAGAGTGGCCAGCATGTTGTCCAGACATGAACCCTATCGAACATGCCTGGCATAGATTGAAAAGGGTTGTTTAGTGACTGTGACCCACTAACCACTCTGAGGGATCTACGCCGAATTGCCGTTGAGGAGTGGGACAATCTGGATCAACAATGCCTTGATGAACTTGTGGATAGTATGCTACGACGAATACAGGCATGCATCAATGCAAGAGGACGTGCTACTCAGTATTAGAGGTCTGTGTGTACAGCAACCTAGACCACCACCAACACT
Source organism: Schistocerca nitens (assembly GCF_023898315.1). Lineage (NCBI taxonomy): Eukaryota > Metazoa > Arthropoda > Insecta > Orthoptera > Acrididae > Schistocerca > Schistocerca nitens. Next base: position 665,151,073 of record NC_064616.1, on the reverse strand, counting down.
GAAGGTCTCGCTGTATAGTGGTACAACATGCAGTGTGTTGTTTTCATGAGCAATAAAATGGGAGGAAATGATGCTCATGTTTATCTCTATTCCAGTTTTCTGTCAACGTTCCGGAACCGAGGTGATGCAAAACTTTTGATGTGTATTTCTTCCGTTTTTACTTATGCTGTGTCATATGCACGCTGGTAAAAAATCAAAGTAATACATTAAATATGAAACCAAAGGTTGTGAACACAGAAGCAAATACAGTATACGCCGTTATATTCTGTTGGTGAATTAGACTGAATAATTTTTTCAGCTCCCTTGCTCTCAATTTATATAATATTTGCTTTCCAGGCAGATGAAAGAAGATGGAAAGGAAAGTAATTTTAATTAGGGAGCGGTTAATCAGAAAGAAACGAATAAAATATGCTTCATTGGTTTATTTCGACTTTTTACATTTATGCTCTTAATGATAGCAGAAAAAATCTTGAGAAAGAAACGAGAAGTTACACAAAGCAAGCATCTGAAGGAATTGGACAGACACTAAGTCCATCTAAAACAATTTTATCTTTACGAACCCCAACTCCTCAACGTAACTACTAAATCGCACCACTGGACCATTAAGGAGACACGAATAGGAAGATTTTGATACGATAAGGGTAAGAAACCAGTGCATAGTAGCAGGCACGAAAAGGTTGCGCAACTGAAGCAGACAGCTCGAGTACAATGGTGTTAATAATCACGGTATAAAGACTTAAATCTAGTTTCTTCAGACAGTAAGATATATTAATGAACTTATCACCTAGCAAGGGAATGTGCGTCGAGAAATCTGATCACTAAAATGACGAACTGGAAACTACGTTGAGGATAAAAATACAGTAGCCACTTAGTGTACCGACAGAGAGTGGCTAGGAAGAAGTCGAGGGAAGCTGCCCCTTAGGCAATGGGCAGAGGCCGCAGGACGGCGCGGCGAAATCGGGCGGCAGGCGTGGTGGCGGGCACGGGCACCTGCTGGTGCTTGATGGCCTCCAGCACCTCCTTGTTGACGTACCAGAAGGGCTGGCGGTCCGGAGGCAGCTGCGACACGCGCGTCTCCAGGTCGTACTGCGACACCACCTCGCCCTGGCGGTTGTCGAGGCTGCTGCCGGACAGGTACTGCGGAAGCACGCCAGGGAAGCGGTGCCAGCCCACCGCGTACGGCGACACGTACTGCGCCGTCGCTGCAGCCGCCACAGCCAACACCAGAACCGCGCGCAGCTGCACAGTGCCGAAACCAAATTCGTAATGTACGCACACGCATCCAAATCTAGCAGTATGGACGAAGGTCGCTTAGAAAAATATGCATTTGTTTAAAGCTTTACTGGCACATGTAATAGCTGTATCTTCAAGAGTTATACTAGAAAAGAAGCTTCAACACTTTTCTCATATTTAGTTCTTTGTTGGATTACGGATCTTAAAATAATGAGAAATTGTTATGGTCATCAGTCCTGAGACTGGTTTGATGCAGCTCTCCATGATACTCTATCCTGTGCAAGCTGCTTCATCCCTCAGTACCTACTGCAGCCTACATCCTTCTGAATCTACTTACAAGGGAACCTACCCATCGCACCCCCTCAGATTTAGTTATAAGTTGGCACAGTGGATGGATAGGCCTTGAAAAACTGAACACAGATCAATTGAGAAAACAGGAAGAAGTTGTGTGGAACTGTGAAAAAATAAGCAAAATATACAAACTGAGTAGTTCATGGGAAGATAGGCAACATCAAGGACACTGGAAACGCAGGAGCGCCGTGGTCTCGTGGTAACGTGAGCAGCTGCGCAACGTAAGGTCCTTGGTTCAAATCTTCCATCGAGGAAAAGTTTAATTTTTTATTTTCAGTGACAAACTTATGTTTTCATCACTTTTTTGGGAGTGATTATCACGTTCACAAGAAAACCTAAATCGGGCAAGGGAGAAGAATCTTTTTACCCATTCGCCAAGTGTACAAGTTAGGTGGGTCGACAACATATTCCTGTCATGTGACGCACATGCCGTCACTAGTGTCGTATAGAATATATCAGATGTGTTTTCCTGTGGAGGAATCTGTTGACCTATGACCTTGCGATCAAATGTTTTCGGTTCCCATTAGAGAGAAACGTCCTTTCGTCTACTAATCGCACGGTTTTGTGATGCGGTCGCAAAACACAGACACTAAACTTATTACAGTGAACAGAGACGTCAATGAACGAACGGACAGATAATAACTATGCAAAAATAAAGTAAAATTTTCACTCGAGGGAAGACTTGAACCAAGGACCTCTCCTCCTGCAGCTGCTCACGCTACCACAGGACCACGGCGCTCCTGATCTCTGGGTCTCCATGACGTTGCCTATGTGGCCCATGGATACTCAGTTTGTATATTTTGCTTATTTTTCACAGTTCCATACAACTTCTTCCTGTTTTCTCAATTGATCTGTGTTCAGTTTATCAAGGCCCATCCACTGTGCCAACTTACAACTAAATCTAAGGGGGGTGCGATGGGGAGATTCCCTTGTTAGTGTATTCATCTCTTTGTCTCCCTCTACGATTTTTACCCTCCAATACTAGATTGGTGATCGCTTGATGCCTCAGAACGTGTCCTACCAACCGGTCCCTTCTTCTAGTCAAGTTGTGCCACAAACTCTTCTCCCTAATTGTATTCAATACCTCCTCATTGGTTATGTGATCTACCCATCTAATCTTCAGCATTCTTCTGTAGCACCACATTTCGAAAGCTTCTATTCTCTTCTTGTCTGAACTATTTATCGTCCACGTTTCACTTCCATACATGGCTACACTCCATACAAATATTTGTAGAAACGACTTCCTGACAAATCTATACTCTATGTTAAATTTTTCTTACTCAGAAACGCTTTCCTTGCCATTGCCAGTCTACATTTTATATCCTCTCTACTTCGACCATCATCAGTTATTTTGCTCCCCCAAATAGCAAAACTCCTTTGGTACTTTAAGCATCTCATTTCCTAATCTAATTTCGGCAGCATCACCCGATTTAATTCGACTACATTCCGTTATCCTCGTTTTGCTTTTGTTTATGTTCATCTTATATCCTCCTTTCAAGACACTGTCCATTCCGTTCAGCTGCTCTTCCAGGTCCCTTGGTGTCTGACAGAATTACAATGTCATTGCCAAACCTCAAAGTTTTTATTTCTTCTCCATGGATTTTAATACCTACTCCAAATTTTTCTTTTGTTTCCTTCACTGCTTGCTGAGTATAAAGATTGAATAGCATCGGCGTGAGGCTACAACCCTGTCTCACTCCCTTGCCAACCACTGCTTCCCTTTCATGACCCTCGACCCTTACAACTGCCATCTGGTTTCTGTACAAATTGTAAATAGCCTTTCGCTCCCTGCATTTGACCCCTGCCACCTTTAGAATTTGAAAGAGTATTCCAGTCAACATTGTCAAAAGCTTTCTCTAAGTCTACAAATGCTAGAAATGTAGGTTTGCCTTTCCTTAATCTATTTTCTAAGACAAGTCGTAGGGTCAGTATTGGCTCACGTGTTCCAGTATTTCTACGGAATCCAAACTGATCTTCCCCGAGGTCTGCTTCTACCAGTTTTTCCATTCGTCTGTAAAGAATTCGCGTTAGTGTTTTGCAGCTGTGACTTATTAAGCTGATAGTTCGGTAATTTTTACATCTGTCAACACCTGCTTTCTTTGGGATTGGAATTATTATGTTCTTCTTTAATATCCTTCCAAAAAAGGACGAGATGAGTTATTGAGCAATTTCTTCCTCTTGAGCTTCCAAAATTTTTGCTCATCCAGACAGACATTTAATATTTGTAGCAGAATTACAGCAAATTGCTAAACTTAACTAGTACACCCACGAAATTATGCCAGTGCTATCCTATTGACTCAGCCATTTGTGACAGCGGCTGTTACGTTCGCTAATGTTTCTTTCGAATTAATTCGAGAAATTAACAGAATACAACACCAGTCGAGGGATAGGTAGTGATACTTCCGTATATTGTTTTTTATACGCCACGAGTCTAGTTTGAGATATCGCAGGCGCGTCTAGAAAATTGCTGCCCGATCCGTACTTTAGCGCGGTCTTTGGAACACAAAGTTGTGGGCCGAGCCATGTTCGGGCTTTATCTACAAACCACGGGATTAAGTTCTAAATGGTACTCAATGCGTTTATATAATTTCTAGTTCTGAAGTATTTTAGTTCTTTTAGGTGCTAAATCAGTGTAACCGGCTACCTTTTTTTCAACGCGGATTACTGTAGTTTCATAATATCCAAATTCAGCGATTGTTGGAACCAGAGAATATCTTTAAACTTCCTGAAAGATTAAAAGTGTGTGCCGTATTTTGACGCGAACCCAGAACTTTGCCTTAAGAGGGCAATGCTCCAACAACTGAGCTCCCCACTTGCGACTCAGAGGGGAGGTGCTGGCAGAAGTGATGCTGCCAGTAGTCGGTAAGCTGTTTTTGTTCAGGTTAACAGTGATCAGGAGTTTGTCATTTCTGTTATACAGGGTGGTCAGAAAGATATACAACTGCATAGACTACGCTGTCACGCCTCCGCCCTTAGTTCAAATTCCCATTCACCCCTCGACTCACTTTGTATTTCCCATAAAGTAACAGAATTGCAGAGGCTCTCCAACTGTGTTGGGAAAGCACCTCAGTATTGAACGAAATTGCGGATCCTGTCTGAAACCCAGGCGTAGAGGCTTTACTCAAACTGAGCTGTATGAAATGAAGTGACAGACGTGAACGGGAATTTAGATTGAGGGAGGACTGAGGGGAAATCTATGCAGTTCTACAAAGTCACTGTGCCAGGGTTGCGTATAGGTTAGCGCATCTGCCTAGTGAGCAAGAGACACCAAGTTTGAATACTTGTCTTAGTACAAATTTTCATTCGTCGCTTCAATTTGCATATACATATCATAGATGTTTGACCAGGAAATGAAACTATATTGTTTCAGAAACCTTTCAAAATCTCAAAGTCTGTACAGCTTGTAAGGGTGTCGCTGGTTCGGTTGAACTAAGACATAACTGTTAAGAGAAAAATGTTAGATACGTTGTGCTGTTTCATAGTCAATTAGCATTGAAGTCAGCCAATCAGACTGTTGCGGGCGCAAATTCAAGCGGTCTGCCAGAAATGTTAGTGTCAGTTTTCATAGCGTAGATGATAGTGCACGAGACTGTAGAGACTTAGGTTCGGGTTCCATCCTTACTGCCGTACCATATACAACTTTATCTCTCTCTTGTTCGGTTGTAGGAAACCGAACGAAGAACACGTTTGGCGACATCGTCTCAGGCGGGCCACTTGCATTTGCGCACCCAACGGTCCAAATGGCGAACTTCAATCCTAATTCGGATACGGCGCAACTTATTTAATTTCGTTTAACAATTATTTCTCTGCACGAACTACCCTGCAACATCCTTACAAGCTTTTCAGAATATTTTCAGGATCCCGTACTCTATTACTAGCTAAGTTTTGGTTAGGACATGTCTCAAAATTTGACACAATGCATTTCCTTTTCAAAACTGCACGATGAAGTCTCAGATATAATGCAAGGAACAGGATAACTTTGTTACCCTTTGTGCTACTTTAGTTTTTCTTATTGCGTTCCTTGTAAGTTTAATATGTTTGAGTGTTGACAATATTGTTAAATACTTTCCTAATTATTAGTTATGTTACTATCTATATCTGTAATATCATTCTACGTATATGAACTTAATTCTCTAAAGTCAGTTTGAGTAATTTTTGGAAACATTTGCTTCTGGCCTCTTTTTCAAATGTCTTTCTTGATCCGTATTATACGAAAGCTTCAGGAGCTTCGCTGTTTGTATTCTTATAGATTCGTATGTAGCTTACCTTGTTCGCTTGCTTTTCCTGGAGACACGATTACTTAAAATCATTTCACGGGCTTTACTAGCTGCATTTTCTTCCAGTGCTACCTTGGGTTTTCCTGTTCATCCGAAACATTACAGCTTCAAGTTTCAGTATTGGAAGAATAGAATATTGTACACTCTCACTCATTGGTGTTCTCCATATATAAAACACGCCCTGTGTTACAAAACTAGAACCCTTTGTCACATGTTTCCATGAAGTACTCCATGTTGGGTGTGACGAGTATCGCCCAGGAGTTTGCTACTCCTCACAGCGTTGTTTTACGTGCATGGGAAGCATACCGAAACACAGGTGCTGTTGCGTGACAGAGGTAGTCGACCACGTCCAACTGCAGCAGCAGATGAGCAATACTTTGTGCAGCAGGCAAGAAGGACTCACTTCAAGCAGCAGGTGCAACTGGAACCACATTTAACAGCCGGCCGGTGTGGCCGTGCGGTTCTAGGCGCTTCAGTCTGGAACCGCGTGACCGCTACGGTCGCAGGTTCGAATCCTGCCTCGGGCATGGATGTGTGTGATGTCCTTAGGTTAGTTAGGTTTAATTAGTTCTAAGTTCTAGGCGACTGATGACCTCAGAAGTTAAGTCGCATAGTGCTCAGAACCATTTGAACCACATTTAACAGGACTGCAAGGCACACAATCTTACGCTCCACTGACACCCACACACATGCGGCACCATCTGCAGTGGCTTCAAGAGCATAAGAACTGCACCAACGAGGAGATTCAATCAGCAGTTCTCGGATGAGAGCAGATTCAGTCTGAGTAATAATTCTGGACGCACCCTTCATGGGGAGAGGTCTGAACACGTAGTGCACCCAGGAACAATAGTGAGTGATCGATTTGGTGGTCCATGTGTTACGGTGCGGTGAAGTATGTTGCATGTGCGTATTGACATCCAGATCTCTCAAGATCAATGTTATTGTGATAACTTCCACTGCTGCCTCTTTTCAGGTATGGATTCGGTTCGGACTTCGTTTTATGGACGACAATGCGCGACCGCATCGAACAGCCCAGGTGAAAGAGCTCTCGGAACGAGTGGATATTCGACGAATGGACTAGCTTGCCCGTTCCCCCGACCTAATCCCATGAAGTGCGTGTTGATTTGGAAAATTGCAGTCCGTCTATATGGACCGACTGTTTAGCAGATGTCAACCACGCTGGTGTAGGAATCAGACACCCTGCTCAAGACCTCTTTACCAGTCTTCTGGCCAACATGGGAGCACATTGCAGAGCATGAATTGTCGTCCGTTGTGATCGCACCCGCCCCCCGCCCCCCCTCCAATTAAGAGCCGTGTCCCGCCTTTTGTAATGATCAGGGGACCATCACAAATCGCGGTGACTTCAGTGTAATTTGTCTTATTCGAAGTGTCATGTCTTCGTCTCATTGCGTATTTCTTTGAGTTACCTTCTGTAGCATATTAGAGCAGTTCTTTTTTTATATGGTCCAAGTTTCATCGAGCTACGTTACTTGGCAGTGACACACCACGCGTAAGTTACTTTGCTCCTTAAGTTTTGCACTCCAGTGTAGTATCAACACCACGAATATTTTATAGATGTAGTTTCCAACTTAACTGTCCATTTTATGACCACGGTCATATGATTACAAGCGATGTTGCTTTTTCTACTGCACTTAGCAGGCCAAGTTGCCTACTGAACTCTATGCTATTAGCTCTTATATATTGTTATTTCAGATGTCACCGATAGCCTTTCTGAAAGGGCGCCACCTGTTTGCCTTTGACGTTATTCTATCATCACACCGATCTCACTATGACGATCAATAATGTACTTCCGCCTCAGAAAAAAAATTGAGGTCTTTAGTTTATACGAAAAATAACATGTCGCTGCATTACAGCTCCTCTGAGTGAATCGTGACAGCAGCTTTTCCTTTGCTCAACACCGGATTGCTTTGTCGTCGCACTGAGGTAGGGAAGATTTTGAAACGTGAAACTGCAAGTTTCACCTACCAGCAGTTTGTCCTAAATGAATGGAGTGCTTCGTCACCTTTCATTGGTTATGGTATTGAAACTGTTCACTGGACGGTAAATTTTGAATAGGAGCGATGGATATACTTATGACCTAACATCGTTGCACCTGATGTGGCTTTAGGTCACGAAACCTGTTGTTTAAACAAATAATGTTACCAGTTGTTAGCTGAATTCTTCCGAACATACCTTTCCACAGCTGCGGATACACAGAATATGAAATAGGTTGTGATTACAGTATCGATCTTGGCCAGAAAGTTAAGTATTAGCTAGGAAGTCTGAGCGGGTGCATTGTCGTGGTGCGAAATGAATAAACTGTTTCGCCTCGAATCAAGTCTATCTTTTTTCGGATGGTCCACGCAAATTGCGTTTAACTTTTAAGTAGTACTCATTTGTCGCTAGACCTTGTTGCAATAACTCTTGGCGCAGTGAAGGCGTTGCAATAACTCTTGGCGCAATGAAGGCGTTCCAATAGAAGAACAGTTAACGTAGCCATATTTAAGCGCACTTTTTCGGTTTTCGTGATCGATAATGCTTCCACTCTGATCTTAACACTACGCTGTGTGCTACCATAGCACACAGTACGTCTGACATCCATAAAAATTTTCTTCGCCTACCATGACATGTGCCCGTTAGTAATAAAATTGGACTTTTATAACCTAATGACAGTTCAAAAATGGTTCAAATGGCTCTGAGCGCTATGGGACTTAACATCTGAGGTCATCAGTCCCCTAGAACTTAGAACTACTTAAACCTAACTAACCTAAGAACATCACACATCCACGCCAGAGGCAGAATTAGAACCTGCGACCATAGCAGACGCGCGGTTCCGGACTGAAGCGCCTAGAACCGCTCGGCCACCGCTAATGACAGTTACGACATCATGGTCCATCACCTGTTATGACAGGTTTAAGTAGTTCTGCGGCGTCGTCAACTACATCAAGACTCTTGGGCAACTTGAATTCGCCTCTGGTTTCGTTCTGTATTAATTTTCAACAAATTATGTTAATTTCATACCCGAAAACAAAAAAATTGTTATGTGAGCCAACTTATATGCCAGCATTATCAGTGACTTCTCCCATTGTGATTCGGCGATCATCTATAACACTTTCACTTTTTCCGTCATCTCGTTCGTCAATGAATGCTGAGGCGTTCAGAACTCTTCATATTCAACGTCTTCACAGCCTTTTTCGTAACGTTTAGTACCATTCGTGTGCTTTACTCTTAGCAGACTTACCTAAACAATATTCAACACTGACATTTTTAAAACTCTTCTACACCTTATTCGGTTAGGAGAAAAAAATTTAATACAAACACTATCCCATTTTATACGAAATACATAATCGCAGATACTACCAAAACATGTAGCTTCAGACAGCTGACAACGGAAGGAATATACTGTAAGGTGTCAGGCAAATCCAACACCTTCCATGAAAACCCTGACATAAGCAAATCCAGTAGTATGTCACATAGCTCCGAATAAATCGTGACATTAAATTAACCAAAGTAATACGAGTAACGAATGAGCAAATGGAATACCACAGACTAACAAGAATGCCTAAATGCATGTCATACCTTCCCACCGTGGGACAGACGCAGTTCTGAGGGGAGAAACGAGAACAGAAGCCGAGAGCAGAACCGTGTTAAGCTGGAAGGCCCTACGATAAGGGACGGACGGACACCCACGTCGCCAGCTAACCGCTAGGACCACACCACCCGCAAGTTTTAGCATGAGACTTTTTCGTGTCTGTTACGCCAAGACCACCCCCCAGCCCATGTTAAAAACTAGAGCCCTCCAAAAGAACAGTATAGATGTTACGATAACACTAAAGGACCACACCAGCTGCAAGTTTTAGCATGAGACTTTTTCGCGTCTGTTACGTTGCAAACTTTAAAAACATTGCCCCACCACGAAAAGTATAACGTTTCTCATTGGATAGACAATTTTTGTAGGCGGAACTTAAGGTTAACATTGAGAACCTGATTGGTCAGATGAAAACACAGCCAGATAGTTTTTTTTTTTTTAAACCAACTTCGGTAAATTGTAGTAAGGAGAAGTTAGAGAAGAGTTCCTTCCGAGACGGCGAGGTGAGCGGAGCTGTGCTGTGCTGTGCTGTGCTGTGCTGTGCTGTCCGCCGCCCCCTGACGAACACCGACAAGGTAATGAACGCGCGCGATGCCGCATTTTTGAGCGCATAAGGCTTCACTCAGAACTGCGGAAGTCTCATCTGTTACATCCCTTTTTGCATAATACTAGTGTCGATCGTCAATTAAAGCTCATGGTGTTCACATTTGCCACTTTAAGTAAAAATCTGAAACGCGATGATTTTTCTGTTACATAGTTATTGAGAAGCCACATCAGCCACTGTAATTTACGACAAGTTAGATAAGTAATTAAAGACAATTGAGGGTCACTGTAGACCATTTTGATAGTTTTCTCTTTTGTGAAACCAATTTAAACCTAGATTATAGATGTGATATGGCATAGGTCATCCTTCGATCCATTGTAGAACTTGGAAACACACTCAGGGAATATTCGTTCACATTTTTGTTGAACGCAGTTGGTTTTTACCATCCTGTATTAAAACATTTCCTTTTATCAATAGTGCAATTTATAAACAATGTTTTGTGAGTAGAATAAAATTTCCAATGGTAAACTTAACTGCTTTTTCGACGTTATTTTACCAGCTAACTAAAAATAGGAAAGCCTTGAACCCCTTCCACTAAATTTAGTTAGTATTAAGATTCTTTTACAGGCATTGCAGTGGAGCTGACGCTGAAATCATTAAGTATTTGGTTATATCATCGCTAGTCTCACTGAACTCTTCTGAAGTCTACCTGTCATGTGTGGTCTGGCGTCTCCTTACCAGCAACAGGTCCCAGGTTCAAACTAGTAAATTCCCTAAAAAAAAAAAAAAAAAAAAAAAAAAAAAAACACGCTCAGAGCGTCGTTGCGCGAAGGTAGGGAGACACGATATAGAACAGACAGACACCACGCAGAATGTTTAGAATACGATACGGCTAACACTGTACAGATGATTTCAGACATGATTACGAACACGCTTCTGAACTAATACAACACGCGAAAATACAAAATTCCTGTTACTTTCTGAACACACATCGAGTTCTCCAAAACGAAAGGAAATTCATTGCAAACTTCAACTAAAGAGAATAGGAGTAGTTGTTCAAGACACGATCAATGGCCATTAGAGAAAAATACGTATCTGTTTTGCGAGCAGACTCTGGGCGAATTGACACAGGTTGAACGCTTTTTGTATTAACTCAAAATATGCAGCTTTAGGATCTGTTACATGAACAAGTATTATGTATTTATTATCTTACATGAAGCACCAACATCTCTCTTGATGCAAGTACCATCCACATGTAATGATGCAATCCTGACTTAATTTGGTCCTTTCTTCAGAGTTCAGATGACGCAGTTCTGTAATGCTCCATTGCCGATATTATACTGTTGACAGTTTGTGGATATTTTCTTGTGTATAGCGGGTACTTTGGAATATACATTAACAGGGATTGTTAAATGTTCATATACTGAGAGGAATAAATTCGAAATGAATATGCCCACTGTCATATCTGAATGATTAGGATTAAAGTTTTATTTTCTGCAAGCTGCATATTCTGAGATCTTAGGTAAACAATAATAGCTACAATAACCATAAATAGACGGGCGGTATAATTTGGGGAAATATTCCAAGAGTGCTGGATCAGAGTGTGTGGCGTTTCTTGTAACTGGATATTATGATCCTGTTTATGTAAACGGAAATTTACATGGTGTGGCCAAGGTGACGTTTCGCAGCATATCCCTGAACGACCGCTGTTGACGGGGTGGCCAATGCTATTTATGATGTTAGCGCCAACGAGAGTTTCGCCTCACGAATAGTGCGTTCAGTTTCTGAAGATAGGCATAGAATTTGCTGGCGGATGAACTCACATTCAGTGTATGGAGCTGAAATATTCTATCAGTTGGAAGGCTGAAAGAGTACAACGAACTGGTGACAATTAACAATTTGACATTCATCTGTTGCCATGCAGCCTCTTTCATAAACTTTGAATCTTCATTTGCAGGAAGATGTCGAGGGACAGTAGGGCAAATTGCGAAGGCCGACGCTACTAGCTCTTCTTTCTTATCTGGTATTTCTTGTATTCTTGTATTCTTCACCGATGCTGAAATTAACTGTAAGAGTAAATAGTGCGCGCATATCTTGTATGAGGTGTAATATTTATGTGAAACCCAGTTCTCAGCGACCGAGCAATCTGCCCAATTCCTGTCAAACTGTCACAGATTTACGACCTTTTATGTCTACGAGTCATAATGCCATTTCCTCTAAGTTTACACCTCTACTCTTTACTGTGTGAATTAGGCTTAACAATGAGCTTTCTGGTCACATAGCGCACTGCTGAGTTTGCGAATGCAAGTTTTCTCTAATCCTAGTTGCTTATTCCCAGCATTTTTCTATGCATCCCTGTGTTTGGATTACCACACATTCACGTTGTAATTTTCAAACACTGAAGGTATAATGCAAACTCCCTATCAGTAAAGTGAGCGAATAGCATGCATAATTTGAGGCCTGAACTTGACACCAATATAGAGGATAAATCGAACGACCGTTATCCAGAAAGGTAAGACCCTCATACGTCCTATCCTCCCCTATGCAAGTCTAGCCTTGATCTGCGCCCTCACAAAGTTTTATCGCTTTCTTCAAATCCTTGAGTTCGCATATTATACTAGTAATGAAGATGCCACATTGCCAAAACACCTTGTAGACCCGAACGTGTAAAAACTTAGCCCACTGGCGTACCTGTACCGCATATCCCGTGTCCACGTCTAGACACTCCACATATTTCCCAAGGCAGTTTTAATCGCTTTTCCCTCCCAGACCATGAATAATCACGTATCTGCCCATCCTATCAACCGTAACCTGTCTGAGCCCTTACTTTCCAGATTAAGGTTTAAAGCCATCTTCCTATTGCCTAACCAGAATCGTTTGACACACCCGCGTCCTACTTATCAGTTCTTTCCTCCACACCCATCTCAAATTTGATTTCGGTAAGACTCGCCATTTAAATAAACCTACAGTTACTAGAAACCCTCGACTTTTCCGCATCTATTACGAGAAATAACCACGCACTTCTTACAAGGGAACCTCCCCATCGCACCCCCCTCTGATTTAGTTATAAGTTGGCACAGTGGACAGGCCTTGAAAAAACTGAACACAGATCAATCGAGAAAACTGGAAGAATTTGTGTGGAACTATGAAAAAAATAAGCAAAATATATAAACTGAGTAGTTCATGCGCAAGATATGCAACATCGAGGATAAACTGAGCTCAGGAGCGCCGTGGTCCCGTAGTTAGCGTGAGCAGCTGCGGAACGAAAGGTCTTTGGTTCAAGTCTCCCTGGAGTGAAAATTTTAATTTTTTATTTTCAGACAATTATTTTCTGTCCGTCCGCCCGTCCGATGCGAGGTAACTGCGCCGTAGTATGGGGGCACCACACCTAAACAAACATCGAAACACACGACGTCAGTCGACTACAGCGCACGGAAGAGAGAGTATTCCTGCTAACGAGGCTCCCTGGCTGGCAGTTGACTGTTCGTTACTTTGGACGAGAGTGCATACGTGACACGTATTCCGTGGGCAATATGAATCCAGCAAATATAGCGGACGGACGGATAATGTTCTGAAAATAAAAAAAATTAAACGTTTCGCTCGAGGGAAGACTTGAACCAAGGTCCGCTTGCTTTTCAGTTGCTCACGCTAACCACGGGACCACGGCGCTCCTGAGTTCATATTATCCTTGATGTTGCCTATCCTGCGCATGGACTACTCAGTTTGTATATTTTGCTTATTTTTTTCATAATTCCACACAACTTCTTCCTGTTTTCTCGATTGATCCGTGTTCAGTTTTTCAAGGCCTATCCACTGTGCCAACTTATAACTAAATCTGAGAGGGGTGCGATGGGGAGGTTCCCTTGTTAGTGAGAAGCGTATCATCGCTATTGTATAAGTGCGTGCGTGTGGATGTAAACTGCTTTTTACCATGGCTGAAGATCGACAGCTAGGTATCTGCTAAACCATCACAACATGGCGACTGTAAATAGCTGATAAACTGTGTTGCCAATTATCTTACTGCTTACGATAATTGTTCATGCCTATGAGATCTTCCCTGGAATATTGCGAACAAGAGTATCGTACGGATCTAAGCATGTAAGCATGCTGTAGATTGCCACAAGCGTACAAAATTTGACATACATATTCCTGTCCTACAAACAGCGTAATATACATCGCACACTCTACGAAATTTGGGGACTCAAGTTCTGGTATTCATTATAAAACATTTTACTAACTTTTTCCGTCTCCATTGTTAGCTACGTTTACATAGAAACTTCAGGTAGGCACAAAACAAGAATCTCTGGTAGGTTTCAGAATTGACAAGGACTACCAATCCTTAAGTTTACTGTGCGAACCAGTTAGATACAGTAAACTATGGCGAGTGATTCCGTTGCGTATAACGCATGTTGTTCTAAAGGAAACATGTGCAACTGAGGCAGGGACATTCATTGACAGTTCTGTTGCCTGTACTGTTCTATTTTCATGATAGCGCTGAGACTTAGAAATCACTGCTCATAAGAATGTTTACGCGACTAAGTGGCGTTGCATTTTAAATGTAGTCAATTGTGTGGAGCACCGGAAGAACGTTGACTGTAGTGATTAATAATGGTAAATTGTGTAGCTTCAAATGTGCCTGGCGAATGCCCAACGAACAACCTGTTCTGACGACGGTAGAATCAGTAACTTAAACATTTATGGTCCAATAATAAAGTTTGAATAGCAAGTAAACACACATTGGGGTTATTAAAAGACATGTGAAACAAATATTAAACGTCAATAACAAGGCACTACACGATGTGCAAAACTAATTTCCGTGGATTTAGAGATCTGTGTCTAACACTAAATCAAAAGAAATTCAAAGGCCCAATTTCTGAACCATTTCAGATGCGAGAAGAGTTGGACAAGGACTTTCCCCTGCACTCTAATCGCGCTTTGGGAAGAATCGTTAGAAAATGGTGAAGTGTATGACAAAAAGCTTGAATAATTCAAAATCAAATGCCTGGCCTTTGGGTATATCCTTGCAATCTTTGTCAAAGATATAGAATCAGCTATCACCTAAATTAACTTCATCCGAAGAATATTAAAGAAAGCACATCTATAAATCTCGACATCCAAAACAGAATGCATGATACGGTATCAACTCAGTGACTACATAAAAACCTATAGCCATTAACGCGAAAATCAGACGCTATGAAACAGTTGTAAAACCACAAGTGCTCTATGCAGCAGATTGCATTGCCATACTTAAAGTTGGATAAATAGAAAAGGTGGAGAAAAACGAGTCTTTCGAAAAGGTCAGGGAACCACAATAGAAAAAAACGGCAATTAAAAATTATGAAGCAAGAAAGGAGTATGAAAAAATTCTGGAACTCTTAATCCGGAGAAGGCGGATAAATTTCTTTGGAAGTGTAGAAGGAATGAAGAAAAGTAGATGAACTAAAAGAATTATCCAATATTTCAATAGCGAACGGAACTCCAAGGATCAAATATCATGAGAAAGACTTAGGAGATGAAAATAACTTAATATATTCGAAAAAATTCAGAACCAAAAGTGAAAAACTTCAAGGCGGTTTCAAGAAAAATGTGGAAAAATGTTTACTCAGGAACAAAAACAGTGAGAAATTAAAAACGCTTAGAACGGAAGAAGAACCTCATTGGAAATATCTCCCCTCATTAACTGTTTTACGTTGTTTACAACTGGCCTTATTCCATGTTGGAAGGAAACAAATTCCGCCTCATTTAATCATCATAACATGCTGGTGAGCATATCCATAAGATTTAACTCTAATAGTAAAAATTTTCGCTTGTCTTTAGCCGGTTGGCATCTTTGAAAGCAACTAATTGGTTGCCTGAGAATTTGAGCATTTTACTATCCAGTAAAGCAGAACGCGCGGTCTTTACGTATTATATAATCTCCAGTACATTTTAAGTGGTGCATATTTATTTTGCTTTATTTTTGTAATCTAGGTTGGTGTACAATATCATTCAATGTGTAAATTTTAAGTAAAACACAATTTCACACAACGTTATCTCTTACTAAGTATTTCAGGTTTTCCAAGGAACTAAAATTTTTTCAGGAGTACTTATTTTTAGGCGTATTCCTAATTTAAGAATTCACAACCTTGGGAACTTGCGTTTACGTGTAAATAGAAGTGAAAGGGAAGCAGTTGCGTATATATTTACAGAATTTGTGTCACCAAGCCTGTTTCCAAGTGTGCCTTTTTTCATAATACACCAGGCGCTACTTCATGAGAAGGGAACTAAACTGCATGGCCCAGGCCTGTGTATCCCAACATAGAAATTTACACACAGGAAGTTCTGTGCTATGCTTTATATAATGTACTTTCAACAGGAGGAGGAGGAAGAGGAGGAAGAGGAGGAGATTAGTGTTTAACGTCCCGTCGACAACGAGGTCATTAGAGACGGAGCGTCCGCAGCTCGTGGTCGTACGGTAGCGTTCTCGCTTCCCACGCCCGGGTTCCCGGGTTCGATTCCCGGCGGGGTCAGGGATTTTCTCTGCCTCGTGATGACTGGGTGTTGTGTGATGTCCTTAGGTTAGTTAGGTTTAAGTAGTTCTAAGTTCTAGGGGACTGATGACCATAGATGTTTAGTCCCATAGTGCTCAGAGCCATTTGAACCATTTGAAGAGACGGAGCGCAAGCTCGGGTGAGGGAAGGATGGGGAAGGAAATCGGCCGTGCCCTTTCAAAGGAACCATCCCGGCATTTGCCTGAAGCGATTTAGGGAAATCACGGAAAACCTAAATCAGGATGGCCGGAGACGGGATTGAACGGTCGTCCTCTCGAATGCGAGTCCAGTGTGCTAACCACTGCGCCACCTCGCTCGGTCTACTTTTAACAAAGGGATTCCAATATTATTTCCATTTAAGATAACTGGAGCTGATGATTTGACAATGATTTTCCTCATACGTCTACATCTACTTGATTACTCTGCTATTCACAATAAAGTGCCTGGCAGAGGGTTCAATAAACCACCTTCAAGCTGTGTCTACCGTTTCATACTAACGGTGCACGGGAAAGACGAGCACTTCAGTTTTTCTGTGCGAGCCCTGATTTATTTTATCGTTATGATCATTTCTCCCTATGTAGGTGTGTACCAACAGAATGTTTGGAAAACACCTTTAAACACCTTTGTTTTAATGATTGCCACTCCAATTTACGTATCATGTCTGTGGCAAGAAAATGAGCTGCCCTGCTTTGAACTTTTTCCAATGTTATCCGTCAGTCCCACCTGATGCGGATCCCACACCGCCCAGCAGTGCTCCAGAATACGGCGGTTAAGCGTGGTGTAAGCAGTGTCTTTAGTAGACCTGTTGCACCTTTTAAGTGTTCTGTCAATGAATCGCAGTCTGATTTGCTCTACCCACAACACTACGTGATAGTTCCAATTTAGGTTATTTGTAATTGTAATCCTTAAGTATTTAGTTGAATTTACAGCCTTCAGATTTGTGACTTATCGCCTAATCGAAATTCAGCGTATTTCTTGTAGTACTCATGTGAATAACTTCACACTTTTCTTTATTCAAGGTCAATTGCCACTTTTCGAACCACACCGATATCGCATCTAAATCATTTTGCAGTTCGTTTTGGTCATCTGATGACTTTACATGACTGTAAATGACAGCATCATCTGCAAACAATCTAAGAGGGCTACTCAGATTGTCTCCTACGTCGTTGATATAGGTCAGGAACAACATAGGGTCTATAACACTTCCTTGGGGAACGCCGGATATTACTCCTGTTTTAATCGATGGCTTTCCGTCTATTACTACGAACTGTGACCTTTCTGACAGGAAATCACGAATCCAGTAGCACAACTGAGGCGGTATTCCATAGGCGAGCAGTTTGGTTAGAAGACTGCTAGTCAGGAACGGTGTCTAAAGCCTTTTGGAAATCTAAAAATATGGAATCAATTTTACATACCCTGTCGAAAGCACTCATTACTTCATGAGTATAAAGAACTAGTTGTGTTTCATAAGAACGATGTTTTCTGAATCCGTGCTGCCTGTGTCAATAAATGTTTTTCGAGGTAATTCATAATGTTCGAACATAGCTGGCACCACAGCTATTTTAATGCTTATAGCATATTTTTCTGTCGCGGAAAATCACTTCAAAATAGCCTAAAGGAAGAAATTACTGTTCTAACAGTAAAATACAACAGAAGCGGAAAAATGCCATCTTAACAGTTTTACAGTCGTTGAAGGCCGCGGTCACACCCCATGTAGTTTCTTTGTAGCCGTTAGTAGGAACTGAAGTACTCAACAAGAAAGATATTGCTTAATGTTATAATGGTGGACAGATTTCAACTGTAGACTTCTCATAAATTTTCAGTTTACCTACCAAAATCGCGCTGTGATTTGACACTTGGGTAGTGATTTAGGTTTTAACGCGAGCGTTAACTGATGGCTTTTAGTATTTTATTCAATGACCTCCATGAGCCAGATGGTAAATTCAGAACCACTACGCGGTATTAAATTTACAAGTGAATTTAAAGTTTTCACAAACTCTTCGTTGAGCATTGCATGAGATAGAAGTCTAGACGATATATGGCGCTCAGAACATTGACATCGCCGGTGTGGACAGCGATTTTTCCTCCCAATGTGTACCGTAATTTTCGTTTTAATTCCACTCGCGAATGTTCTATCATTTCGAAGCATTAAACGGAAGAGCGGCTACCACCATCTGCGTTGTATAGTTTTTATAGTCAACTGACAATCTTTCGTCCTTAACTGACTGCTGCGTGATGTTCAAGGCATAACGTACCAATGATGTTTTGCGTCTAATGGTCTATTCACTACGTCTCTCTGTGCTGCATCATTATGTCCATTACCTTATGTTAAAGAAATCCAATTTTATTACTAACAGGCACATTCCATGTGATGCTAAGAAAATTTTATGGAATTTTAGACGTGCTGTGTGGTATAGTAGCAAACACTATAGTGCTATTGTTTTACCGACGCAAGTAGTCTCCGGTTTCTTCATATCGCTGGTTTCATAAGAACCAATTTTGGAAATAATACAGTTCAAGTTGTGCAGAGTAAGGTATCTAAATGTATAGGTCGTCAAGTAAGTGGCAATATTTTGTATGTGTGTGTCGTTCCATGCCCCGTCATCGGTCTCTCGATGTACAATGTGTGAGCCTTAAAGCAGGCCTATAAATTCATCTTCAACAATGCAGCCTTTGTCCAATAGTTTTGACGCCGACATATTCCAATATAAATACTAGTACAACGCAACTGAACTCATGTTAATTTTGGCAATTTTCTGTAGATATTGCACGTTTCTGGTGGAACAGCAAAAGCGATTAGATGCCAGTTCCTGCATCTCTGGACACGAAAGGTAGTACTAGTTAAGAAGGTATGGCATAACTTCACGGAGAGCGAGCAGTTTCTGTATACTGCAGTTAATTTTTGATTTCAGTTAGTCACTGATTGGTAATCAGTTTTTTTGTCTCACTTAACTGTCTCAAAGGGATGATGTGCGAAAGCTTACGCCAAAATGAGGTCCTCCAGTTATTTTGGCCGCGAGGCTAAGTGTGTTCATCCACCGCTACGGAACTCCTGAGATATTAAGTTAGCTATTCAATCGCCACCGAAGACTTCTCTTACTCCCTATCCGCCCTTGCCGTGAAACTGTGCAACTGAGAAATTAATCACAACATTAAAAAGGAACCTCAACATGATTCCGAAGCGGCTACAAACACTACTGCGAAAATATGTAGTCTTTTCGAAAATTTTAACTATAGGTATTTTACACTACTGGCCAATAAAATTGCCACACCACTAATATTACGTGCTACAGACGCGAAATTTAACCGACAGGAAGATGATGCTGTGATATGCAAATTATCAGCTTTTCAGAGCATTCACTCAATGTTGGCGCTGGTGGCGACACCAACGTGCTGACATGAGGAAAGTTTCCAACCGATTTCTCATGCACAAACAGCAGTTGTCCGGCGTTGCCTGGTGAAACGTTGTTGTGATGCCTCGTGTAACGAGGAGAAATGCGTACTATCAAGTTTCCGACTTTGATAAAGGTCGGATTGTAGCCTATCGCGACTGCGGTTTCTCGTATCGCGATATTGATGCTAGAGTTGGTCGAGATCCAATGATTGTTAGCAGAATAAGGAATCGGTGGGTTCAGGAGGGTAATGCGGAACGCCGCGCTGGATCCCAACGGCCTCTTATCACTAGCAGTCGAGATGACAGGCATCTTATCCGCATGGCTGTAACGGATCGTGCAGCCACGTCTCGATCCGTGAGTCAACAGATGGGGACGTTTGCAAGACAACAACCATCCGCACCAACAGTTCGACGACGTTTGCAGCAGCATGGATTATCAGCTCGGAGACCATGGCTGCGGCTACCCTTGACGCTGCATCACAGACAGGAGCGCTTGCGATGGTGTACTCAACGACGAACCTGGGTGCACGAATGGCAAAACATTTTTTCGGATGAATCCGGGTTCTGTTTACAGCATCATGATGGTCGCATCCGTGTTTGGCGACATCGCGGTGAATGCACATTGGAAGCGTGTATTCGTCATCGCCATACTGGCGTATCACGCGGCGTGATGATATGGGGTGCCACTGGTTACACGTCTCAGTCACCGCTTGTTCACACTGACGGCACTTTGAACAGTGGACGTTACATTTCAGATGTGTGACGACCCGTGGCTCTACCCTTCATTCGATCCCTGCGAAACCCTACATTTCAGCAGGATAATGCACGACCGCACGTTGCAGGTCCTGTACGGGCCTTTCTGGGTACAGAAAGTGTTCTACTGCTGCCGTGGCCAGCACATTCTCCTGATCTCTCACCAATTGAAAACGTCTGGTCAATGGTGGCCGAGCAACTGGCTCGTCACAATACGCCAATCACTACTCTTGATGAACTGTGGTATCGTGTTGAAGCTGCATGGGGAGCTGTACCTGTACACGCCATCCAAGCTCTGTTTGACTCAATGCCCAGGCGTATCAAGGCCGTTATTACGGGCAGAGGTGGTTGTTCTGGGTACAGATTTCTCAGGATCTATGCACCCAAATTGCGTGAAAATGTAATCATATGTCAGTTCCAGTATAATATATTGGTCCAATGAATACCCGTTTATCTGCATTTCTTCTTGGTGTAGCAATTTTAATGGCCAGTAGTATATATATATATATATATATATATATATATATAGTAGCACTATGCGACTTAACTTTTGAGGTCCTCAGTCGCCTTGAACTTAGAACCAATTAAACCTAACTAACCTAAGGTCACACATCCATGCCCGAGGCAGGATTCGAACCTGCGACGTATCGGTCGCTCGGTTCCAGACTGTAGCGCCTAGAACCGCACGGTCACTCCGGCCGGCTATCTTGTAAGTCATATCACCAGTTAGTAATTGTGAACAAATCTTTTCTTTTAGTTTCAACCTTAAGGAATAACTATAAATTCAAACCAACGAATATTTGACGAATGCTGTAACTGACTTCGTACAGTCTGACGTAGTACGGCCTACTCAAATGCTTAGTTTTCTTCATGAATTACTCTATCATGGAATAATGGTTCAAAATATATACATGATGACCACGAGGAAAGATACTCCAGACTGAGCACTCATGCGACATCATTGCTCTATAAATCAGTAATGAAATATATGCTATGCCGAAGCTGTCTAAGAAAACGCCAGTTTTTGAAGTAGGCTTTTGCGACCAGTTGCTTTAAGACTATTTTCTTGAGATGCCGTAACACATAACTAGTTGAGCCGGAAATGTTTTGCTTCTGTCAGTCAAGTGATAGTGCTAATGATGTTTACGTACCTTGCCAGAGCAGCAGAAGCTATCTACATAATCACAGGAAAGTTTCGAGTTATCGTGAACGAGGCACAGGACAGACATTTAACTGAATTTTCACGTAGATAACTCAAGTTCTTGAGAAGGTCAAGTCGAAAAATATTAATAGCTCCTTGTAAGTAAAAGTAACGAGATTAGAAAGCGAAAGGTTACTTTGAACACATACTAACTTAATCGTCTTCCAACTTTATTACCAGCTCACTGAGCTATTACGGATGGGATGCAGATTTTGATGTGGAATGTGAACCACCGGCGACGTACAATTTGCCACATATACTACGTATAGTCGGGGAGGGAAGATTAAGCAGTTAACCTTACATTTCATTCGTAATTGGAGCGGAATGAGTTTTTAATATCTAGGTCAGTTTATATCATTGTGTCACACAGTTTTCCAAGTCATACATATAACATCGAATGTTTTTACAGTAGTATCATGGAAGAAATATAGAACAAAGACACTAAGTTTTATTCAGCTCATAAGAAAGAAGTTGTAGTAGAAACGAATGGAAGAAAATTAGAGAAACGATGTGAATTTGATACTAAGATTCATGTTAAGCTAAAACAAGGAAAGGTTATTCGAATGAATTTAAAGCATCGTACAGTGAAAATATCAGAGCCACAGAAAGAACACTGTAACTGAAGGGGTGTATAGTTGTTACAAGAACGGGGAAAAGAGGATTCTCTAGGACAGCCGGAGAACCGCAGACAAACGAATCTTGAAGGAAACCGATACTTGAGGAAAATCAGAATTATTAGCACCAGAAGTATAGGTAAATAGCTCAAGTCAATTGGCCCATCTTGGAACAGAGTTTAAAGTCGTTCGACAGCTATGCAATCGAAAAATTAAGCTTTTAAGCAACCTTAGTACCTGCTAACATCAGTTCGGATGTTACACTCAAAGCGAATGGGAAACATATACGTGTTATATAGCGACAATACCTATTAGGGGCTGGAAACTAAAGACTCCGCCGGGTAGCGAAAAAAAATCTTACTGGTTCAGCCGAAAGCGACATACTCTTAATGCAGCTAACATTAACTTTTGTAAGATTCTGTCTAATAATTTGCTACGTCCAAGTTCGTCTAAAAATTGCAATGTTCACACAATCTGTTTCAAAACACTATTGTTGCCTTCAGGTAAGATTAATTTGCTAACAAGTTCGTCAAGATATATAATTGCAGTTAAGCCTTCCGAACACCAAGAAATCTTGTAAAAGAGGTATTCATTGACATCATAGTCACATATTAAGAAAGGTCAGAATGCTTAACTGGAATTATGTATCTAAGCTTTTAGCGAATTAATCCGTCGATGGCAATCTAATGCCGAGAACGGTAAATTATCTACAAACATTTGAAAGGCTGTGTACTTCCGTTTGGCAACAAGTCTATTTTTAAATAAGATTTTGTCTTCTAAGGATTTCTCATTAGAACATTAAAACGAGATGGTAACGTGGGAAGCTCACTTCGTGTACAATGGAGTGTGAAATCTTTCAGACGAAGTTGAGATTTTTCTGGTTCAAACGCTTTTGTAGTCATTTAAAGAATCGCTTATCACAAGGGTTATACTGTACTGGGTATCCAAAAACTGTAACGTCAAAATATTACGGACTCTGAAGGACCCCTTACTGAATTTCGAGATAGTAAATTGTCAGAAATGGATGTTTCAGGCGGTACGAGGTCTTTAATAAGAAGGATGAGAGACGTTTCTTAACTGTGTGCGCTACCTTAAAAAACCCACAGAAGTTTAGCTCGTTACACGATTTATTGTTCGCAACTGATTAAGATTAACCATCACTGGTAAAGGAACTTTTAGACATGCTTTTTATGTATGACAGGAGTAAGCGCCTGGAGAACCGAACGAATACGCAGAAAATTTTACAACAGGTGTCAGTGTCACCCTAATCGGATGAAATTTACCAGCAGGGATAGAAAGATTGCGAAAACTAGCTTAGGTCCTCGAAAACCTCTTAGCACATTAGAATTTCAGGAGATATTTGCGTATCGTGTCACAGAGCATCTCTCCGTAAGCAACTGCCAATCTGCCCGTGAAAAATACGCTTCTAGGATCCAGCATCGAAGGCTCTTACACGAACGACGCTGCGTACTGTCACAGCGAAGAATCACAGCTTACATGGCCATAAGGATGGAAGATAATCTGTTTTTACACGGCGACTCAGATTCAACATATCTGAATGTATTTCTGGTATTTCTCATTGCATTTCTTGGTTCAGTAGCCTGCGATGATACACTCATAGGGAGACGAACAGTATAATGCTAGAGCTTTAATTCGAGAGCAAGACTGTTTAATATCCGATAGTGTGCCAGTGTGAAAATAAGCGGTTCTTATGTATCTGGTCAAAGTCCTGATGCAGGTGAATACATCAGTTTCTGTCTTCGATTATGGGACACTCCGGTCTTCCTTTAACAGTTTCGACACTTCCACTTTCTCCCTCCCGTGTCCGATGAAGGTCGACCTGAGTGACTTACATCAGGCTAGAAATCACACCTCTAACATAGTACACCACATACTTGCGATGCATGCTCATGTAGACCGTCTTCAAACATTGCTTGTCAGACATCTGAAAACTAACGAGCACCTGCTCGCCACTCCTGTTACTGTTCCATAGATCTGAAAGACTTTTTATAGAAACGACATGGAATGAATCAGTTCCAGGATAATTTTATCATTAGGAATACATTTTTCAGTCATACTCGTGCAACTACACTTAAAAACTTTTTTCCGGCTACCAGTTATAAAATAAATTTAGTCTGTGGAATACAAGGAATTGTCCGAGAGGTATTATTTTAAGTCTGAATTAGAACTTGACTGCTACCTGTCGCCGAACAGTGTGGGCGAGCGGTTCTAGGCGCTTCAATCGAACCGTGCGACCACTACGGTCGCAGGTTCGAATCCTGCCTCGGGCATGGATGTGCGTGATGTCCTTAGGTTAGTTAGGTTTAAGTAGTGCTAAGTTCTAGGGGACTGATGGACTCAGATGTTAAGTCCCATAGTGCTAAGAGCCATTTTTTGAGCTACCTGTCGGGCATTTTATCTTACTGGGCAAACGATCAAAATTTTGTTGATGCGAAGGTGCAGTTACAATACTTAACTCCTTGAAGAGGTACCTAAAAGATGATTACGAGTTAATGCCAAATATCCCAACTGCTTCCTTTTTTTGCGAGCAGCACTTGCTAAGTGAGGAATTAAATAATTCAGTAAAAATTATTGAATGGAAATATGCAATATATGTCGTCCACTCCAACGTCTCTGCTAAGGGAATAACTAACAACTACAGATGAACTGATAACATTTGTAGTTCGAACCCTTGGTACACACACACACACACACACACACACACACACACACACACACAATCTTCTTTCGTCAGAACACCTGGCAAAGTAGCCTTACTACCTCGACGAAACTGTTGATAAGTATGTGCACCGGAACAATTCACAGCCTTCATTATGGTTGGTTACCACGACAAATAGAATGTATCATTATGCTTGTATAATTACCCTGAATGAGATCCTCTACAACTGTTGGTATTAGAAGAGTAAATACGAGTCATGATACCTCCAGGATTAAATTAGTGTGAGTATGAGTATTTGTTAACGCATCGTTGTTTTAAGCAGAAAGGTAGCTGTGCTCTCATTTCTGTAGCAGACTGCTGGCAGAAATTTGTTTCTGAATTTTTACAGCTGCCTTCAGCGTAGGAACTTAGCACTCCGCGGTTAACAGAAATGAAACTGGCTTCTTCCAGACTAGGTACCTTGCGTGTGAAGCCTGCCATATCATTCGGTCAGCGGGAGCGTACAAATAAGAGAAAAAAATGTGGTCGGAGGGACGTCGGGTATGTGTCACTTGTTTGCTCCGGACACGATAGCAGCGCGTTCCGGGTCCACACGTAGAACTCTGCAGCCCTTACAGCAAACTCGGCTCATCTTTTACTCTCAACGCAGTACTATTCGCCGCTGATCTACGGTCGGTCCTAGTACTCTTCTGTCACTTCTTACAAAAATGGTTCAAATGGCTCTGAGCACTATGGGACTTCACTTCTGAGGTCATGAGTCCCCTAGAACTTAGAACTACTTAAACCTAACTAACGTAAGGACATCACACACACCCATGCCCGAGGCAGGATTCGAACCTGCGGCCGTAGCTGTCGCGCGGCTCCAGACTGTAGCGCCTAGAACCGCTCGCCCACCTCTTACACTTTTGGGAATGTTTGGTAATGCGAAAACAGTGGTTTGGAGTCCACGTTAATCTATAGGTTTCTCTGTAACTGGCTGAGTATGACACTTTGAAGGTCGGAGGAACCCATTTCCAGTAGAACCCAGTCTAGTAAAGCACTGTGTTCAGTCTTCAGGTTGATGACCGCTTTACCTCAACATCAGTATCTAAAAGAAATGGCAAATACCTGTGTGTTTCATTGCCTGTAATGAAATGTTACCATAGCTAGATAGGGATTTGATAACTATTTCAGAAATAAATGTGTATTGTTGATCAATTCTCGTACCGAAGGTGATCTTTCTGCATCGTGAACATTGAGTTTAGTTCAAATATGTCGTTTCCTGAAACTGAGTTTCAGTATTTTCTTCAAAGTACTCAGAGGCACATAGTTGCAGGCTATGGTTTGTTGTTTCAACTGGGAGAACTGAGCTCTTGATTGAGTTACAGCAGGAGCCGAGTTTACTTCAAAATAGTTCAAATGGCTCTGAGCACTATGGGATTTAACTTCTGAAGTCCTCAGTTCTCTAGAACTTAGAACTATTTAAACCTAACTAACCTAAGGGCATCACACACATCCATGCCAGAGGCAGGATTCGAACCTGCGACTGTAGCAGTCACGCGGTTCCGGACTGAAGTGCCTAGAACCGCACGGCCACCGCGGCAGGCTCGAGTTAACTTATTTAACAGTGAAAACACTAATATTTCGCAGGAGATAAAGTACATGAAGGAAAGCAGTCTAACTCGAAGGTTGGTTTAAACGACATTCCTTTACCAGGCATTAATTCTCTTGCCCTGCCTGTGAGTCAATTACTGTTTAACCGAGTTCGAACCGCAGCAGAACAAAAGTGGCTTTACATTGTGCATTTTTAGTGATATGGATTGTAAGCGAACCAACTTATTTCAGTTTGCAAGTTAAAAAACGGGCACTGCATATTAGAGACGAAGGTGGGCACATGCCCGCATTTAAATACTCTCAGTAATCGAGACTTCACATAATTACACATGTCCTTCCATTTACTTATCTGTCACTACGTTTACACTGGTCTCCCAAAACTGAATTTCGTTAATCCATTTCCCAACACCACTTTCGCTTGTCCGTGTAAACATTCCATTACTGATTATGGAAATGTGGTTCTAGCTGCCAGATTTCCTCTTCCGCACCATTTTTCGTTCTCATGTAAATGCACAAACGTTTCTGAAACGTGCTTGGATGTTATGTTACGTCTTGTTTTTAAAACTTTTCGGCTAGTCGGCATAGAGTGACTTTTCCTGCAGAGTAGTAGTACCAGACTGCATACGAAGGTGTCTACCTCCATATTTAATTTAAGAGAAATAGCCATTGTGCTGACTAAATTAGAAACTGGAACAGCTGATTTATAAGTACGGTTTGTGTAAAATAAAGATCATGAAATTGTGTTCAAACTGTCTAGCAAAACCGCTCTAAGTCTTAAAACAAATACGGGAGCGAAAATTGCTTCCGAAATTCTGTTTTCGTCTTTCTGAAGTTGTCTCATCTCAACATAACATGTGGGGTTAGCTGCCACTTATAATATTTTTTTAGTATTCAAAAAATTTAAAAACCTCTCTCACACCGGCCTGATTTAGCATCACTGATCAGGATAGTAAAAACATGCGTATGTTAAGGGAATTTTCATTCACAAAGCAGGCTTATCACATTCACACAGTTCAAAAAAATGGTTCAAATGGCTCTGAGCACTATGGGACTTAACATCTATGGTTATCAGTCCCCTAGAACTTAGAACTACTTAAACCTAACTAACCTAAGGACATCACACACATCCATGCCCGAGGCAGGATTCGAACCTGCGACCGTAGCAGTCGCGCGGTTCCGGACTGAGCGCCTAGAACCGCTAGACCACCGCGGCCGGCACACACAGTTCAATACTGTTCTATCCTGATTAAATTGAGCGTAACTTAAATTCCATAAGGCAGTGAAGCAATTTCGAAGTCTCGGTGCGACGAAAATTGTCAGTCGATCTCCTGAAAACATTTGTAATAATTATTAACTTCCGGTGATCACATGGGGAAGACCCGAGATCTGCTGGTAAGACCGTGTTAGCCTATTTATTTGAAGTAACTGGATATCTTTAGCATACAAAACGGCAGGTTCGTCTAGTGTAAATCAGACGTTCCCCACTGATCCCGTGCAACACAGCGTAGTAAGCAGACACTGTCAATAATAATCAGTTAAATAATACGCGAACACACTTTAGTTCAGTTCATTTATTAAATTCCTTCTCATACAGAATCTCATCAAGATGGCGACTAGCTCAACAATTACATACATATACATCCTCCTCCTTTCACGGCTAATCGGCAAGCATTGCCTCATTCTTTTCATAAGAGAAAAGAGAGAGAGAACCTATTCCATGGAGTAAATGGACGCTCCAAGGAATAATAGGGCTTGAAACTACTTTGCATTGATAATCATCGTATATTAAAGTTTAGGAATCGGTAAGATAAGAAGAGATATTTCGAGATATGTACTGAGTTATATGATTTATAAAATTTCTGAAAATATCGCGGAGAGACCGCTGCAAGAGACATTACACACTGATCTGTTTATATGACTTTCTGCACTTTATGTTCGCAGCGCCAGAGAGGAGGCGGTGTGCCAAGTCAGAAACAAGGCTCTGAATTCATTCATAATAAAGTAATGTTACACGCATTGTATGCTAGATAATGACACCCTGCGGATGATCGCCTATTTAGAAACGGTTGTTAAGAGCAATACATAGTGCATACTAGTTTACGAGAGCGTGGCTATTCTCAAAAACAGCGTATAATGTGCGAGCAAAGACGTCAAAATGAGTGATCGGCAAGTTGCATGAGACGCTTCTGAGCCAGAGAAGACTTACCATGACTGATGGTCAGGACGGCAACTGTGCGCGGAGGCAGTGCTCCACCGCTTATATTCTGCTCCCGCCTTCGACTGACGCACGCACTAACGCACGCATTCCGTCGCTCGGAGATGCACACACATGACGTGGCGCTGGACGCACGAGAGCCTTCCGGCTGCTGACCTATATTCTTGTTACTTCCATTGTGTGTATGCAACGATATCTGTCGTTCCAACATACCAGCGTCCGATTAGACAAGAAGTGTTCGGAGGAAGAGCTAGAGGGAACAGAACCTCAAACAAATATTGCTACAATTTCGGGATTTAGATCAGAAGGGGCAGTACGAACTACCCCTTACCGGTTTGAGTCATTGTCTGTAGGACACGACTGGAACTTCATTTGTAAACAGGAAAACAACTCTCAGCTATTTTCGAGAAAATCGAGTTTGAAAATCTGACGCCTACTTATGCAGACTACTTTGTATGGTCGCTAGAATATAAGGATTTTGCAGCCGACAGTAAGCGCCGAGTTTCATAATGGCGAGGTCTCCTGATAGAGTCTCGTTGGCAGTTTATTTTTATCGTTTGCCCTACTCATGAATCGTTGAGCAGAAGAATTTTTATTCTCTCGCGTATGGCTTCGAGACACTGGTTAGATTATTCTCGTGTACTGCTGTTGTGAGTGACAGACTTTGAAGATAGTACCGTAATGTTTTTGTACTTCCGTGCACACAACTGATTTCTTCACCCTTGGTCCAAATGAGCCAGTGGTGGCTTGGAAACAGACTAAGACCGTTGCTAGTAATTTTTCTGATAACATGACAGCATACTGTGCAGTGTAGGACTGTCACCTTGTGGATATCCTTTCGCTGCACAAGCACCACCTTTGTTCCTCGTTCGGTGCGTGTTCAGTCGTTAAGTTGACTGATAATGGCACCCCGGAACAAATGTAGCTCACATATTAGTATCTTGTGGTCTAAAAATTTTATTTCAATTGATATGAAAGAATGGGTTCTTTTCTCAATAATACCTGTTTGACCAGTGTTAAGAACAAAATCCTTGTCACATTTTGGATAGAGGACTAGTCTGGATTCGGAATTTTTAGGTTGCTCCAAGGATATTCTGCAGTGAAGCGCGTTCACACGCCGATACAAGTCTTTTGATTCTTCTCTGACGTATCCGATGTTTTCGCTAGTAGAGCACAAGAGTTAAGAGCTTGAAATATCAAATCGGGAACCGACTAACAGTAAGAGTACACTGCTTCAAGTTTCTGTTTCTCGCCTGCTGATTACACACACTCGTTTCCATACTACAATCATAGGTTCACTGACCAATTGTTTTAATTTGTTTAATCTTCGTTCACCTTGTTTTGTGAGTTCTTCCGATCTTTCCAAATCTATCACGATTCCGAGGCGTACCTATCCCTTCTATGAAGAGTGGTCAGACTATCCTGGATACTCTGTGTGAGATCGACATTCCTAATTTTACAATCAGGCAGAACACCATAGCTGTCCACTTTCGCCTGCTTCTCTTTGGGTTCGTAATCGTTTGATGGAGAAAAATACTTCAGCAAGATACTATCCATAGGCCTCGCACCTAAGAAACTGCAGTGATTCGCTCGGCTGCGAATTACTTTTATTCTAGCGAGCATACAAAGAAGGCTACATAAGCAGGCCTAAAATTTTCAATCTATGTTATCTTGAAAATGGTTTAGAGTTTCGTCGCGAGTTGTCTCTGTTTAGATGTCTAAGTCTTAGGCTTAGGCTTGCCCTACACACAGTCCATATGAATCAATTCTCTGAGGGTACTTCGTACAGTCACCTTGTCAGTGGTTGGACTTAACGTTCAGAAGAAAATTTGTAAGCTTCATTATGTCACTATCTTACAATACGTGTCTTCATGAAAAGACAGAGGTCAACACGTAAGTAACAATTCCTTTTTAATAAACTTTATGCAAAACGTTCCAGCACTTGTGTAAGCAGTGGCTAATGTTGTTCAGGTCTTATTTTCTAGTGCTGAAAGAGCATATTTTCATCATTTTACAACTTGCCATAGAATGAAAATACCGTCTTACAGTATTTAACATTCTGAAGAGTAAGCTCCACTGAGAATGGCACAAAAGGAGCAGGAATAAGTTTGGGTATTAAATACTAAATTTAAAATTGCATTCATGTGTGAATATTACTGTACTTCCATTTGACCGACACACACTGGTGTCTGCTTATTTGAGTCAACACTCCAGTGTAGGAAAACGAAGACTATGCAAAGTTAACAAGACACAAAGATAGAATGCGAAACACTGCAGAGATACGCCACCATTCCTAGACCAAATTTAATGAGAATATTTCGCGAAGCGGATGGCCCCACGTGAACTGGGAAGTGCACGGGTCAGTCGTGATTATGAGAAGGGTACGTAGGTAGTCTGCTCAAAAATTCCGAAACTTTGTCCACAAAATTTTTGTACGCTTACCTATTACTTATTGTGCATGGTCTCCTTAGAAATACTCTCCTCCACAATTTATACATCGCTCCCAACGCCGTTTCCACTTCCGGAAGCAGTCTTGGTGCGCCTGTTTCTAGATCGCGCGAAGTACCGTCTACGAATTTTCTCATATCTCTTCTATCGTTGCATATCTTCGTACTTCCAGCTGGGTTTTCAACTTTTGAAATGAAAGTTCGCAGGGGGCAAATCAGGAGAGCACGGAGGATGAGACAGCCCAGTGATTTCGTTTTTGTGTAACAGTCAGTCACCGCCAGAGATGAATGTGCGAGTGCCTTATCGTGATGCAAGAAGCATGAATTGTCTCGCCACAGTGCAGGCCTTTTCCTTCTCACATTCTCACAGACGTCGCAAAACGTTCCGATAGTACCAGCGATTAACAGTTTGTCGCTGTGGCACGAATTCATGATGCACTAATCCTCCGAAGTCAAAGAAATCTATCAGCATGGTTTTGACATTTGACCTGACCTGACGAGCTTTTTTTGGTTTCTGAGAACCTTTCCCAGTTTATTGTGAAGATTGAACCTTGGTATCAACATCATAACCTTAGACTCACGTCTCATCACCAGTTACGATTCTCTTAAGGAACATTTCGTTCTCATTTGCACCATCCAAAAGCTCTTCACAGACTGCAATGTGAAAGTCTTTCTGGTCTTGACTCATCAGCCGTGGGACCAACTTGGAGGCAACACAATGCATTCCAAAATGCTGTGTCAGGATTTCACGACATGATCCAACTGAAACGTTACATTATTCTGCAAGCTCCCTGACAGTCTTCGATTGGCACGCACCATTACGTTTACGTTCCTGACATGAGCGTCGTCGATAGACGTCAAAAGGCATGCTGAACGAAGGTCATCTTTAACTACCGTCCGGCCATTTTTAAACAGTGTGAACCGTTCGTAACACGAAGTACAGCTTAAGCACTCGTCGCCGTAGGCGAGGTGTTGGGTGTCTCTCTGCACAGGTTTTCTCGAGTTTCACGCGAAATTTAATGCAGACGCGTTGCTGCTCTAACTCTGCCATCTCGGAATTCGCAAACTGTGCGACACAACGTTCTACTCAATACAGCACTGAACAATAACGGACATACGAGACCCATCAGTCACACATTGAACACAGGTGTATGCAGGGATGCCAACCGCATTTCGCTCAACAAACCATTGGCGCGAAGTTACGAATGTTCCGGAATTTTTTTGAACATACCTCGTATGTACGTAATTTCAGATCAATGCCGCTAACGACTGTTTGTTGCAGATACCTGAAGCAGAGTAAGAGATTGCACCGTTTTGTTGCTGCAGAAAAAGCAGCTGCTCTCAAAGAATCAGCACGAGTCCAGGAAAAAAACACTTATGACATACGCGCCGTATCTTACAAGTACACTGATGGAAAAAATCGCAACACCAAGGAGGAGTTTTGCGGCATAAAGAAGTTGGTAGGCGCGATTCTACGTCTGAAAAATAACGTCTATTCAAATTTTGCGCCAGTCGCATGAGTGTGGAGCACTGTGAGGATGCAAATCAGCTTTGCTTTAAATACTAGCTGCAACGATCGCGAGCGTTACTTTTGAGATGGTTAATGTTAGTGAAGAATACCTTTAAGACAACGAAAGCGCCATTATCAGCAACTCTCTAAGTTTGAACAAGGTCGTGTAATAGGGCTATGAGAAGCTTGATGTTCCTTCTATGGTATTGCAGAAAGACTTTGTAGGACTGTAGCCACTGTACACGAATGCGGCTGAGGTGATCACGAGAATGTACGGTCGCAGACGACTAGGCACCCGATGGCCAGGTGACAGTTCAGAGAGGGAAGACCGTCGTGTTCGGCGTATGGTTCTGGCCCATCTTACTCCATCTGCAGCAGCAATTTTAGCAGCAGTTGGCACCGGTGACAACTGTTAAATTGGTTACTTCAAGGACAACTCCATGCCACACCCACTGGAGCGTGCATTCTCTGACCCCAAACCACCGCCATTTGCCACTTCAGTCGCGTCAAGAGAGCTCATTGGAGCATGACAACTGGTTCTGCCTCTTTGCCAGCTATGGCAGTGTGTTTGTTACATGGAGGGCAGTTGGGGGCCTGCAACCAATCTGCGTTCTAGCCACACTGGACCTACACATGGAACTATTATGGTCGAGGGTGCTGTTTCGTATGGCAACAGGAACGTTCTCGTGGTTATCCCACACACCCTTACTGCAAATCTGTACGTCAGTCTGGTGACTGCACAGAATTCCAGGGGGTCTTTTCTAACAAGACTATGCTCGTCCGCTTACCGCTGTTGCAACCCAACATGTTGTACAGAGTGTCGAGACGTGGCCTTGGCCTGCTCGATCACCATATGTCTCCAATAGAACACGTACGACATCGTTGGACTACCGCTACAGCGTCATCCACAACCAGTATTAACCGCACTTGTATTGACCGACCAAGTGCAACTAGCATGGAACCCCACCCCACAAACTAATCATGCACAACACAATGCATGCACGTTTGCCTGCACGCATTCAACATACTGGCGGTTACACCTGTTATTTGTGTACCAGAGTTTCACATTTGCAATAGCTTATCTCGCGCTTACATTAAATTCCGATTTAACAATGTTAATCAAATGTGAACCTAGAGAACTGTATTCCCGAACTTTCTTCACCGTAAATTTTGGTGTTGTAATTTTTTCCTTAACTGTATTAGCTATAGGTGAACAGTTCGTCTTTCGAAAAGCTTCCGAGATTGTCTCCCCATGATTTAAAAGTAAGACCCCTTTCAAATGGAATACCTTCACAAAAAGTGATGGGTCTAAGGATTTATATTTACCAATGGAGCTTAGTACGCCACACTGCATGGTGATGTGCTGTATATCAGAACAACTCTGGTATGCCCTAAGGAAGTTTAATAGCACTACTAATGTCCTCGGTACATAAATGTTAGTGTTAGGATCGCACTCAGACTGCTACCGCTTTTTGTAAGAAAGTGTACTTTCTGTAAACCCAGAGCGACTCTTACAATATTTTTACGCTGTGCACTGAATGGAAGCTCTCTAAACGTTGATAAATGCATGGCTATTTCCATAGCAAAGGGAAAAAAAAAACCTGGTAGTATCCGATTACAAGATCGGTTCTTAAATTACTCAAGCTCATCACATCTTTTAGACATCTAGAGGTAATGGTACAAAGTTATACAAGAAGGAACGAACGTTTGAAATAAGTAAGAGAGAAAGTAAATACTTTTGTTGAAAGATTTTTGGGAAACTTTGCATTTTTATGAATACTGTATACTACACGCTAATGTGATCTTCTGAAGATTGCTGTTATATATTCAGTCTTCAAGTAAATATGACAGGCTTGGAAGGTATTATGGAGATAACGTTTGGAAGTATTAACATTTAGCATAGCCGCAAGTGTAGCAGATTCTCATGGGACGTGGTGGCGTGCTGAGTTGCAAAACATATTTGGAAGAGTAAAACTTGGACGCTCCTACAGTCATCGCAACGTGTGTTAGATGCTAGCGCGATGAAAAATGATTGTGACCGACTGGGTGGCGCCACTGAGTCAACACGCTCTCTAGCACTACAAATTTAGTGTTACAGCAGGAGTACTGCCATTTTCTCAGGATTACGATAGCAGTGGGGGGGGGGGGGGCGAACCAGGGTAGCTGGGTGTTACCAGGACCGCTTTCATCTTTGGCTGCTGCTTTTCCTCTTTCTCCTCGGATATGTATTCGGTAGGAGTAGTATCCATCTACTAGTATGTTGCAGATGAGGACTGGGTTGTTCTGCTGTTCGGTGTTCGCGCCTCTCGCAATTGCTGGCTGTTATTAGGGCTCAGGGTTCAAATGGCTCTGAGCACTATGGGACTTAACATCTGAGGTCATCAGTCCCCTAGACTTAGCACTACTCGAACCTAACTAACCTAAGGACATCACACACATCCATGCCCGAGGCAGGAGTCGAACCTGCGACTATAGCAGCAGCGCGGTTCCGGACTGAAGCGCCTAGAACCGCTCGGCTACAGCGGCCGGCGAGGGCTCAGGGCTGTGGTTGTTTGGGTAGTAGGGCCAGGACGGAGAAACCCTCCACTACGGTGCGTGGTCGTGCAGATAAGTGTGCAGGGTAAGGTTTTTGTTTCTTTTTTTTGAATTATGGTTTTAGGGCGCGAAACTTATGTCCATAAGTGCCCATTCAGTGGCTTAGTGAAGGGTAAAAAACCGAAATTTAAATCAGAGTGAGGGGGAGGTGGGGGGGGGGGGAACTCGACGGAGGGGAGGGGGGAACTCTACGGAGGGGAGGGGGGAACTCTACGGAGGGGAGGGGGGTCTATGCTTCTTCAAAGCATAGATCTGGCAAAAAAATACGAAGAGACTTATACGTTAAGTGAACATTTTAGAGACTGACACGTTAAGGCACAATATTCGGAAGTGGCAGCAGTCTAACAATGAGGCCGATGACCAGCTGAGTTTAGTCAGCAGCAGTCAGCCCTTCGACAGATCAACGACCGTGCAGATGGACAATGCCTCCAAGGAGAAAAACGACCAGCGCAGTTCACAGATCAGCGGTCGATGCTACAGGAACTGTCAGCATACTGAACTCACGTCCGTGGTGTGGTTAGCACACTGGACTCTCATTCGGGAGGACGACGGTTCAATCCCGTCTCCGGCCATCCTGATTTAGGTTTTCCGTGATTTCCCTAAATCGCTTCAGGCAAATGCCGAGATGGTTCCTTTGAAAGGGCACGGCCGATTTCCTTCCCCATCCTTCCCTCACCCGAGCTTGTGCTCCGTCTCTAATGACCTAGTTGTCGACGGGACGTTAAACACTAATCTTATCCTCCTCCTCCTCTACCCCCCCCCCCCCCCCATCTCCTCCTCCGTCCGTGATGTATCTGGCGATGCGGAGGACGGCAGGGCAATGCCTGACCTTGCAAGCATAGAGGTAAGACAATGAAAACCGACATGTGTTGACATCGATCACTTTTCTTCGCAAACGTGAGAAGCATAGTTCAACAACTGAAGAGTCAGTCACCGCCCTAGAAACTTCGCGACATTGGCGAAAACACCGGATAAATACCTCTGACAAACTGACAGGAGTTGGTCTTTTGAGGGGAGAAGGGAGAGAGGAAGAAACGTCGCCTGGACGAACGGACTGATGGATAGTCAGAGGACGTCATACTTTGCTGCAACGATTGAGTCGCTACGCTGCTCAACAGAAGATGTCGTTACCGCGCCAATAGGCCGACGCAGAAGATGCCATCCCAGACTATACCAAAAAGAAGTTCGTGTGGTACTTACCGAGGTGGCTGGTGAGAATGAAGGGACTGTGGCTTCACCAGATGAGTCACCTGCGAACGTAGAGGTTGATTAACTCAGTCAGAAGACGCCGAATCTTAGGGTCGCTGGTTCGATCCCGGGACAGAGCACTGCGCCACGCCGTAGCCGCTTGTTAACGTAACGAGAGAATTCACAAGAAAACCGCACCGCCGCCGCAGTGAGTCACGGCTACGGTACTGTATGGAAGAATACGCCGCCTGGCGCACTGCAACAGGAACCGTCGCCGTATCAGCGGTCACTGGAATCTGCACGCCGCTGCCGCGAGGAAGTGAGCGAGTTAAAACAGTACTACCCTGTTTAAGGGGTCTTACATGCGAATAAATGACCTAGTGGAACTACTAATGTTCCACTCACACCTCACCCACTGAGCCAAGGAAAGAACGCATTCCACTGCCCACAAAGTGTCGCTTTCCCTCCCACCATCCCTGACAAAATATGGACCTATGCTTCCCTCTGTCAATGACGCTCAATATCTAGTGTCACAAAACCCTGACCCGCTGAAGCTGGTATTATTAAGTCATCTGATGGGGCCCATATCTTCTGCCTAACACACTGAGGAAATTACTGTGTCTTACTCTGTGAAGTACTACTTGAAATGTTGGAGAATGTACCGCTAACAGTCAGGCAACGATTATGGTTTCAGCATGGTGGTGCTTCACCACACTTTGCCATTTAGACGATGTTTTCCTCAGTGATTGGATTGGGAGGGGGTGGACTCTTACTAGACACTCCCAACCTCGCTCTTGTTGGGTTCTTTTTGTGGGGGGAGATGAAGCCTTTGGCAGGTAAGACATGGATACTCTAGAAGAGCTGGCTGTCCATTTGGCTGAAACTGCAGCCATTATTCGTTAAACAGTTGTTTTGAGCGTGTTTGACAACTATTAGCACGAATGTAGCAGTTGTGCATTAATACACAAGCATGAGACGACATAAGAATGCGCCAGGCGGAGCGGGAGGCATTGAGTAATTTTGACACGTTGTGCCTGGCATCTAGCTGGGCGAGGAAGGCCAGTGTGGAATGCAGGTGGCCTGAGCGACCAGATACGGGTTTTTAGGAGGCTGTGTAGTGTCTTGCTGAAAAGGGTGGAGACGGCGATGGCAGCTAAAATGGGCCAAATACAAGGAAACATGTTTCCAACTAAATTACATTACAGACATCCAGAAAAATCGTGGCGAAGAGGTAGTCATTGCCACCTAAACCATTTCTAGGGTGATTATTGTAAACGTTACTATTATTTTTAAGTGTGGTAGATTACAAAATTCATAACAAACCACTGGAGCAATCTGATAATACGATGGCACACGAAAACTGACGTTTGTTAACATCACAGCAAACAATTTCAAATCGGGAAGGTTTATAGATAACAAGGGGAAATATTTCTGCGGCATAAATTTACGGAGTCTTCTTCTTCTTCTTCTTCTTCTGCTTTTACGGCCTCATTGGACCACTTCAGTCAATCATTTCTGGTCCTCTTCTTTGGTATTTTCCCCTTCCGAGTGGCCCAGTATCTCTTCATTCGTTCCGATGCTTTTCGTCGTTCCTCATCTGTAAATACCCTTTTCATTGTATGTCGTTTGTCAATTTTTGGTTTAAATCTTATTTCTGTGTCCCTCAACTTCTTTACATTTGGCGTTTTGTTCTGCAAATCATCCAGGGTTATTTCCAGTTCTTCCATATCCTCTCTTATTTCCTTAAGCCATCCTCCTTGTTGTTTCAACTTCCAGAGTTTCTCAATAATTTTCCTTGATAATCTGGTTTCTGGTGTCCTCAGAATGTGACCACAAAAAGAGATCCTTTTCTTTCGTATAGTATCAGTGATGGGCTCCAGTTCTCTGTATACCACTTCATTTGGAACTATCCGCCATTGCCCAGCTTTTTGATATTTCTTATTTATGCATGTTCTAGCAATTCTTCTCTCTACTTTTAAAATTTTGTCAATTCTGTTTTTCTGGGTGACTTTAAAAAGAGTTTCACTTCCGTATGTAACCTCTGGTTGAACCACCGTCTTGTAATGTTTTAATTTTGTTTTAATCGATAGACATTTTTTATTGTACGTAGACCACGTTAGTTTTTGAGCTTTTATCATTTTATTAGTTCTTGCTCGCCATGCAGGTTTCTCGTCCAATTTATGTGTTATAATTTCACCCAGGTATTTAAATTGTTTCACTATTTTAATTTCCCTATTATTCACTGTGATGTGATCTATTACAAGTGGATCCGTTACCATTATTTCAGTCTTTTCAAATGATATTTGGAGTCCTAATTTTTGTGCTATATTTTGTAAGCTTGTTATTTGTTTCGTGGCTTCCTGAATATTATTAGCTAGTAATGCTAGGTCATCAGCAAATCCCAAGCAATTTAGGTTTATTTTATCTTTCTTAGTCCCAATTTTAATATTCATAGGATTTTCCTTGTACCATTCTCTCATTACATATTCAAGAGCACAATTGAATAGCAATGGTGATAAACAATCTCCCTGTCTCAACCCTGTTTTAATCGTAAATGGTTCAGATATTTCTCCTCTAAATTTTACTTTGGATTTGGTGTTTGTTAAGGTTAACTGTATCATTTTTATTAATTTAGGATGAAGTCCAAAATTCCTTAATATTTTCATCATTGAAGATCTATGGATGCAATCATACGCCTTTTTGAAATCTACAAAGGTTATGACTAGTTGTTTTTGCCTTCTTTTGTAGACATCCATAACTAACTTTAGGGTGATTATCTGTTCTGGGCAGCTTCTCCAGGATCTAAATCCTCCTTGATATTCTCCCAGTTCCAGTTCTAGTTGATCTTTACAGCGGTTGTATAGTATTCTTGACATGATCTTATACGTGCAGTCCGAAAGGGAAATTCCTCTATAGTTGTCTGGATTTGATTTTTCTCCTTTCTTATGTAATGGATGTATTATAGCAGTAGTCCAATTTTCTGGTAATTTCTCTTCATTCCAGATTTTTACTATGCATTTGTGTAATGCTATCTTTACTGGTTCTGCTGCATATTTCCAAAGTTCAGCAAACGTTTGATCTTCTCCACTTGCTTTGTAGTTTTTGAGTTCTTTCAAAGCTCTGTAGACCTCATTAATTGTAGGTGGATTTATATTTTCTGCTGGTGTTTTAATTGGGGTTTCTGTGTTTATCTGAAGAAGTTCTGGGGGATCTTCACAATTTAGTAACTTGTTAAATGTTTCTGCTAGAATTTCTGTATTTTTACTATTGCTATGGGCTAGGCTATTATCTTTATCTTTTAACATTAATGTTGGAGGATCATATCTTTGTAATTGTCTGCCAAATATTTTGTAATAGTCTCTTGAGTTTGTTTTTTCACTATTTGTTTCTATCATTAGAAGTATATCTTTTTGGTACTGACGTTTAACTCTCATTATTTTTTGTGTTGTCTTCCTTTGTTTTGTGAGTTCCAAATATGATTTTTCTGTTTTTTCATTTTGATGCCTTAACCAGGCTTGGTGTCGATCCAACACTGCTTCATCACATTCATCGTTCCACCACTGGTGTTTTTTCCTTGGATTTATAGGGGCAACTTGTTCAGCTATTTGTTTCAATTTGGGAATTATTTCTTCCAGATCATCTGTTATTTTTATATCCCTGGTTTGTGCTTCATAATCCTCATTTTGTATCAGTTTATGAGGGTCATAGGTTCTCTTCTTCTGGTGGGATTTTTTCTTTGCTAATGGGGTTAATTTAATTT
The DNA here is from genome assembly GCF_023898315.1 of Schistocerca nitens. Classification (NCBI taxonomy): domain Eukaryota; kingdom Metazoa; phylum Arthropoda; class Insecta; order Orthoptera; family Acrididae; genus Schistocerca; species Schistocerca nitens. The sequence continues at coordinate 665,110,599 of NC_064616.1, read as the reverse complement.
TAATTTTTATCATGTAATGATCTGATCCGGTATCTGTCCCTCTCAGTACTTTCACATTGTAAATTTCCTTGTGGTAATTCTTATCCATGCAGACATGGTCCAGTTGCCATTTTCCTTTTTTCCAGTCTGGATGTTTCCAAGTTTTAAGTTTACTTGGTCTTCTCTTAAAATACGTCGACTTTGAGATCATGTCATGGTTTCTGCAAAATTCCACTAGTCTTATGCCATTTTTGTTTGTTCTTCTTTGTGCTGTCCATTTCCCTATTATGTCTCTATATCTCTTTTCCCTTCCTATCTGGGCATTGAAGTCTCCAATTAAAATTTTGATGTGATTTTTATTAATGTTATTCGTCGTTTGATCTAAGAGCTCCCAAAATTTTTCTACCTCTTCTCTGTGTTCTTTTTTATTATTTTTATCATTTGTCGGGGCATGGGCATTTATTATTGTGTACATATTATTTGCAGCTTTTAGAGTTAATGTTGAGAGCCTGGGAGATTGTGCTTTAAATTCTATTATGGACTCTATTATTTTCAGACTCACCACGAATCCTGTTCCAAATTGTGGACACTGTTTCATGACTCTTTTTCCTGGTATTCCCTTATAAATCCTATATCCTTGTGATTCTATCGGCTCCTGATCAGTATTTCTCATTTCTTGAAGTCCGGTTATGAGAATCCCCTTGCGATCCATTTCATCCGTCAGAATTTTGAGTTTGCCTGGTTGTATGAGGGAATTTATATTGTGTGTCGCAATGTAGTTTATTTGTCTTGTCTTGAGTTTTGGTCGTCTGTCCGTTTTGGGTATTTTCAGATGCTCCGACTCATCCAAGTTATCTTTCAGGTGACTGCCCACCGTATCCGAGTGCAGTCTTCCTTGGTTATTGCCAAGCGGTGGATTATTCCTTGAAAGATTTCCTTCCATGTTTGACTTTCAAAGGTAGTCAACCTTGTATGGAGCAAGCTCCGAGTTACAACTGCGGTTGTTAGCCGTAGAGGTTGTTTAGTGTTTGGTCCGCGAGAGCTATTTTATTTCGCTCAAGTCCGCCGGTAAACCGGTGAGGACCCCCCTATCCGCCACCTGGGACGCGCCACGTCGGAGTATCACCTCTCCGCCTGCTATGACACCGTAGTAGGTTCGTGGAGTCTATTTAGATACTTATGATTATTAGTTACTTAACCTATAAATTATTTTGTTTGAATAAACTGGTTCAAGATAAACCGTTCTATAAAAAGAGACTAATTTACCCTCATTAACTTGCTTTTTTCGACGAAGGTAACTACACAATATGGAATAGTGCCTTTTTCTTGGTAACTGACAGGAATCCGACAGACGGCACCTCATGCCCATTTGGAAAACTGCTTTAACTATTTCTGTTTCTCACAGAGCGCCGCAACATTTCGTAGGTGAGCTATTGTTTGCCATTCAGTCATTTTGTGCAGGTAAGCTTCTTGCTTTACTCATTCGTTACAATTTTTCCTACAAACGTGGTACTGTGTCATTTACTTCATGGAACTTTCCTGTTTGGGCTTTTTTTTTTGCAAAAGTGAGTTCTTCACGTAAGTCTTGTTAATAACCCCGACCATTTCTGCTACTTATGTGGTAAATATCGTCAAGAAGATCAACGACAGGGTACGATTCAGAAATAGACAAAAATGGTCCAGAATTTCCAAAAACTAGGAGCTGATATGAGTGTCAAATTGCGTTTTTTTTGCAGTCATTTAGATAAATTACCTGACAACTTGGGCGATTACAGCGAAGAGCAAGGGGAACAGTTCCACTAGAAGATTAAGATTATGGAGGAAAGGTATTGAGGCCGTTGGGATAGTCATATGATGGCACACTATTGTTTGAACTTGCAGAGCGACTGTCCGGACGAAGAACATCGGATAAAATCCCATACGAATGGTTTTTCTTAATTCTTATTGATACTTTTTGTTACCAAGAATAATAAAAATCATATCATTTATAGCACTGAAGTCATAACTTCAGAACAAACGCTTTAAAAATATTTTGTTTATTTAATTTCCAGTATAAATAGATTGCCCTTATCTCAAAAAGCAGAGTGAATGGAATAAAAATATTTTCGTATTGAGCAGACCATAATTACTTTAAACTGATTAATAAATCCCATGCCGCAGAATTAGTGTTACCTGTGTAATTAAGATGATATGCAAATATGTCAACATAAAATGGCTCTAAGCACTATGGGACTTAACATCTGAGGTTATCAGTCCCCTAGACTTAGAGCTACTTAAACCTAACCAACCGAAGGACAGCACACACATCCACGCCCGAGGCAGGATTCGAATCTGCGACGGTAGCAGTAGCGCGGTTCCGGACTGAAGCGCCTAAAACCGCTCGGCCACAGCGGCCGGCTATGTCAATATCAAATGCACAGTTACGCATTATATGAAGGTAGCACGCTTTCCCAGATCTTAATATTCTTAGTGGATGAATAACAGCAATTTATTATTTCGTAAATATTTACAGTTTTTAGCAAGTTTTATCATCACAATATTGCCTGAAGGCATGCTACACGAACATTGTTAATAACTTTTACATCATACTCCGCAAGACTACTAACGGTGTGTGGCGAAGGGTACTTCTGGTACCACTGATTCCTCTAACCTGTTCCACTCGCGGACGGCGCGTGGAAAGTGATTGTTGGTAAGCGTCTGTATTGGCTCTAATTCCTCGAATTTTCTCGTCATGGTCAATACACGAAATCTATGTGGGAGGAAGTAATATGTTGTGCAACTCTTCCCGGAATGTGCTGTCTCGAAATTTCAGTAGTAAATCTCTCCGTGATGAACACCACCTCGTTTAACGTCTGCCAGTGGTGTCCAGAACACGTCGGTAACGTTCTAGCGCCGACTAAACGATCCCATGATGAAACGCGCCGCTCTTCGTTGGATCTTCATCGCTATCAGTCTAACCTGGTAAGGGTCCCAGCTTGATCAACAATCAAGAATGTGTCGGACAAGCACCTTATAAGCCACTTCCTTCGTGGATGAGTTACGTTTCATTATGATTCTTCCACAAAAAATGAAGCCCAGTCTGGCATTTTTCTACTATTTGTTTTGTGTGGTTGGTTGGTTGGTTGGTTTGGGGAAGGAGACCAGACAGCGTGGTCATCGGTCTCATCGGATTAGGGAAGGATGGGGAAGGAAGTCGGCCGTGCCCTTTCAGAGGAACCATCCCGGCATTTGCCTGGAGTGATTTAGGGAAATCACGGAAAACCTAAATCAGGATGGCTGGACGCGGGATTGAACCGTCGTCCTCCCGAATGCGAGTCCAGTGTCTTACCACTGCGTTTTGTGTGGTCATTCCTCTTTAGGTCGCTCTTGATAGTTACTCCTAGACATTTTACGGTAGATATGTTTCCAGCAGCTTCTCAGCAACAGTGTAGTTTTACAGTAGTGGCTTTATCATGCATACGCGATATGTTACATTTATTTACGTTCAGGGATTCTGCCAGAGCCTGCACCATTCACCAATGCTCTGCAGGTCGTTCTGCAAATCAGTACTATCTTCTAGCGTTGCTACTTTGTTCGCAGGAGATGCGCTTGTCTATAATGGTGTTATTAAAGAGCATCAGACGCTTTCTGCTAGATCATATTGTACAAGTACATTGTAAAAATTAACGGTCCTATCTTACTTCCTTGGGAGTCTCCGGAAATGACCTATATATCTGCCGATTCCCTTCAGTTAAGAGCGAAGTGTTTACTTATCTGCAGGGAAATCTTTAATTCCCCTGCAAATCTGGTCAGATACTTTATAAGCTCGTATCTTTTCCACGAAGCGGCAGCCCGAGGCTATGTCAAACGCATTCCTGAAGTCAAGGACCTTGTTTAATACTGTTTTGATATTTTTCTGTAATCCAGTGTACTAACTGGTGTGCTCTGCTCTCAGGGAGTTTATGAGGTAGTGTGTTAGTTGGAATAAAAGGATAATCTTTAAACAATTTACAATACTTGTTCACAAACAGTCATTTTGGTGTCCGTGGTATATATGTACAAATCTAAGTTCCTACTGGAGAACAAGCTACTGTAAATATAGTTGACCGTGAGAGAAGTAGTAGTCTTGAGGTTGATGTCGCAATATTTTGAAGTTTGTCCTTGCGCTTTGTTAATTGTAAAATCGTAGGCTAATTTGATTGGAAATCGCTGTTTGTTAAATTAGAACGGCAGTTTAGTAGACCTCAGTGGTATTCTGGGGAAAAATAGTGTGCGTCCTTTGTTCTTTCCAGACGATCATCCTTGTTCCATTACATAGTTTTTATGAGTTAATTTCTGAGTAGTATGACAGGAAATCCCATTTTAAGTCTAAGGCAGTGTAACGGCCTTCCTGGTACTTGCGAAGAGTTCAGAAATTCTGTAGGGAAGTTCACACCTTCAACGTTTACCATCGTGTCTATCGATTAGTATATTCTCTCTTCACCGGGAATTTTCTTTCGAATATTCAGTTTGATATCGTCGACAATATTTTTGGTTGCCAAAACTGCATTCCGAAATAACCACTTCGGACTGGTATAGTTGTGAACCATGTTTGCATACATTTGGTCGATGAGTTCGTTTTCAGCAGTGGCTATGTTGCAGAAATCTGTTCAGTTCAATGAGGTAATGATATTTCTCTTCGCCTATTCGTGAAAGTTGAGCAAAATGTGCTGTTTAGTCGTTCGATAGTCAACTCTAGTTAATCACTGTAATTGAATGTGTGGCCAGAGATGTGATTTTTTTAAGCACGCATTGATCTCGTCTGCTGGAGTTGACTGTGATAGGTGGAAGTGTGTCGAAAATCTGAGTATGCGTAGACATGGTCGCATCACTTCAGAGTTTCCACGGAAGTCGTGTAATGTTCTGTCCATGGCTTCGAGTGATTTTTTGAGCCATTGTGCATTTGATCCAAAAAAAAATTTTGCTTACGATAGAAGTTCATCCCGTCCAGATGTTTGAGATTTTATATACCGGGAATTGTTCTTCGGCTACATTCAACGGTAGTTGTAGGGCGGAATGGGCTGTTCGTCCTCTTTCCGTAAGTGTGGCTGCAATGCCGGATGAGGTCAGTGCAAGTGCGATGTGTTGTTTAGCACTTAATTCCGCCAGCAACAGATCGGAAACGTATTCTCGGTGGCGCCTCGTGCGTCCATATAAATAATTCCGTCAGTGTTATTGTTGATCCGGTCCTTCATAACAGATTTCCTTTGGGTTGTGATTGAGGAGTGGTTTGTTGTGAGCGATGTATTTAAGTGCTTCGTTGATTTTTTAAATTTTTTCCCTTTGTAATTTCTAAGTTTAGCAAACTGATAGTATCTTTTCGTGGTGCTCGCACCCAAAGTTTTACTAAGGTTTGGCTGTTTAGCCATAAACAGCTATCTTCTATGCGAATGAGTTTCACTGAAGGTTTCGCCGTTTAATTCGATGGTCAATTCAGTATGAGCTTGTCGGGTTTGGTACCGTATGTCCTCACTCTTACTTTCTTTGAAAGAGTCCCATAGGTATTGTGTGCTTTTATATTTTTGACGAACGTGTTTTGAGTCTGTAGTTTCCCCAGTCATGTAATGTGAAAGTTCCTGCGGAGATGTTTCGAGTGGTGGTAATGACTTTTTCCGTTCATGCAACAGAATCCTCGTGTTTCTCGACTGAATTTTTTCGTGTTGCAAAATTGGCAGATGTTATTTTTTCCGATTACGACGTCTGATATTCTTTCATCGGGTCGTAGTAGAACGCTTGATTTTTTTAGCTTTTACTGTTTACTTGTCCTCGTCCGTGCTTCTCGTAGGGTGATATTTTCATCGCTGGCTCGAGTTCGCAGTCTTAAGATTGTGTCGCAATTTATTCTCCAATCTGTTCTTTTCGTTGTTCGGTTTCTCTGCTTCTCACTATACTCATTTGTTAAGAACTTAAACTTACTTCGCGCTCTTCGTCCGTTTCGTTTTTTCACCATTCTTTTTGTTTTCGTCATTTTGCTTTAGAAATAGCAAGATCTCTTACGTTTGGGCATTGTCTAATATAAATCAAATCAGCTTATTAACAAATACACTAAGTACACTTTACACACTTTTCACACTATTTCCAATTTATATTCGGTCACTGAATCGCTGATTACTCACGCTTCGCTGTTTTTATTCACTCACTGCAGTATTTCGGTTTCTCTCATCGTTACTGATAAACTGATGTGCGAACCAACGACGGGTCTCTCTATACACTCCTACCAACGGGTAGCCCCACCAGTGACTAATTCCAGATCATACCAAAAAGGCTTCAAATGGTTCACGATGTTCCAGAACATACAACATTCGAGGGTATTCTGAGAAGTCCCAGAACATCCCGTAATGCTCTCTAATGCTCCAGAGGGCGAAACTTCCCAGTCCTTGTATCTTCGAAAGCACGCCCTTCAGGGGAAACACACACACACACACACGATTACGTGTACCGAGTATGTGTATGTTTAGAGTGATGGTCATTATTTAAATGTCTAACTTGGATTCAGTAGTGTGCGAAGTCACAGGGCATTTAAGGTCAAGCAGTAGGGCGCGCGAGATCTTTTGCTGATCGGGAGTCATCTGTCCGTGATCTGTGAGATGGTGGGGAGATAGTCTCTGAGGCTGTGCTGCCGAACAGCCTGGGAACTGCTATCCTTGACCAGAGGTATACAGATCGTCGCAACTTTTTTTATAATTGATTGCATTAGATGTAATAATTAACGGAAATTAGTTCCTCTGTTTCGCATAATTTATCGTTTTTTCGGTAGAAAATCAGCACGAAAAATCTACACGTGCCGCCTGCAGTGCATGAAGTACATGTGCATAAAAACTGACGAAATTTACCTCTGAGTACGCTTACGAATTGCTCTTCCACAGAAATTACATTAGTAATGTTGAGTCAAACATTCATCTCCAACAGTTCTGGTTCAATAATACTTAAAATAACGTGCAAAATTTGCTCTACGTTTGTAACTGTTTAAAACCGTGCCCTGGATAATTTTTAAGGGGGCTCCGGAACGCCCTATACTTGCAATGTTAAAATAACGCTTATAAATTACATCTTTCCTCACAAAGTATTTGAGGTAGGAAGTTGAACTTTTTACAGATTCTTTATTGGAATATGGGCTACAACTTAACACAGGGATTTTACAAAATTTTAGTTCAGTTATTAAAGATGATTTTTTTCAATTGTAATGAAAATTCACATTTTTTTGCAATTTTTTATTTATATATTCAAAAATATAGTTTTTTTGGAAAAAGGCTGTGTTAAATTATGCAGAAGGTACTGTGTAACATTTACTGAAAGTTTGAAACAAATATGTTTGGAAGATCCTTAGAAAACATGTAATTAGTATGAGAAAATAAAAGTTTTGGGAATCGAGCGACAAAGATTGGATTAACTTTTTAGTGCATTCCAGGTCCATAGGATGGATTATCTTCATCCTCTGCAAACTACTCCTCCAGCTTCCTCTTGTTCCTCCGCCTGTTTACTCTTGCTTGTATTTATGACTCTTTACAGCCCTGTCTGCAGCCCGAAGGCGTTCCTTGTCTAAAGCAAGCATCCCTCGTACCATGTTAGAACCTATCTTCATTCCCATATTTCTAAATACCTTGCACCTTACAATGTTGCCATCATTGAAAGTCGCAACAGCATCATACACACCAAAGTGAAGTGTTTCTATTCCAACAAATACAGTCTTGGGGATTCTCGACCATATAACACTATTTACACTTTCATTGGGGTTTTGAGTTTTTCCGTGAATACACTTTTTCAACAGTTCAGGTGCTGCTAAGTCTCTGAAAATAGGTTTTATCACCTCCATTATTGCATGAGGCAGACTATGCTTATGAGTGTACACTTCACCAGTTAGCAATCCTTTGTTATATTTACACCAACTGTCTTCTTTGGGACACAAGCTATGTTGGGGATTTTCATCGTCTTTATTGTTTACAGTAATGACACATACCTTTGGCTTTCCAACATTTCTCCTTTTCTTAAAAGCCTTCAGAGGATTTCTAATAACTTTACGTTTACTCATTATTATACTTCAACAAAACAGAGACTCAAGAAACAATTAATTACGAATATTTTCGAGATAACGACAGAGTAAATAAACATGAAACAATCGACAATCACACCAGCGATATATATTGAACCATCGCAGGTTAGCCACAACACATACTTTATCTCACATCACTAAAATGTACCTGATGAACACGGACGTTAATAATAACACCATTTGACAGCAGTTTAACAGCGCCACTGTAGGTCACGCCCATGTAGAACACATTTCAAAAATAATTTAAAAATAGTTGAAGTCTTCGGAATTGAATAAATTATATATCTATTAAAAGGTAATAGTCTGCAGATTCAGAAAACGCAAAAAAGTAAAAATTGAACTTTTCATGATTTTGAGCCTTTCCGGAGCCCCTTAAGTGCTGTTAGAAGCAGCAAAGTTATCCGCAGTGTCGACAGACTACATTCAAAGGAAGCAGCCATACCACCACCTCTACCATACTACAATTTTGGTCTGGCCGGGCATCAGATGGTGCCGAAAATATCTGTTTCACAGACTACAAATAATTCTCTCAACTAGCGATTTGAACAGCCACAGGTTAAACGCTCCCTACGAGAAGCCTGTGCAGCCAACTTCGTGCGAGCAGCGAGGCTGCAACGTAAACGTGCCCTTTAAGAAGACCAGGCGAAGTTCCGTCCTCTTTCTACTAGGGAGTTTTTGCTTTGATTCCAGTGACTACCAGTCAGGATCTGGTCAACACGAAGATCACGTTAGTCATCAGGCGAACTAGTCATCGTGTTTATTACCGATCAGCAAGTTGGGGAAAACCTGACGTAGTCAGTGTGGATGGCCACTTATGGATTAACGCTGACTGACAGCAAGTGACCATAAATGGCACCTCAGCTGCTGTCACTTTTCTGTGACAAGCAAAAAAGCTTTTCTCACTTTATGTTTCTGATCTCACTGGTTGCATCGTTGATATGAAGTTGTTTGTCCAAAGTATCAGTTTTCCTACGCTGGTGACATTGCTATCACCATTGAAAGTGAAGAATGAACCGTCTAATGAGAACAATACAGATTGAGAGTAAATAGAAGGTAGACTGAAGTAATGAGGAACAGAAATGAAATTATGGAGAAACTTATCAAAATTTGGGACCACCAAGTAGGCGAGGAGACAATTCTGTTAGCTTTGAAAAAAGTAAGGGAAGGACGAAGGAAAGAAATCGTAAAGGCGAACGTAACACACGCGAAGAAGGCATTCCTGATCAAGGTACGTCTGCTAGTATCGAACATCAGCCTTAATCTGATTAAGACGTTTCCGAGGATGTACGTTTGGAACAATTGCATTGTAGTGGATCATGGTTCAAATGTCTCTGAGCACTATGGGACTCAACATCTTCGGTCATAAGTCCCCTAGAACTTAGAACTAGTTAAACCTAACTAACCTAAGGACATCACACACACCCATGCCCGAGGCAGGATTCGAACCTGCGACCGTAGCAACACCGCGGTTCCGGACTGCAGCGCCAGAACCGCTCGGCCACCACGGCCGGCAGTGGATCATGGACTGTGGTAAAACGAGGAAAGAGAATCGAAGCGTTTGAGATTGGGTGCTACAGAAATATGTTTAAAATTAGGTAGGCTGTTAAGGAATGAAGATCTGCTTCGCCACATTGGTGAATAAAGGAACATATGGGAAACAATGCCAAGAAGGGACAGGTGACAAAACGTTAAAACATCAGCGAGGAACTTCCATGGTACTAGGAGTGTGCCGTGGAGTTTGAGAATTGTAGGGGAAGAGAGACAAACACATACAACATAATTGTGGTTGTGGGGTGCAAGAGCTTCCCTGAGATGATGATGGCAGCAAAGAGGCAGACATGACGTGCTGTAAGGAACCAGTCAGAAGACCGATTCGGAGGGGGGGGGGGGGGACGACGACGAGGGGAAGTTATGTTCAATAGGAGTTAGAGTATTTACGTCGCTCAGGGTTCATGACTATCAAATACGGTCACACCCAGTAATGCTAATTCCAATGAATGCACAGTTATAATTAGAGGGAAAGTGGAAGGACTCCAGTACTATACTAACCTACTGTCACCTTTCACAACTTGCATATTCCATTACGAAACATAGCTGCAACATACGAGGTCACTGAGGAGCCACGCTTAAAGAAATTCACAATATTTAAGTAGACTAACATATGTTGTCTGTGAATATAGCCTATAAGGAGAGCAATGCTAACTAAGCTAAAAGAAACCCGTTCCTTTGAAGAAGAGTAAAAAATCTAGGGAGAGTCGTTTCCTTACGTCCGTTCACGAGTGGAACATGAGGTGACGTGTAATGCGTGCGTAGTGTCCTCCGGCATGCGGTGACGAGGGAAGTGAAACATTCCCTTACAGACGGATAACCGCGAGGCTGACAGGGGTTTTGCAATGTGTACAGATATGTATTGTTAAAACAGTGCTGCTGTTGTAAATGTATTGTGAAAGAAAGAAAGAAAGAAAGAAAGAAAGGACCGGGACAAAGTTTCTCCAGATTCAGAGCTTGGGAGGGAATGAACCTCTTACTTCCACTGTCCACGAAGTGAAAATTTGGAAGTGTCAGAAAACAAGTCGCCTGCTATGCAGGTTATAAAGAAACGCTGTAAGACAGACATGTTGGCGAAGCTATGAAATTATAGTATTCTGTCAGTCTGGATACTTACTTTCCTTACGTGTTTTACACTGAAGATTACAGAGGCGGCTCTACCATACTTTTCTTTTTACAGTTTCCTTTACACCACTATGAACCGACAATTCACAGAATGACAGTAAACAATTAAGCCTGAAGAATGGACTTTCAAGAATTACACATTAATGCATGGATGCCCAGGTCTACAAGTTCAGCACATTGCCAATGTACTGTGATACTGAGATCCAATGGCACTGCATTATTGCAGATAATACCAGGATCATCCTTAAAAACTGTTGAACTTCAGGATCACAGCTCTGTTCAACTCTAGGAAATGTTACGCTCAATTTTCGGACCTCTACTGGTAAACACTTGAAAAAAACGTGGAGAACAAGATCTGGTTTCCAGTAATAATTTTAGTCGTGTCATAAGTTGTATACTAATGATTTAGGGGACGAAAATACAGCAATTATAGCTTGCAAGGAGGTACATAAAGTTTATTTTCGTAAGCGCTATATTGAAATGTAATAAACACAATGAAAAATGTTTCTCCCAATTTCCAGCCACTTTTGGGATGAATCTGTAGTACGGAATTACTGGCGAATAAACAGACTGACCTGCTTGCGGGGCAACATACCTATCAGATGAAAGGTCTGTTCTTTTAGAGCTGCGTAACTCTGACCTGTCAACGCTTAAGTCAATCTACATTATTAGCCACACCGCATGTCATGACCCACAATTATGATCCACCGAGGATTGATGTTGGGCACTCATTTTGAAGTTTTCAGAGCGCCAACGAACTGACACGCTACAAAGGTAGGGTAAATAAGACAAGCTGCCTTCGGTCGTTAATTCAGGAATGTCCGTAGCCACGACCGTCTCACCACTCACCAAATGCAAATTTATTATTTCTTGCCAATCGCACTGTCATGTCACGTATCCATCACGATCTGCGTATGTCTTGTGGTGCATATGAAACAGCAACCGAACACTTCAGTTGCTCAGTTGTCAAGTCAAAATGTTTCCACTTGAGATTTGGGCCGGCTAGAAGCGGGGTTCTCCAAATTGAAGACATGCTGACTGTACCCTATCCACTTCCGCCTTTGGAAAAGCGGTGACGCTCTAGTAGCCGAATAACGAGGGGAGTCCGCTAAATGAAGGAAAACCCCACTGATGGCATGCAGACACTTCTGGTGCAATCGCCAGATTACACCACAGAGTACGTGGTTACCACTAAACATAGTCCCTCAATTTCGGCACTGAACAACAAACATTCAGTTTCTAAAAGGCGTTGGTGAACTTATTTTTAGTATCTTACCGATCTTTAATCCCATCTAAGGAAAGTCATAAGAACGGGTATTAAGTCCGTACGGGTTGGGTTATGCGTACGTGCCGGCAGTATTTCATTACCGGTTCAAGATATCTAAGAAACGTTTTCAGCAAGTCATTTTATACAAAGCAGTATTTTGGCGCATTATCAATGATTAAAATTTTTATGCGAGGAAATACAAGCTCAATTATGAATTGATGTGAATCTGTAAACATTTCTCGAAAGAATGGTGACTGTACAATGTTTTAGTCATACATATTTGAAGAAAGACCAGAAAATGATATTTATAGGCCAGACGGCTGGTTGAGCGCCATCTATCATTATTCCACCTAAGAACTATTGGCAGCAGACATTTTTTGCTATTCCGATGAAAGTTTCACTGAAAATTACAACTACAACTAGATAACTAAATATTTCTAGGGGTTTCTATGGCCGTCAAAGCACAAGGTTCCACTTACGAAAATCAAGTTATCAAAAACTTAAATATACGTTGTATTGATGTTACACAATTATGTGTATTTAGTTTTTACTGTGTTTCTCCAAGTACTGACGGAATATTCCATGAATAAAATGTAAGTTGCTCAAGTATTTCTTTATCAGAAGCTACAAATACTGAGTACGTAACAAAGTACTCCACTTTATAGAAATTCGGTTTCTCAAACATTTTTGATTTGTAACTAGTGAGCGTTGAGGAGGTTAGTATCATGTATACTGTTACATTATTGTTGGATAGTACACAGGAAACTATGTATGTACCGTATGTAATACAGTCATGTGTAGTTAAGTATCCCGAAGTACCATACGAAGCACATCTACTTGTTAGTAACAACGTTCTTTACAGGTGGGTCAGTGGTGTAGCGAATCCAAGGGGGCAAACCTGTATTATTACATCTACATCTACATTTATACTCCGCAAGCCACCCAACGGTGTGTGGCGGAGGGCACTTTACGTGCTACTGTCATTACCTCCTTTTCTGTTCCAGTCGCGTATGGTTCGCGGGAAGAAAGACTGTCGGAAAGCCTCCGTGCGCGCTCGAATCTCTAATTTTACATTCGTGATCTCCTCGGGAGGTATAAGTAGGGGGAAGCAATATATTCGATATCTCATCCAGAAACGCACCCTCTTGAAACCTGGCGAGCAAGCTACACCGCGATGCAGAGCGTCTCTCTTGCAGAGTCTGCCACTTGAGTTTGCTAAACATCTCCGTAACGCTATCACGGTTACCAAATAACCCTGTGACGAAACGCGCCGCTCTTCTTTGAATCTTCTCTATCTCCTCTGTCAACCCGACCTGGTACAGATCCCACACTGATGAACAATACTCAAGTTTAGGTCGAAAGAGTGTTTTGTAAGCCACCTCCTTTGTTGATGGACTACATTTTCTAAGCACTCTCCCAATGAATCTCAACAATTAATTTTATATGATCATTCCACTTCAAATCATTCTGCACGCATACTCCCAGATATTTTACAGAAGTAACTGCTACCAGTGTTTGTTCCGCTATCATATAATCATACAATAAAGGATCCTTCTTTCTATGTATTCGCAATAGATTTCATTTGTCTATGTTAAGGGTCAGTTGCCACTCCCTGCACTAAGTGCCTATCCGATGCAGATCTTCCTGCATTTCGCTACAGTTTTCTAATGCTGCAACTTCTCTGTATACTACAGCATCATCCGCGAAAAAGCCGCATGGAACTTCCAACACTATCTACTAGGTCACTTATATATATATTGTGAAAAGCAATGGTCCCATAACACGCCCCTGTGGCACGCCAGAGGTTACTTTAACGTCTGTAGACGTCTCTCCACTGATAACAACATGCTGTGTTCTGTTTGCTAAAAAGTCTTCAATGCAGCCACACAGCTGGTCTGATATTCCGTAGGCTCTTACTTGGTTTATCAGGCGACAGTGCGGAACTGTATCGAACGCCTTCCGGAAGTCAATAAAAATAGCATCTACCTGGGAGCCTGTATCTAATATTTTCTGAGTCTCATGAACGAAAAAAGCGAGTTGGGTCTCACACGATCGCTGTTTCCGGAATCCATGTTGATTCCTACATAGTAGATTCTGGGTTTCCAAAAACGACATGATACTCGAGCAAAAAACATGTTCTAAAATTCTACAACAGATCGACGTCAGAGATATAGGTCTATAGTTTTGCGCATCTGCTCGACGACCCTTCAAGACTGGGACTACCTGTGCTCTTTTCCAATGATTTGGAACCTTCCGTTCCTCTAGAGACTAGGCGGTACACGGCTGTTAGAAAGGGGGGGGGGGGGCGCAAGTTCTTTCGCACACTGTGTAGTCGAAAAGTTCGGGTCTGTTTGTTATCAGTAGGTCCAAGATGTTATCTCCGCAAGTCGGTTCTCTGTTTAATTGCTCGAGGTAATTTTCGGATAGTGCACTGAGTATAATGTCACTCGATGCTCTGTCCCTACCACCCGTCCTAAACATCTGAGTGTCCCAGTCTATATCTGGTAAATTGAAATCTCCACCTAAGACTATAACATGCTGAGAAAAGTTATGTGAAATGTATTCCAAATTTTCTCTCAGTTGTTCTGCCACTAATGCTGCTGAGTCGGGCGGTCGGTAAAAGGAGCCAACTATTAACGTAGCTCGGTTGTTGAGTGTAACCTCCACCCATAATAACTCACAGGAACTATCCACTTCTACTTCACTACAGGATAAACTACTACTAACAGCGACAAACACGCCACCACCGGTTTCATGCAATCTATCCTTTCTAAACACCGTCTGTGCCTTTGTAAAAATTTCGGCAGAATTTATCTCTGGCTTCAGCCAGCTTTCTGTACCTATAATGATTTCAGCTTCGGTGCCTTCTATCAGCGCTTGAAGTTCCGGTACTTTACCAATTCAGCTTCGACAGTTTACAATTACAATACCGATTGCTGCTTGGCCCCCGCATGTCCAGACTTTGCCCCGCACCCTTTGAGGCTGTTGCCCTTTCTGTACTTTCCCGAGGCCATGTAATCTAAAAAACCGCCCAGTCCACGCCACACAACCCCTGCTACCCGTGTAGCCGCTTGCTGCGTGTAGTGGACTCCTGACCTATCCAGCGGAACTCGAAACCCCACCACCCTATGGCTCAAGTCGAGGAATCTGCAGCCCACACGGTCGCAGAACCGTCTCAGCCTCTGATTCAGACCCTCCACTCGGCTCTGTACCAAAGGTCCGCAGTCAGTCCTGTGGACGACGCTGCAGATGGTGAGCTCTGCTTTCATCCCGCTAGCGAGACTGGCAGTCTTCACCAAATCAGATAGCCGCCGGAAGCCAGAGAGGATTTCCTCCGATCCATAGCGACACACATAATTGGTGCCGACATGAGCGACCACCTACAGATGGGTGCACCCTGTACCCTTCATGGCATCCGGAAGGACCCTTTCCACATCTGGAATGACTCCCCCTGGTATGCACACGGAGTGCAGATTGGTTTTCTTCCCCTCTCTTGCTGCCATATCCCTAAGGAGCCCCATTATGCGCCTGATGTTGGAGCTCCCAACTACCACTAAGCCCACCCTCTGCGACCGCCCGGATCTTGCAGACTGAGGGGCAACCTCTGGAACAGGACAAGCAGCCGTGTCCGGCCGAAGATCAGTATCAGCCTGAGACAGAGCCTGAAACCGGTTCGTCAGACAAACTGGAGAGGTCTTCCGTTCAGCCCTCCGTAATGTCTTTCGCCCCATGCCACACCTCGAGACGACCTCCCACTCTACCACAGGTGAGGAGGAGGAAATCAGTGTTTAACGTCCCGTCGACAACGAGGTCATTAGAGACTGAGTGCAAGCTCGGGTGAGGGAAGGATGGGGAAAGAAATCGGCCGTGCCCTTTCAAAGGAACCATCCCGGCATTTGCCTCAAGCGATTTAGGAAAATCACGGAAAACCTGAATCAGGATGGCCGGAGACGGGATTGAACCGTCGTCCTCCCGAATGCGAGCCACAGGTGAGGGATCAGCCTCAATGTGGGCAGTATCCTGGGCAGTCACAGTCCGATCGGGGGATGCGTGGGACGAGCTGGCCATCCCCAACAAACCCCCATCCGGACCCCCACAGTGATGCCCATTGGCAACAGCCTCAAGCTGTGTGACCGAAGCCAACACTGCCTGAAGCTGGGAGCGAAGGGATGCCAACTCAGCCTGCATCCGAACACAGCAGTTGCAGTCCCTATCCATGCTAACAACTGTTGTGCAAAGAACGTCTGAACTTATCTACAGAGAGCACAAACAATTCGACACAAAATTTAAACGGTTATTAAAATACAAGACTGCCTAGTGAATGCAGTAATGCTGCTACTTGCGCACTGCTGACACACTGCTCGGCGGCGGAAGGAGACTACGCGATTTTACACTATTCAGGTACTAAAGTGCGATGCTACAACTATCAAATACTATAATACGCCCGAAATTTGTGAATTAAACAATGCAAATACCAAAAACACGCAAAGAAATTAAGAATTAAACTATGTAACAAATAAGTGAGCTAAGAGTATATGACTTGCTGCTGCAGCTGCTTATCCAACGGCGGCAGGGAGCTCACTGGCTGTGTTACAAGGTTTCAGTTACACTGATTTCTTCCCCAACTCTGTTTCCAGATTTATGGCCACAAAACGTAAGGGACAGGGGGAGAGGGATGTAAATACCGGATCTTCTATGTAAAAGAGCTGGAAATTAAAGATAAACTAAGTTTATTAAGTTAAAACCTGTAGCAGAATAGCACTGCAATTTGCCTTTCTCGATATTATGTACAAACACTAACTGTTTTACTTCCACTCCACGCACCCCAAGTTTAGACAAGTTATGCTGCAGTTCCACTGGTCTTCACCAAATTTACCATCCAATCCTCAGATCAGCGAATTTAAATGAGTCACAGCATATTGTTCATGAAACAGGTCTTTGGTATTTTCACACTTTACAACTATTTTACAAGTTTATCACGTAATTGGTTTCAGTATCATTGTGCTTCCTTAGGAATTTGCGATCCAAACACACTTGTGTGCAAAACTTGAGGACGAAAGTAACTTTGGAATGATGTGTCACTGCCAACAAAGCTCGAAGAAACTTTGATCATAAATACTACTACTGTCGTATAGTGCGTAAGTTACAAAGAAGTACGTACTGTGAAGTACAGAAATTACACTTTTATTCAAACAGTAATTACAAGGAAGTCATCAGTTCATTATGGTCCCCTGAGATTACAAAAGACAGTACATTGTTTTTCATAGGGGGGTTTTCAATCGCCGACTGCAATGCATGCTCATAATTTTGAACTGTTAGTGTGCCGTCTTCAAATATTTGGAGACTAGTGGGCCCATGCAAGATCATGTCTCTCCACAGCTCCACACCTGGACCACGAAACAGTCATGTTCGATAATGTTCCTGGGTGCATTACATCTTCCCACCTTAGGCCACATAAGGGCACGCTCAGCACTGCACACAAGTTAACTTTACTTTGACATTGTACTGCTTCTCCATCGGCTTCTTTTGAGGGATAAGACTTCATTTTAATGGATGACAATGCGCGACCGCATCGAACTAAGCAGGTGGAGCAGCTTGCGAGGTGCCGGGGCTATCAGTGAATTTATCACTAAGTTCTACTAGAATCCACATATGTAAATCATGCTCTAAGCCCCCCCTATTCTAACTCCGACTTTTGCTGTTGCACAAGGATAAAAGAAATACGCGAACTGACTCTAATCAACCCTGCTAGTGGAGTAGAAGAGAGTTTGGCACCTGCAATAATTTAATTGGATAAATAAGTTAAATAAACCAAGGTTTCATTAGCATAGTGAGGAATGATACGGTTGCTCTATCGATTGACAGAATGAAAGTTCTGTCCAAAATAACAATATGATTTATTAAGATTAAACACAGAATAGTAAAAGAAATACAGGAAATATTTATAAAACATCAAATTGGCTAAAATTGGAGATTCATACAAACACTATAAAGGTGAAGTTGTCCCTAACTTAGATCGTGAGGTTTAAGACGAAGTGGTATGTGGAGCCAATTCCTTTCCACTCAAATCTCAAGAGAGACACACAGCTAACCCAACAGTAATTGCTGCTACTCGAAACAGAACAAAGTTAGAAAAGGATGAACAGGCGCGCTCTGCTGAGCTCTGTCACCTAGGAAAATCCCTATCTGCCGGTGCTGCGGACGTACATTACCAAACGGTCTTCTTATCTCCCAGAACACGATCTGGCGTACCGCAGGCGAGGGCTGGTTGCTTCGACGTCCTCGACCGAAAGGCGACTGCCGACTCTCAGAGCACCCATACAGGCCGAACACACAACATTCCCGCCCCCACGACAGTGGCCGTGGTTACGTTCCAATCAGCAACTCGAAAACCGGCGGAAATTCCACTCCATTGCCGGAGCACTACCATTCCACCAATGGAGATTCTTGGCGCCAATTTCTGTGCTGATTTTGCTCCGTCACGGAGCTATGCCCTGAGCAAGCCAATCACGGTTCCTATTTTGCAGAAAGCGCGGGAATTTTCCCGCCACAGCTGCCTGGGTACATAAGTCATTCCCACGCCTCACTGGTAGCCCGCCAGAAAGTGTTTTCGCTAAGCTTCTGCGAAGCAACGGAACCTCCAGCCCAGCCGCCACTTCCGGCTCCCGCGGGCGCGTCTCCTGACAATGTCGGCGTCCGGAAAGTATTCACTCGACCCCCCACACCTGTCGGCCTACCCTTTCAAAGTCAGAAGAGCCCGCCTGTCACTGGACCACCCGGGTGGCGAGAGACGCTGCATGGGAAGTCCGCGTGTGAAGGAATAGCAACGGAACCTCCACCGCATGCAACTAGAGAGGAGAATCGTAAGATAGGAATATGAGAGGGGGCTCATGCCACCTCTCAAGCTCTTTGATCAAGAGGGTATTCGGCGAATGGACTGGCCTGCTGGTTGCCCCTAATTAAATCCTATCGAGCACAAGTGGGATGCGTTGGGAAGACACTGTACAGCCCGTCCACAAACCACCATCCCACAGTTGTCAACCGCGCTGGTGGCTGACTGGAACGCCATACAACAGAAAATTCTTACGAACCTTGGCCAGCATGGAAACACGTTGCAGCGCATGAATCGCCGTCCGCGGTGACCTCTGACCCTATTAAGAACTATGTACCGCCTTTTGTAATAGAGGGACCATTATAAATCTCAGTGACTTAACTGTGGGTAAAGTTTCATCGAGCTATATTACTTGGCAGTGACATGGGAAAATTACTTTAGTCTTACGTTCTGCACACCGGTTTATATTGCTTCACTAAACACGAAGCGTAATGTCATTCCCACATTTTTCAAATATTGCATAATTGCGTTCTAGCTACCACCTTGCATAATCGAGAACCAGTAATGGTTCTTTCTAGTGCCTTATGTCCTGTGTGGTCACTTGACAAAGCCAAACCACTCAGACAACTTACGAATGAACAAGAAATTTTTCCTTTTTGAGGCAAGATGGTGCAGGAAACTAGTAAAGTCCTTTTGAAAGGGCCACCTTAACATTATCGTTAAGCAATTTAGTGAAACTGCGGAAAACATGAGCAAACTTTACTGGATGGGGTTCTCGTTCGGACAAACGCCGAGGTTATTAGTCCCTAAACTCACGTAAACACGTAGAAAGGAGGTAGTACGATTACGGCAAAGAAGGTGACGTGTCAGCGAGCAAAGGGTGTGTCAAGAGACCCCAAGCGCAACTTCGTTGAAGTAAGTAAGTAGGTTGATAAGGGACGAAACAGTAATGTCATCAGTCCTTCACGCTGAAGTTCGTTTATCCACAGGTAGTGACGACCACAAGGGACATGCTCAAATGAGCGAAGTATGTGAGTGGTAGAGAGGCACTGAAGGAAATACTGATACCAGAGCTGAAGAAAGATTTACAGAGAATTTAATAGTATTGGTTGGATCAGTACGTATGTTAGAGCAGATAAATGGCGTCTCAAGGTTTCAGCTATGACGAGAAACCCGAGAACTGCCGCCCTCCTCCTCCTCCTCCCCCCCCCCCCTTCCACATACGATGGTGAACTCTTTCCAGGAGGATCGGAAACAGGAGCGCCATGCAGCAGTAGTCTCCTTGAGAGTGCGGAGTCTATTAGAGGATGCAGTAACCCACCAGATATTCCAGCTCCAAGTGAACAGAGTCACTAGTTACACCTGAAAATCCCCACTGGAGTCATTAAAATGGTTGGTGGGGGACGGGGGGGGGGGGGGGGCGCGCGGAGTAACCGCTTCTCTAGTCAAACGGTAAACCAGTTCGTTCCCTGGGATACCCACATGACTTGGGACCCAGAGAGAAACATCCAAGGAGGCAGCATGATTAAGTTCAGAGAGGTGGTCATGAATAGCAGATATTACAGGATGACGAAAGTAACATTGATCAGTGGCATGGAGACTTCATTTAGTCAAGGGAAGCCCACTTAAAACGAAAGGCTCTGTTATTGGTCATCAACTCCGCTGTTGAAACGATACATGTCCCAGCCAATGAATGGTGTTCCTGACAGGTGGGAGATTTAAGAGCATAACCCGTCGTATCCATGGTTTTAGAACCATCAATATTAATTACTGTAGTACCTCGATACTCGCGAACAACTGAATGGAATAGACGCCAGACGATCATGGCGCAACAAACTTCAGGTCCTAGAAATAGATTGGTCCTAATTAGTGGCCTGGATACCAAACGATAGTGTGTGCGCGCGTGCGATAAAACATGGGCAATACATTCGAAGGAGGGAGGAGGGTAGGTGGAGGCTCTGGGAGAAGGCTGCGAGGTGCATAATACGCAATAATCACCCCTGAGGGTGGGTTTCAGGGTGTCTATGTCCATCATATCAAAAAAAATTAGAGTATGCTCGATGATCAGTAAATTTTTTGAATGGTGATTGCGTAGGTAAGAGTTGGTTCTATCTGAACTGAAGGGAAAAGTATCCAACTACAGCAAGGCGTGTGTGTATACAACTATTCCAGAAGGTTGCAGGGGCCCGTCAAACTTCACAATGACTGACTGGGTCTAAAGGAGCCACTGAGCCATAAACCTAGCATACTGCTCCAGAACCCAGGAGATAAGTGTAGCACTATCTCCACTCCAAGGTATGGGCAAGGAAGTAGAGTGTTAAGTTTTCACATGCAGCTACTCTTCGGTTGCCGACTATAGGGCAACCAAGTCATATTGCTGCAGAGGAGTCCCAAATATTGGGACTGTGCAACAACAACTAAGTGCTGGGTACCTAAATAGATTTCTTTGTCAGGATGGACCATAGTACAACAAAAATACGTTTTTGTGGAAGAGACCTGGAAACCATGGAAAAGGGTCCAAAGGATTGGCCTGTTAGATGGCACATTGCATCTGGCGTTCAGCCAAGGCTACAGAGTGGGGTGCCGTACCAAATGCAAAGTAGTCGACATACAGGGATGGGGGTGACTAGTAGCCTGGACAGCATGAAGCCCTGTGGGACACTGGTCTCTCTCTAACCTGGCGAGAGCTGAATTGCCGACTCGAACCTGGAACAACTGTTGGAATTAAAACAGAGTAATAAAAATTCGTAGGGAGTGTAAAGCCCCAGACATGCAGGGCAAGAAGACTATGGTGGCACCAGTTGATGTAGTGTGTGTGACTTAAGCAGGTCAAAAACATAGCTATGAGGTGCTGGAATTTAGGAAAAGCCTGTCAGATTGCCGTTGCCAACTTAATCCGGTCGGTCAGTTTTGGATCGAGCCTCGTGCATACATCTACATCTACATGATTACTCTGCAATTCACATTTAAGTGCTTGGCAGAGGGTTCATCGAACGACAATCCTACTATCTCCCTACCATTCCACTCCCGAACAGCGCGCGGGAAAAATGAACACCTAAACCTTTCTGTTCGAGCTCTGATTTATTTTATTTTGATGATCATTCCTACCTATGTAGGTTGGGCTCAACAAAATATTTTCGCATTTGGAAAAGGAAGTTGGGAACTGAAATTTCGTAAATAGATCTCGCCGCGACGAAAAACGTCTTTGCTTTAATGACTTCCATCCCATCTCGAGTATCATATCTGCCACAGTCTCCCCTATTACGTGATAATACAAAACGAGCTGCCCTTTTTTGCACCCTTTCGATGTCCTCCGTCAATCCCGGTAAGGATCCCACACCGCGCAGTAATATTCTAACAGAGGGCGAACGAGTGTAGTTTAAGCTGTCTCCTTAGCGGACCCGCTGCATCCTCCAAGTGTCCTGCCAATGAAACGCAACCTTTGGCTCGCCTTCCCCACAATATTATCTATGTGGTCTTTCCAACTGAAGTTGTTCGTAATTTTTACACCCAGGTACTTAGTTGAATTGACAGCCTTGAGAATTTTACTATTTATCGAGTAATCGAATTCCAACGGATTTCTTTTGGAACTCATGTGGATCACCTCACACTTCGTTATTTAGCGTCAACTGCCACCTGCCACACCATACAGCAATCTTTTCTAAATCGCTTTGCAACTGATACTGGTCTTCGGATGACCTTACTAGACGGTAAATTACAGCATCATCTGCTAACAACCTAATAGAACTGCTCAGATTGCCACCCAGGTCATTTATATAGATCAGGAACAGCAGAGGTCCCAGGACGCTTCCCTGGGGAACACCTGATATCACTTCAGTTTTACTCGATGATTTGCCTTCTATTACTACAAACTGCGACCTTCCTGACAGGAAATCACGAATCCAGTCGCACAACTGAGACGATACCCCATAGGCCCGCAGCTTGATTAGAAGTCGCTTGTGAGGAACGGTGTCAAAAGCTTTCCGGAAATCTAGAAATATGGAATCAACTTGAGATCCCCTGTCGATAGCGGCCATTACTTCGTGCGAATAAAGAGCTAGCTGCGTTGCACAAGAACGATGTTTTCTGAAACCATGCTAATTACGTATCACTAGATTGTTCCCTTCGAGGTGATTCATAATGTTTGAATACAGTGTATGCTCCAAAACCCTACTGCAAACCGACGTCAATGATACAAGTCTGTAGTTCGATGGATTACTCCCAATACCCTTCTTAAACACTGGTGCGACCTGCTCAATTTTCCAATCTGTAGGTACAGATCGATCGGTGAGCGAGCGGTTGTATATGATAGCTAAGTAGGGAGCTATTGTATCAGCGTAATCTGAAAGGAACCTAATCGGTATACAATCTGGACCTGAAGACTTGCCCGTATCAAGCGATTTGAGTTGCTTCACAACCCCTAAGGTACCTACTTCTAAGAAACTCATGCTAGCAGCTGTTCGTGTTTCAAATTCTGGAATGTTCCATTCGTCTTCCCTGGTGAAGGAATTTCGGAAAACTGCGTTCAATAACTCCGCTTTAGCGGCACAGTTGTCGGTAACAGCACCATCGGCACTGCGCAGCGAAGGTATTGACTGCGTCTTGCCGCTTTTTTTTCTTTTTTTTGGGGGGGGGTTAAGGGCGCTCAACTACTGAGGTCATTAGAGCAAAGTCACAATTGTTAGAGCACATAGAATCTAGTAAAAATCAAGGGGAGGGGGGACACCAGAAAGTCCTTACAAAGATGCAGATAAAATAAGTAAAAGAGTTAGATGTCTTTGGACAAGCCAGTCAAAGTTATAAAACGAAGAACACGAGCAGCTGCTCGAGCGTCATCAGCTAAAATATCCGGTAAAGTAGATGGCAGGGACAGGACAACACCAGATTGACTAAAGCGGGGACACGACAATAAAACATGGCGCACTGTTAATGCTTGACCACAAGGGCACTGCGGGGCTGTGTCACCGGAGAGCAGGTAGCGGTGGCTAAACCGGCAATGCCCAATCCGCAACCTGGTCAGAAGGACCTCTTCTCGCAGAGATGGTCGGGAGGAGGTTGTCGAAGCAGTTGGGAACGGTTTTACTGCCCGGAGCTTGTTTCCTTGAAGTGAGGACCAAGTATCCCACCACAAGGACACAGCATCTGCAGCCTCATTCCCAGGCACTCCTACATGGCCGGGAACCCACAGAAAGCTGACAGGAGAACCATTATCACCGAAAGAATGGAGGGACTGCTGGATCCGTTGCACCAAGGGATGGACCGGATATGGAACTCCAAGGCTCTGAAGAGCACTGAGTGAATCAGAGCAGAGTACATACGATGAATGGCGGTGGCGGCGAGCATACTGAACGGCCTGATGGAGAGCAAAAATCTCGGCCGTAAAGCTGGAACACTGGTCGAGGAGCCGGTATTGAAAGGTGCCGGCCCCGACGACAAAGGCACAGCCGACACCATCGTCAGTTTTGGAGCCATCGGTGTAAATAAAGGTGTGACTGGCAAGTCGCGCACGAAGTTCGACAAACCGTGAGCAATACACTGCAGCCTGAGTACCCTCCTTCGGGAGCGAGCTGAGGTCGAGATAAACATGAACCGGAGCCTGGAGCCAAGGTGGTGTTGGGCTCTCACCCTCTCTGAAGGTGGGAGGGAGGGCAAAATCCAATTGTCGAAGCAGGCGGCGAAAGCGGACTCCAGGGGGCAGCAGGGCAGACACATACAACCCATACTGACGGTCGAGAGAATCGGCGAAGAAGGACTGATAAGAGGGGTGGTCGGGCATTGACAACAGCCGGCAGGCATACCGACACAGCAGTACGTCGCACCAGTAGGTCAATGGTAATTCGGCAGCTTCAGCATAAAGACTCTCGACGGGACTAGTGTAGAAAGCTCCGGTCACAAGACGTAACCCACTATGGTGGATGGAGCTGAGACAGCGTAAGAGGGATGGCCGAGCAGACGAGTAGACGAAGCTCCCATAATCCAGCTTCGATCGGACTATGGACCAATACAAGCGAGGCAGGACAGTGCGATCCGCTCCCCAAGATGAACCACTAAGAACTCTGAGGACATTAAGGGAACGTGTACAACGGGCAGCCAAATAAGAGACGTGCGGAGACCAACAAAGTTTCCTGTCCAGTGTGAGCCCTAGAAACTTAGTTGTTTCCACGAATGGGAGAACAATGGGACCGAGATGTAAGGATGGCGGAAGGAATGCTTTATATCGCCAAAAGTTGATGCAAACCGTCTTCTCTTCAGAGAACCGGAAGCCATTTGCCACACTCCATGAGTATAGGCTGTCTAGACAACGCTGAAGGCAGTGCTCCAGGAGGCATGTTCGCTGGGCACTGCAGTAGATCGCGAAGTCATCGACAAAGAGAGAGCCTGAGACATTAGGTGGAATGCAATCCATAATTGGATTGATCGCTATGGCAAAAAGGGCTACGCTCAAGACAGAGCCCTGAGGCACTCCGTTCTCCTGGAGGAAGACGTCGGACAATACGGAACACACACGTACCCTAAACTGTCGATCTGTTAAAAAGGAATCAATAAAAAGGGGCAGGCGACTGCGTAGGACCCACCTGTGCATAGTGCGGAGGATACCTCCTATCCAACAGGTATCATAAGCCTTCTCCAAATCAAAGAACACGGCTACCGTTTAGCGCTTTCGCAAAACGTTGATCATGATTAATGTCGACAAGGTCACAAGGTGGTCAACGGCGGAGCGGCGGCGACGAAAGCCGCATTGAACATTGGTAAGTAGCTGTAGAGATTCAAGAATCCAAACTAACCGAGCGTTAACCATGCGCTCGATCACCTTACAGACACAGCTTGTAAGAAATAGCGTGGTAACTAGAAGGAAGGTGTCTATCCTTCCCGGGTTTGGGTATAGGAACAACGACTACGTCACGCCAACGCATGGGGACCTGACCTTCGGTCCAGACGCGATTGTAGGTACGAAGAAGGAAGCTTTTGCCTGCCGGAGAAAGGTGTGCCAGCATCTGAACGTGAATGGTATCTGGTCCCGGAGCAGAGGACCGGGACAGTGCAAGTGCACGTTCGAGTTCCCGCATAGTAAAGGGGGCATTACAATTTTCCAGATTCAGCGAGTGGAAGGAAGGTCGCCGAGCCTCTTCTGCCTCTTTCCTGGGAAGGAAGGCAGGGTGGCAATGGGCGGAGCTTGAAACCTCCGCGAAAAAGCGGCCGAAGGCATTGGAGATATCCACAGGATCAACAAGGACCTCATCACCTGAAGTCAGGCCAGGTACCGAGGAGTGGGCCTTAATGCCCGACAGCCGGCGCAGGCCACCCCAGACGACAGAAGAGGGAGTAAAACTGTTAAAGGAGCTGGTGAAAGAGGCCCAACAAGCTTTTTTGCTGTCAAAAAATGGTTCAAATGGCTCTGAGCACTATGGGACTCAACTGCTGAGGTCATTAGTCCCCTAGAACTTAGAACTAGTTAAACCTAACTAACCTAAGGACATCACAAACATCCATGCCCGAGGCAGAATTCGAACCTGCGACCGTAGCGGTCTTGCGGTTCCAGACTGCAGCGCCTTTAACCGCACGGCCACTTCGGCCGGCTTTTTGCTGTCTTTGATGACTCTACGGCATTGCGCTCCGAGTCGTTTGTATCCAATACCATTCGCCAACGTAGGATGGCGGCGAAAGGTGCGTAAAGCACGTCGTCGAGCACAGATGCAGGAGAGCCCCAAAGGGGATGATGGGCATTGAAGTCGCCAAACAATAAAAACGGCGGAGGAAGCTGAACAATCAGGTGCATCATGTCAGCCCGACTAACTGCTGATGACGATGGAGTGTAGACGGTACAAACGGAAAAGTAAAGGCAGAAAGAGTAATACAGACAGCTATTGCTTGGATTGGGGTGGTCAATGGGAGGGGATGGTAATAGACATCGTCCCGAACGAGCGACGTGACCCCACCATGAGCTGGAATACCGTCCACAGGGGGGAGGTCAGACCGCTCCGAGGTCTAGTGGGTAAAAGCAATATGGTCAGTTGGGCGCAACTTGGTTTCCTGGAGACCAAGGACGAGCAGACAGTGCAGGCGGAGGAGCAGTTTTAATTCCTCCAGATTAGATCTAATACCTCGTATGTCCCAACGTAACAAAGCCATCGCTAGTCAGAAAAGAGGGGGAACGAAACGGGTGAAGAGCTGGTCACCTCGACGGCCGCGGAGGGCCAGGTGTCGAGGGAACAACGCTACAACCGGCGGGAGGCAGATCCTGTACCATCGAGTCGTCGCCAGCGGCGGCCGCTTTCCCAGGTTGCGTAGGAGGGGCAGCATCATTCGCCGACGAGAGGCCAGCTGAGCGCCTGGCAGCAGAGCATCCCGGCGAAACTGAGGACGGCCGGGAGCAGCGACTCACGGATGGAGCGTCAGACGAAACGCGCCGGGGTGGAGAGGGGGATAAAGATTTCTTCTTGGAGGCCTTCTTGGAAGTCCGATGAGGCACGGGGATGGTGGGCTGGACCCTGAAGAAGGTCCTCACTCGCGGGGTCCGTGTTGGAACGCCGGACCTCGGAAGCTGGGGTCTGGAACGTTTTCCCGATGGACGCCTGAGAAGAGGATCGCTTCTCAGGCGGCGGAGGGGTAGGAGGAGGAAGGGTGGCCCCCGGGGCAGAGGGGGCAGGGGCCGCGAGGGAGGAGGATTTGGAAGGGAGGGATTTGGGAGGCGGAGGCATAGACCCCGGATGGGGTGAGGAGGTGGAGGGGGGACAGGAGAGGGGTGAGGATACTGTGGAAGGAGTGGACGTGACTGAGGCAAACGAAGTTGTCAATGTCACGGGATGGAGGCGGTCATACTTCTTCCTGGCCTCAGAATAAGAGAAACGATCCAAAGGTTTTAATTCTTGAATCTTCTTCTCCTTCTGATACGCGGGGCAGTCTAAAAGATCTAGGCGAGTGGATGCCAGGACAATTGACGCACTGAGGTGGTGGGGGGCATGTATGTCCCTCACGAAGAGGACAGCTGAATTGCCACAAAGGGGCTCAGCCTCACACCGTGACGACATGTGCCCAAAGCGCAAACACCGAAAGCAGCGCATTGGAGGCGGGATGTAAGGTCGGACGTCGCACCGGTAGCACATCACCTTTACCTTCTTCGGGAGAACGTCCCCCTCGAAGGCGAGGATAAAGGCTCCGGTGTCGATGCGATGGTCTCTGGGGCCGCGCTGGACTCGCCGGACGAAATGCACGCCTTGGCGCTCCAGGTTGGCCCTCAGCTCATCAGATTGCAGCAGGAGGTCCCGATGAAAAATAACCCCCTGCGTCCTATTCAGTGCCAGATGCGGGACAATAGACAATGGGATGTCCCCTAGTCGATCGCACGCCTGGAGCGCCGCCGACTGTGTGGCGGAAGCGGTCTTTATAAGAATGGACCCCAAACGCATTTTACTGAGAGCCTCGATTTCCCTGAAGATGTCCTCTATGTGCTGGACAAAGAACATTGGCTTAGAGGTGGCGAACGTCCGCCCATCGGTCTGAGAACAGACTAAATAGTGGGGGAAGTACTTCGCCCCAAGCCGGCGGACCTGTCCTTCCTCCCAGGGAATGGTCAAGGGGGTAAGGGCAGGAGAACCAGAACCAGAGACAGTAGCTTTCTTTTTGAAAGACTCGGCCGCAGAGCGACCTGATACATGTTTATGTTTCATCTGCGAAACGTCCGCCCCGATACCACCCATTCCGACCAGGGGCTCTCCCCACGGGCGCCACCCAGCCTCAGCAAGGGCCACCTGGCAGGATGACCCTTGCCGGGAGTCCCGATGCCCCAAAGAGACGGGCATCTACTCCTTGGCCGACGTGGGGAGGGTGCAGCTCAGGTATCGGCAGTACGATCCCTGTGTTGTTGGGGGGCTACAACCTACAGGGTACATGACGACCCCACCACAACAGGCTGGCTACCATGCTGGATTTCGGGTGCCATGGAAGGTCCATCATGATCGTAGGTGCAGATGGGGACACACTATGGGTGTAACTTGTGCAACCCATCAAGCGTTTAGGCTCAATTTGAGGAATAGTGGGTGTGGTTACAACGCCGTTATAATGCTGAGTGCCAAGGTCTTAGTGCACTGAGGACCAGTGATACACCATGTAAGACGTCCTTCCCCAAAAGGCTCTTCTGTAGAATTTTGAAAATGGAGGTCAAACCCCAAGGGGGACCATCACATGGAAGGCCAAAACGGTTGAAACTCCTTTTAGTCGCCTCTTACGACAGGCAGGAAGACCTTGGGCCTATTCTTACCCCGGACCCGCAGGAGATAGAGACCGGGGAGAAAGTAGGCGCGCCAGATAACCGTCGAATTCGACTCCAGACTTCCGAAGAGGGAGTGAAGTTGTTAAATGAGCTAGTAAAGAATTTCCAGCTTGCCTTCTTGCTATCGCGGATGACGCGATGACATCGCGCACGGAACTGCTTATAGCGGATACAGTTGGCCAAAGTAGGATGGTGGCGGAAAACGCGAAGAGCACGTCGCCACTCACGTATTGCGTCACGGCATGCCTCGTTCCACCTAGGAACTGGGGGGGGGGGGGGGGGCGGGGCGCTGGGGCAATGCCGACGTGCGTGGTATTGAACGTTCTGCAGCTGTAAGAATAACGTCGGTACGGTCGGTAAGATGTGTGACCTCATCGTCGACGCTAGGAAAGTTACGGTCATCGAATGTCGCTAGAGACGAAAAAAGTGTGCAATCTGTTTGGGCAAACTTCCAGCGTCGCAGGCGCATATATGGCAGTTGAGGCTGCAGTGTAAGGACACATGGAAAGTGGTCACTCGAGTGTGTATCATCAAGGGCGAACCACTCGAAGCGCCGAGCTAGCGAAACAGTACCGACCGAAAGGTCCAAATGAGAGAAATTTGTCGTGGAGGAAGACAAAAATGCAGGGACCCCAGTGTTGAGGCAAACTAGATCCGCTTGGTGGAAGACGTCTAGCAAAAGTGAGCCATGGGGACAAGGATGTGGAGATCCCCAAAGTGGGTGGTGGGCATTGAAGTCCCCAACCAGCAAATAGGGGGGTGGAAGCTGACCAAGAAGATCAAGGAGATCAGCTCGTGCCATTGGTGTGGACAGTGGAATGTATACAGTACAAAGAGAAAAGGTATATCCAGAAAGGGAGAGACAGACAGCGACGGCTTGGAAGGAAGTGTGTATGTGGATTGGGTGATAATGGAGAGTATCATGGAGAAGAATCATGAGTCCTCCATGGGCTGGAGTGCCTTCAACAGAGGGGAGATCAAATCGGACGGACTGAAAATGGGGGAGAATAAAGCGGTCATGGGGACGCAGCTTTGTTTCCTGAAGACAAAAGATGACTGGCGAGTACGATCGTAAGAGGATCGACAATTCATCCAGATTGGCTCGAATGCCGCGGGTATTCCAGTGGATAATGGACATAGGGTGAACAAAAAATGGAGGAATTTTACCAAGGTTGCCGTCAACTCAACGACTGCTCAGAGCTTGCGACCGACAGCATGGAATGGCATTCAGCCGAAGGCAGAAGATCCTGATCCATAGGTTGTTCAGGAGCAGCTCCTGCCACCAGCGATCGGCCGGTTGATCGGCCACCAGCAGTGCGCCTTGGCGACACAGAAGACGGCCAAGGGCGATTACCGCCAGGGGGTGCTGTAGATGGGACACGCCTTGGCGGAGAAGGAGACGAACTGGGTTTCTTATTAGCCTTCTTGGAAATATGTTGAGATGGAGGAACCGAGGGTTGTGAAGTTGGGGTACGTAAAAAATCTTCATGAGTATGCTCTTTTTTCGAAGTCTTGGTGTCTAACTTTTGGGCTCGAGATTTAGCAGAACCCAATTAAGGGTGAGCCATAGAGTGGGCAGGCGAAAGTGGGGAGGTTGAACGGGCGATTTTTGCGCTGGCCGATCTGACGACCGTGGTACTAAAGGTGAGGTCGCAAGTCTGTGTGGCCGTCTCCATTGTTGGCCAAGGAGAAGCAAGGACAGTGCTGTATTTTCCTGTCTGAGGCACGGTGGGCTGTCGACTGGCGAATAATTTTCGAGCAGCAAAGTTCGACACCTTTTCCTTCACTCTCATTTCCTGGATGAGCTTTTCGTCTTTAAAAATGGGGCAATCTCGAGAGGAAGCTGCGTGGTCACCCATACAGTTGATGCAGCGAGAGGATGGAGGTGGACAAGCAGCCTCATGGGCATCCTTGCCACACATAACACATTTGGCCGGATTGGAACAGGACTGGCTGGTGTGATTGAACCGCTGACACCGATAGCAATGCGTAGGGTTTGGGATGTAAGGGCGAACGGAAATTATCTCATAGCCTGCTTTGATTTTCGATGGGAGTTGAACTTTGTCAAATGTCAAGAAGACAGTGCAGGTTGGAATGATGTTCGTGTCAACCCTTTTCATGACTGAACAGCCATTACACCCTGGTCAGACAGGTAGTGCTGAAGTTTTTCGTCAGAGAATCCATCGAGGGAGCGTGTATAAACGACTCCACGTGAGGAATTTTAAGTGCGATGCGCTTCAACCCGGACAGGGAAGGTGTGGAGCAGTGAAGTACGTAGCAATTTTTGTGCTTGGAGGGCACTGACTGTTTCTAACAACAAGGTGCCATTCCGTAATCAGGAACAAGACTTTACAGGACCTGCAATTGCGTCGACACCTTTCTGAATAATGAAAGGGTTGACTGGAGTAGTCGTGACCTTCGTCAGACCGAGAAACAACAAGGAACTGTGGCAACGATGGAAGAACTGTCTGTGGCTGAGAGTCATTGAACTTACGCCTGTGAGCAAACATAGTAGAAGATGAGGAAACCATTGCGGAAGTATCCCCCATGATTACCGGCGTCTCCGATGGCGCGCTCCTCCCTTGTGGGGGCCCTCTCCGAGGGAACTCCCGCCTTAGGTGATTGTTCACACCTCAGGTCACACCTCAGGTCACACCTTCCGACAAACGGACGGAGGGACCAATCGGCACTTTCGGAAGGTATCAGCTCGGGTAATTACCCCTCCCTGGGCCTGGCCGTTACCAGAGGGTACATACGTGTCCTACCTGTCTTCCCGGGGTAGGGAATTACGCGTTACCCCGTCACCGGCTACGCATGGAAATGCGTGGGTCGGCCTTCAGACACCCACATGGAGGAAAAAAGAGAAAGGGAAAGGAAAGAAGAGGGTCTCAAACGCCGCAGCGGAGAAAAGGGCAAAGAGAAGAGGTAAGGAAAAGAGAAGGACTTAGGAAAGACTAAGACTTGCAAGCGGAGAAAGCAAAGAATTTGTTACAGTTTCGAGCGTCCGTCTCCGGACGTAGGCACAAATCATACTCCCAGAGGGGGAGAAAGGTAAGGATCGAGCCAGAGGTGAGGGGGGGGGGGGCGAAGATGGGGGATGGGGAAGGATGCAGCAAGGGAAGGTGTGCAGCCCGGAAAGGAAGGAAGGCCACATTAGCTCGGGGTCCCGTGCTCGCTACGCACGTATCCACAAAAGAGTTGTGGACCCCCTGGGGGAGATTGGGTTGGGGATGCTGTCTTGGACAGCGCTGTCACCTTTCCAAATTTATCCTCAGGTGTTCAACGAAAAACTGAAGCTTCGTAAGTAGAAGAGAGTCCTCATTGGTCCTGCTACAAACTAAAAACCGAGGCGAATATGGCTCTCTCCATTCTGTAGGTCTACGTTCCTCCCATGGTGTAGTGTTGGAGGGAAAGCATTAAGCATCATACCTGTCGGCATTTTATTCTATCTTGCCCTTCTTAGAGACTGCTGGTGCCGTACGGTCACCAGCAAGAGATGACTTAGGCCGCTTCATTGCGGGTCATCCTCCCTGATGCCACCCAGTCCGATCAGGGGCTCTCCCCACGGGCGCCACCCAGCCACAAGAAAGACCAACTGGCTTGATGGCCGTTGCCGGGAGTCCTGATGCCCCAGGAAGACAGGCATCTATTCCTTGGCATACGTGGGGAGTTTACAGTTAAAGCATCAGCAGTGCGATCCCTGTGTTGCCAGGGGGCTACCACCAAATGGTAGATAACGGCCCCACCGCAACGGACTGGCTACCGTGCTGGGTATTGGGTGCAGAGAAACCCAGTAGTCATGGGGGGGGGGGCGAAATAAGACAGGAGACAAAGGAAGAAGATGACATACCCCAGAAAGTGTCCTCGCCCAAATAGTTGACTCGCAGGTGACAATGCAAAGCCATGACAAGAGATTCAGGAGATCGAATCTAAGGGCACTCGTGCACCACGTAAGGCGTCCTTCCCCATATGGCACGCACTTCTGTAGAATTTTGAAAGTGTCAATTCAAACCATAGAACTGGACCTGAACTCTTAGGGCCGAAAAGTGAGACACTTAGTCGCCTCTTACGACAGGTAGAAATACCTCGGGCCTAGTCTAACCCCCGGACCCGCAGGGGCGTTCTTTTTGTTTTGAGCCCCAAAAAGCGTTCTTGGTACGCTCATAATTTGCTCTTTACTGTCTAAAAATATAAATTATGTTTTAACACTGACGTATCGTTGTTACAAAACCATCATGTTTGTGAGTGACGTACACTACGCGCACTTCAAAAATCAACTTATGATTCGTCCAGAACTGAACTTAGAATGTGTTCAAAAGTGTTCAAACACCAACTTAGAGCGTTTCAGAATCATATGAATAATCGATAGACCAACTTGAGTTCTATGTTAGGCGCTTTGTGAAACAAGGTTCTTTTTCTTCAAGAAAGAATTTGGTGCTCCCTGAAATTGCCGGCCGGGGTTTATACCCCGGTTTTCCACGGCCCCCATCCCTTTATGTCCTGGTCTGCCTTTGATCCGCGACTATGCACTTTTTCATGATTGCAGCACAGGTAAGGACGTAGAAACTTGCCGTTTAAACCATTTAGGGTCCTGCTATTTAACGTAAAGGCTTAGTACTTTTAGTAATCTTTTTACTTCCTTCACAATGTTGACCTTTTTTTCATTAACTCTTTTGGGGGTCAATTTCCGTTATAGACCAGCAGTGATGACCCCCCTTTCTTTAATTTAAATTTAGGGTGTGCTACATGTCATTTACTAGTCCAGTCGCCAATTTTTCACTCAAAGGTTTTAACACTTGGGTTGTAGCTGTTTCGACCAGTAGAATGGGGTTTCAAATTCTAATAACCAAGACGAACTGGACCACTACCCGAGACTGAGTGCTATTTATTTCGCAATTTACTGCCCACCCCCAATTCTGGTAGGATGAATCTTGTAAGACCAAGGTCCTTGGGCAAGATATTACGTGCTGAAGAAACCACGTACTTTGAGGACCCAAAGATTTGATTATCTCTTCGCTGTTACGCTATTTTGCACTTAAAATTAACACAAATTTAGTTTAAGGTTTCAGCTTCTGTCCCGCTGTTACGTTCCGGCCTTCAGAGTAAACTCAGGAGCCATTCAAAGATTTGAGAGTGTCCTGTACGTCACCACGCAATAATAGTTGCCTCTCAGGTAAGCCAACAAACCCGGCAGTGCATAGTTCAACGCATTTCTTAAGGGTGCGCCTTTCAGAGTGCCAAGAAGGTATAGTTCAACAGTTACGGGCATTCTCTTACGAGCAGTGCTGCAAACGCTGCTATGATCGAGTCCAGAGTAACAGCGCAGCTAGCCCAAATTTTACCTTTAATTTATCTGCTGTGAATTGCAAAACTTCACGGAGGCAGAAGAAAAAAAAAGGCATTTTATCCAAATGAATGTATCTCCGAAAAACAATATGCTGTCTGGTGAGAAAGTATCTTTTACATTGCTGTCACCAGCCAACTGTAGCCCTAGCCGTTGCAACCCCTCTGATGCACCTCCCCCCACCCCCTTCCACACTCACTCATTTACCCCTCTCCCCACCTCATTGCTTCCCCAAAACGCACACCTTGTTCTAAAACGATATAGACTAGTCAATCGTAGTAATGACGAACGACCGTACAATTTAAACTTCTACAACGTCACTTTCTAGAAGTCCACGCCACTTGGTTACGACACCGCGCCACATTCAGCTTTTTCTACTCTCTTGTTTAATGGTATCCTTCAACTGGAGCAATGCACCCCATTTGCTTACCTGTGACTAGCCACCGAGCAACTGCTGTGAGGATACAATGGGATATTCCGAAGTCCGTTTCATACAGGCTGACTATACTCGCACGTGTCACTGAGCCTATCTTTTCGTTAGAAAGGTTCAAACTGAATTTCCGCAATACCATCACATAGCTAGGGGGTCCAAGGTCAGACTACTACAATAATTTTCGCCGTTTTATATTGGAAGATAGTTCTGCAACTGTAGGTAATCGTTGCCAGTAACTGAAGCCGCAATTTTTAAGATCTTACTTCAAAAATAAGATTGTTTCAGCCTTATACAAAACCGTTTTCAAGTGATAAGTGTGTTCAGTCAGATGAAAGTGACATTTAATAACGCATATCTGACAACAGGAATTGCTCCTGTCGCCATCAATTTCCACCCTGTCTAATGACTGCTCAGTCCTAGTTCTATAATGTGCCAATACTGCTGTGCGAGATGATTACAAAGAACTGAGTTCCTCCAGTGTGTTCGCTTGTGTAAAAACTTTCAACTCGTTTACGTTACAATCTGTGATAGGCACATTTACGAAATATACCGAATGGTTAACATCCCTCCCGTCCCTGTCGCGGCCAACAAGGTGCTTAATTAAATTTCACATCTGTGTTTTCTGTATTTTGTGGAAAATATTTACCAATTTCAAATGAGTAATGAAAAATATAGACTGAAATCACCTGTTTCGCAAAATAGCTTATGTGATGAACATCTGATTTACAAGTCAGAACGTAAGTCTAGACAAAGTGGGAATAAGCCCAATAAATTCTCTTCATATGCGAAGGTTTAAAAAAGTTACACTAAGTGTTTTAGACTTATCGCTTGGGCAATGGTTCGAACCGATGAAACCGTGAGTAATCCCTAGTTGAATATCCAGAATTTTTCAACAAACAGTATTGTTAGGAACACCCGTATGTCGAGATTTAGAAAAACGCTATGGCAATTTAAGTTTTATTATTTGTGCTACCATTTGTCGTTCATATTTGCACCTCCTGTAGCCAGAATAATCTAATTCAATCTATGACCCTTATTGTCAGCTGGCGCTCATATCTGATCGCTCAAATGCGACCGGGAAGAAACTTTCAGCACAATTGTCATCCAGCGTCATGTGAACGTTTTGTAATGGTATCCGCCACTTAACTTGATGGAGTGCCTTAATTACTCAGACTTTTACGACGGGAATTTCCGTGGCTAGGAGTTACAGCCACAGGAATCACGTGAACGACTTTGTTGGAACTTTCCCCTTACGACGACATCATCACTACGATATGAGGAACTTACATGTGAGTCGACGGGACTGGGCTATAGTTGCCAGGGCCTACGAATATCTGAGTAGGTGAATATTCTGATGACAGTGAACGCTGAATCTGAATGTTGTCTAAAGATTTAGCTGCAGTGATTTAACAGAAAGCCAAAATTTAGATTTAATCTTCACTGTTTACTGATAGCTATTTTTCCTGTCATATAAAGAGATCTTTCAGTTTAAAGCGTTTATCATTGTGGAAAACTAGTAGAGCAGGGGAACGACAGTAGTATAGTTACCCACGTAATACGGTGTACAGTCACCTTTGGGATCCAGAAAACAAATCTGAGACATCTAGTTCATGAATATTCACTTGCTGGTTTTTACACAATGCCCTTAGTCGCGACTGTAAAACAGATGGATAATATTAGAAACTAGTAATTGAGACAAGGAATAGTTTATTTCATCCTGAAATGAAATGTCTTGTGGCGAGGGTCTCCCAACGGGTAAACCTGATCGCGTGGTGCAAGTCTTGAGGTGACGCCACTTCGGCTACTTTCACGTCGATTAGATTGAAATGATGACAAACACCTAGTCCCTAAGCGGAGAAAATCTCCAACCCAGCCGGGAATCGAACCCGGGTCCTCCGGCATGAGAAGCCGGCGCGCTATCCACTCAGCTACGGTGGCGGTCATTTCATCTATCTCATGGATAGATTGGCATTATTTATGAAGATGCAAACTCGTGGTTGGCACTGGCAGCCTCATTGAATCAGCACACTTCAAATCGTTTCATAGAATCGTTTGTTATTTTTTACCATGTGGCTATAGCACCTTCTGAAAACCACGATATGACTACCCACACTGTTTGAGAGGACCTTTATGCTTCATTGTTTAAAGAGTCAAATGCCTTTTCCCACGTGTTTTCCATTTTAGAATTCACCTACGGTTGGACGAGGCTCATGTGTAGGAGACATTGCCGTTACAGAATGTTTCAAGATGCATATAGGGGTTTTAACGCTTTGCAGCATTTGTTACATTCGACTTACAATTATATCAAATCAAGGAACAACTCAATTTTGTTTGTATACCTGTACGCAAAGGAAAGACCATGGAACGACAAAGAATTACTGAAGACTATCTTCAACTAGTCTTTCACGCGTGGCCCATGTTCGGAAGGCTACTCGTTAATTGGCGTTCCAGTGAAATCTGTGTAGAGACTTAAGGAAACGCTTAAAACTACGTCCTTTTAGTCTGCAGTTGTTCCAAGCTCTGAAGCCTACAGACTACAGTGTAAGTGCCAACTTTGCAAACGAAATGTTGTTGCATGACTAAAATTTTCTGGATCGTATCGTTTACAGTGCTAACCGATCTTTCACCTACGCGGCAACGTAAACACACAATGTGCGCATCTCTGGGTCAGCAAATCACACGATAAGGTACAGTCTCTACGATACACCCCAAATTTAATATTTTTGTGCATATCCCAGCGTTAAGTTTATGGATTTTTTATCTCGGTGAAGAAACTGGTGTTTTATCTTGATGCAATAGTACTGTGGCTCTTTCCTCACTTGGTAGAAGCTGAACCACAGAGCTATTTGGCAGCAACATGGTGCGCCGCCCCAATGTCTTAACTCAGTACGCGATTGGTTTAACGAAGTTTTACCCCATCACTGCATTGGCCGTAAGGGGCATGTTTTGCGTAACCACATTCACACACGATCTGATGCCATGCGATTTTTGCCTTTGGGAGTTCATAAAGTCACATGTCTCTGCCTCCGCTACCACCTGATCCACCCCACTTCAGAAATAGCATTGTTGCAACAGTTACTCCACACATTGATCAAGCTTTTGGGAAGAACTCGCGTATCGACTGACGAATGGTGCTCACACTGGACATCTTAAAGAAAAACTGAGTTGCTGGTCTTTTATTTATAATTAAGTTGAATGTAATAATTGTTGCAAAGCCTAGTAACATGTATATTTGCTTTGAAAAACCCTGTGCTTCTTACACCACTGAAACCTCTTTGCAATTAATTTGTCTAGAAAATTTGTGCCAACAATTTTACCAAAAATGACTGGTTTACGCAGTACCGAAACTTATCTAGAGCTTCATGACTAACGTTACTGAAAGACAAGGTCAATATGTTTTATTCACTATCAGCAGACAACTGAAACCTGTTTATCGTGCCCACATACAATAGCTGTAGATAATCCTCGAAAATACGCATCTGCTTGTAAATCCAGTGTGACATAACGACAAATCAAAATCTAGACTTTACCAATGTTCATATTTCGTCAACTCTTGTTAACTGGCGACAGTTGCCTTCAGAGGGCGCTTTAGTTTGTCATGGAAGTAGGCATGGGAATATCTCTCGCTACAGTGTGTTGAGAAAAATAGGCATTGGAATTACCTAGAACACACACTAAGATTCATAAAAAACGCTGTCACTGAAGTTTTATGCTGCCCTTCCATGAATTATTCGTGTTTATTTTCCCTGTATTCTAAACCGTGTGTTTCTAATTTAAACTACTTACTTCATGCTAAAGACTAATACCATGCGTTACTTAAGGCATTTAAAAATCCGTCTTTGCAACTGCTAATTGTAAGAAATGCTTTTTATTCTAATCCTGCGTCTGTCTATTCGTTTATATCAGTAGTATCCGGAAGCTTTGTCCCCTTCACGTTTTTCCGGGTAGCCTAGCGTTTAGTGTTTTCAGCCTAGCTTCTCTTACGTCAATGGCGTAGTAGTGCTGCAAGTTAAAGTGATTAAATATTGCACCACGTTTACGTTCCCCTATGCGTAATATGGACTTCAGAGGAACCTAATAAGCACTAACGGCGCAATATTTAGTTGTGTTTTACGTCAATTTGATGTTGCAAGTCAAAGGGAAACTAGGCTAATCAATGCCAATCCCAAGATTCTCAAAACATGCAAGCAAACGACACTTCCTAATGCTAATGTTTATGAACGATTCTAAATGCGTACAGCATAATAAACACTTATTTCTAGTAGTTGCTAACTACAAAGGCAACTCTTAATGAAAACTATGTGTACATTTGTTCTCCATAAATGAAATATTTTAGTCTGCTACGAGACTATTTTAAGGGTCTGACGTAAATGGCCGTTTATGTTTGATGATCATTAACATGTTTGAAAGAAAATTTATGTGGCTCCCACCCGTCCGATCTGACTCTCCTGCAGCAACATGCGGGTCCATTTATTTCATTTTCCCAAGCACTTCATTCTGTCTACCGGATCTTTATCACAATTTAGACTTTTCCGTGGTAAAAGTTTCATATGGTCACAAGAACTGCGCCACAGATTTTCACAATAGTGACCGGCGACGACCCACCAGTATACAGAGGTATCAACTACATCTTTAACAACTTGCATGTATGTTTCCAAAACGGGATTTTCACTCTGCAGCGTAGTGTGCGCTGATATGAAACTTCATGGCAGATTAAAACTGTGTGCCGGACCGAGACTCGAACTCAGGACATTTAAAGATTTCATATTCGGTTTCTTCAGATTCAGGTCGTTACTTACACATCAGTATCCCTAAAAATGTTAAAGACAACAACAATCTATGAATTTTGAATTTTTTAAATTTTGGTGTGTGCCTGAAGTACAATTTTACGCTACCTGTTACGTTACGAACCTCTTGTTTATCGCATAACTCATCAAAATCACCTGTCCTGATACTCGCCCCAATCGCTAGCTGCCTGTGTCTAGTGTAAACCATGAAATAGTGCGAACGTGTTTCAAATGCCTGCGAGTTGTGTGGCTGAGGCGGGATGTGGGGACCAGCCCGGTATTCACCTAGAGGGATGTGGAAAAGCGCCTAAAAACCACTTCCAAGCTGGCCAGCACACCGGCCCACATCGTTAATCCGCCGGGCGGATTCGAGCAGGGGCCGGCGCGCCTACCCGAGTTCAAGAAACAGCCATTAGCGCTCTCGGCTAACCTAGCGGGTATCATTACGACGTGCATTTCATATGGAGAAAATACTGGAAGTCTTTAACATCGGGCTACGCTACAGATCAGTATTTACAATTCATATTTGGTGTCTTCGTTAACTGAGAACCCTATTGTCACCTTCCACACCTATGTAGACTTCAAGCTATGTTACAGATCACTGCGGCCACAACAAAAATGTCGGGGAATGTCGCAATCCCACTAGACCCGACTTGCGTTCTAAGTATTTTGCTAAGTGGTGTAGTACGGTTTTTTTATAGCTTGTAAGATTTCCAATGAATTAATAGAGCGATAATGCACGCAGAAGGCGTTGTGTGTCACTCTGCTCAACCGGCTTTCCTACGTCACTCCACGCAACATTTCCTTTGCGTCAATGCAACTACCCGTTCGTTGCGCGCTGAGAAAATGCAAGAAGAATGTGCGAGAAGCATAAGTAAATTAAGTCGACAAATTCGGCCTGAACAGCAAATAGCGGTGAGCACTTTGTTCCGGGAGCACGGCGAATAACACTCGCCTGCTCTAATCCCATTCATTGACAGAATCTGGCACTAGGTATAAAAACTTCATTGTAGTGGCGGAAGTAAAAATCCATGAGAATTTAAAACTTGAGTGACGTGAACAAGATTCGACTATTTCGTAAATTTTTATTCGTTTTAAAAAAGATTAAGAAGTTTAGCACGGCGTTGAGGTAAAATCTGGCATTGTAGTTTACTCAATTCCTTCCGTTTAGGTAAGAAGTTTTGATAATTTCTGAACTATTTTACATCAATGAACCATGCATTCCTCTGCATAATGAAAAGCCTTAAACACATTTGTCACCTTCTCCGGAGAGGTTTTCTCAATCTAAATTGAAATTTAAAACTATGTATAGAGCGATTTAGCAAGATGATTAGTGTTTTAGGGCGCACAACAGCGAGGTTATCAGCGCCCGCGATTTAGCAAATGATGAACGTTCACTAGATTCTTTTAACGTACATATAGGCTCTAGACATGCATAATTTGAGAGCTAATGCTGCTCCCGTTACATACCGGGTCCAAGTTTAACATGTATGAAGCAGCCTCAGGGACATACAGCTGTTTTATTATGTAGACACTACTTTTTGTTTCTCTAATGACTCCAACATATGACAAACCATACTAAATAGACCTAAGAGATTGTCCCGTACGCTTTGCTTATTGCTATTAAGTGTTGGGTGATGAACAAGGAAAAAAAATACCAGTATCTTTCATTTCGTCTCACTCGCCCTCCCAGAGCGTGATGGTCATCGGGAACTTACTGTGTAACGCTGGCTTCCATAGCACATAGTCACCTCCATAACTGCAGTTCACACTTAGTACTCTGCGCGTTGAACGACACTGCTTCTCAGAGAGAGTGGAATACAATGAACTGTGCTATTTACACGCTACGGATTTAGTTTTGCCGGAAGGAGGCGCCACCCGTCGTCTAAGACGATCGCACCCGTAGCCGTAAAGGCTCCTACATGTGTGCCAGTTTATCGACCGGTTGTTGCGATTTGTTTATCTTAAGTTCATTGAGTTGTAATTTCTGTGAGAACCAGATTGGCTTTACACAGAAAAAAAGTACGGTTTGTCTCGGCTGTTTTAGAGGTAATAGGGCCAAATAAGGCCGAGAGGAAGTTGTGGGCAAAGAAGTGGCGAATGCAAAGAATGAAATTCGCCCACGCTCTGTTACTTAAGCAGCTGGAAGCTGCTGATTTTCGTAATTATCTAAGAATGGATGAAACATGTGTTTCGGAGCTCCTGAACTTCATCACACCATTCTTAACGAAAAAGGACACAGTCATGAGAGAGGCTGTACGCTGCTAGGAGAGGCTGTCACCTAAGTTACGGTTTCTAACCACTGGCAGAAGTTAAAAGGATGACATAGTTCTGTTGTAATCCCCCGCGATTATTATCGAAAATGATTCCTGAAACCTGCAACGTGGTTCATAGTTTCTTGAGGAAATACTTCATGATAAGGCATGTAAACTTTATTAATTTATCTATGAAGCATAAAAGCTGCCCCTGTAAGTTTAAGAAACTAATTTCGGATTAGAAGAAGAAAGACTGTAAATGGTGGTGG
The DNA here is from genome assembly GCF_023898315.1 of Schistocerca nitens. Classification (NCBI taxonomy): domain Eukaryota; kingdom Metazoa; phylum Arthropoda; class Insecta; order Orthoptera; family Acrididae; genus Schistocerca; species Schistocerca nitens. Next base: position 665,068,422 of record NC_064616.1, on the reverse strand, counting down.
TGCACATCATCTAATAAATACAACTGATGCGTAAAAATGAAGGATTTAGCAACTATTAGAACTGCAAAAAAAAAAAAAAAAAATACCACACTTCGCTCTTCATAGCAGAAGGCTTGGATATGGGCTGGACTTCTTTTAACACTTATAACAATGAAGAAAATATATTTTATGAATAAACGTCCATTGACTACCTATGTTTTGATTTTTAGATTTTACTTCCGATAAGTATTGGAAATGAAATATGAGATCTAATCTGTCTGTATTTCGGATTTTAGATTTCATTTCCGATAAGTATCGGAAATAAAACCTAAAAACCGATATACAGAAGGTCGACGAAATTTTATTCACAAAAGATATATCTTTTACTCTCTCTATGTGCCACAGGAAACCGTTACGGATTCGTTAAAAAATGAAACAAGTGTTTCATTTATTGAATCTCTTCCTACAAACACGAGCAGTTTGTAAATTTCTCCGGAAACTCTGTCATAAAAGTTTCGTCCGCCTCGCACTGTCATGTATATAGAACAGCATTTGATCCGCTCGCGGTGACAAAACACGAACCTTTGTCGGGCGGTTGGCACGACACCAGTTTGTCACATAGTTTGAATGGAATGGGGAAGATGGGTGGGGGTCGGTTGTTGGGTGGTCCTACTCGAACAAATTCCCGACAAGAAAAGTTGATTGGTTGGTCGGCCTAAGCGCCTACAAGCGTCACATTAGTCGGTCGGTTGGTCGATTGGTGTGTGTGTGTGTGTAACGGCCTTAAAACTAAGCATTTAGCACCACAGTTACGCGTCTTATCCAAAGCTAACATATCATTAATGATACAATTTCATTGCCTACTATTTCTTTGGTAGAACTGTTCTAGACAACTTTAAAAATAAGTTGAGTCAGTAAAAGACGATATCAGCTATTATAAAAATGAGTGTGTAAGGCTAGACCGAAGTTTTGATGCAGCTCGCCACGTCAGTCAGTGCTACGCAAGTCTCTTCTTCCCTGGAAAGCTACTTGCAGCCTGTATCCATTTGAAGCTACTTGTGATAGTCGTGCCTTGGCCGTCGCCTACAGTTTTTACCCTCACGATTCCCTCCGTTACTAAACTGACTGATGGATGACTCAGTATACGTCCTATCAACGATCCCTTCTTTTAGTCAAGTTGGGTAATACATTGCTTTTTTCCCCCGATTCAATTAGTACCTCCTCATCGGGTATGCAGTCTATCCATCCAATCTTCAGCATTCTTCTGTAGCACCGTATTTCGTAAGTTAGTTTGCTCTTCTTCTCCGTGCTGGTTATCGACCACGTTTCACTTCAGTGCAATTATTCTCTACAGACAAGCACTTCCAGAAAAGGCTTCTGAACACTTCTGTGTATGGTTACAAAAAATGGCTCTGAGCACTATGGGACTTAACATCTTAGGTCATCAGTCCCCTAGAACTTAAAACTACTTAAATCGAACTAACCTAAGGACATCACACACATCCATGCCCGAGGCAGGATTCGAACCTGCGACCGTAGCGGTCACACGGTTCCAGACTGAAGCGCCTAGAACCGCACGGCCACACCGGCTGGCTGTATGGTTACACTCCAGATAAATAGTTCCACAAAAGACTCCTTAATACTTATATTATATTAGATGTTAATGAATTTCTATTTTTTAGGAAAGCTTTTTGGATATTGAAAAAATATTATTTAAGTAAGTCACTGTAATATTTCTTTTCAGTTCGGTCTCAAAGCTTTTGTTATTGCAACATCATAATCTTTTAAGGTGCAGAATGTGGTGTAACGGGACCATTATCAACAGTCAGCAGTAAACGACGCTTGGTTCATCTAGATTCAGTGAGACATAATATTCTCGCCAGATGAGATGCAGTGGTGAAGGTTTTGACAGCGCTCAGCGACTAGCCGACCGGACGAGGAATGCAGGCAAGCTGTGCCTGAGTACCACGTGTGGCGTTTCTGCTGAAACCGCAGCGTGCGCGCTTGGCGAAAGTGTGGAGACGAAACAATGGTAAATAAGGTGAACGAAAAAAAGATGAATGTTATATTTTCAACGAAACTACATTACAGACCCTGAAAACGTGATACAGAAAAACTAAGACGCCAGAAAAATCGTGGCGATGTGACAAGCTGATTGCAATCTCAAGCATGATTCTAGAATAAATATTAAGAAAGTTGAAAATGTTTTAGTTATGATAGATTATATAAATTAATAACAACCAAACCAGTGGAACGACGTGAAATCTGATAACATCAGTAAACTCCACAACAAGCTATTTTTCAAATCAGGCATTTTTGTAAAGAATTACAGATGAATTGATTAAAATTTAGAATGCAGCGATGCCATAACTACAAATCCTCCAGTTACATGTAATATGAAGACAGCAATGAGTTTCCCGTAGCCTTACCTAACAATATTAGTGGATGAGTAGCCACAATTTACTTCTTCATATGTATATATATTTTTTTACGCAAGTTTCGACACATTGCACAAGGGAGTGCTGAAAAGTAATCCCTCCGAATTTTTTATATGACAATTCTTGAAGTTTTTTTAAATAAAACAAAATTTATCAACATTTTACATTTTTTATTCTTCATATCTACATATTTATTTCTCATTATAGTCACCCTGGCGACGAACACATTTCTCCGAACGAGACACTAGTTTGTTGATACCGTCACTGTAGAATGTTTGACTTCGTTGACGGAGCCACAATCTGACCTTTGCTTACGCTACTTCATCACTATCAAAATGAAGTCCTTGATGGTGTTCCTTAAGTTTTGGAAATAGTTGAAAATCGGATGGATCCAAGTCGGGATTTTATGGAGGATAGTTTTGTGTTTTCCAGTATCTTGTACGTGATGATTAGTTAAGCTTGGGTTCAGTAGTGTGTAACGTCAAAGAAAGTATCTAAAGGTGAGTGATAGGGCCTGTGTTGTCTATTGTCTTTGGTCGTTGTTGGTGACTGTACTTTTGTTGTGTGGCTGTATCATTGAGGAAAAAAAAAAAAAAAAAAAAACCGGTTCAAATGGCTCTGAGCACTATGGGACTTAACATCTGAGGTCATTAGTCCCCTAGAACTTAGAACTACTTAAACCTAACTAACCTAAGGACATCACACACATCCATGGCCGAGGCAGGATTCGAACCTGCGACCGTAGGGGTCGCGCGGTTCCAGACTGAAACGCCTAGAACCGCTCGGCCACACCGGCCGGCCATGATTGAGCAGCTGCATGGTTTACATACTCTAACCTTTCGAAGGACTTCGAATAATTGTGCGAGCATGAGTTAATTTTTCGTTGGACTTGTGATTGGACTCGTGGATTTTGTGACTGCCAATTAAATATTTTAACTTTTTGGCTAACTCCCAATACTTTATGAATGTGTCTTACAGATTTTAACTTATTGCTGAACTTGGAACATTTTACTAATCCCTTGGTGATTGATTTTCCAAGACTATAGAAACTTGTGTTTACGGGATTTCTGGCAGCTGTGAACTGTAATTATTTGATGTAGTTGATATTTATATTCTTCTACATTCAGAATGAAGAGCTCTATTTTTCGTCGCGACTGATAGTAGGAAGCTCCACTTCAGGACTTTGAACGTTTGCTGTTGATTTTAATACTTTAATATGTAATTACTTGAACATTGCTCACATGTGTATTTACATTCAATGCTCTGCTCGCCATATGTATATTAATTATTCTTTAATTGATTTTCACTAGAATCTACCATTCATGTGAGGCCACCATTCACACATGCATGAACATTATTTCATAAACATTTGTTTGGTTTCAAAACATAACCGCCTTGCTTCGTCAACGTCATTAATCCTACAGGATTTATTCAGTTATATCATTTATTTATATATTTTTCGCCTACATCTCTGTTTAATTCAGAAGGCTAAGGAAAAACTGTATATTAAATGTATCGCTTATGAAATGTCGGTGCGTGACCGATTCCTCTGGTAATAACGAGTCAAGCCACAAATTAGGTCGTGCATTGTCCACACTGGTAGCGGCCAATGAAACTGTTGGTGTGGTCGTAAATGGCGTATCTCTACTGGTATTGAACTGCAGGTGAGATTAGCCAGCTGGTCTTGAGCCTTATGGTTCAAGTTTATGTCCAGATTATGACTGATTTCTTGTTGAGAATTTTAGTTTGGGATTGGTTGTCTCATTAAAAGAACAATCCAAACCGGTAGTAGAATAAGGCAGTTAGCGTGGAGTCTCTAGATCTTCATGTTGTGCCGCAGCAGGACATGTGTAATCGTGGAAGGAGAAGTGGAAGCCTTGGAGAGGCAACGAAGTGTCACAGCGGATGGCACAAGAGGCAAGTAGTGCTCTATCCGATATTCATATGGCACCAGGTGCGTACATAGCGTTGCTCCGCCAAATCTATCCACTTGGTACTGCGTGCATACACCGCATCGTTCCACATTGCAAGCAGTCCATGAGGAGTGGCTTTGCATCACACCAGACGTAGAGCAGCAGAGATGGTGAATTGTGGGCAACATTAAAGTAGGTATAGGCAGCAAGAGCCTTGTACAATTTGCATTTTTTTAATCTTCAGCCATGACCTTTGGGCTTAAGAAACCATTGAGAGATTGTGCTTCAGAGGGTGAAGAAACTGAACCAAAAGACGAAGGGAAAGAATAGGTCTCGAGAGTCAGTGAGTGACAGAAAATCCACTATCGTTAATTTTAAACACTTTGAATATGTTGAAGAAGGAAGTAAAAACATGTAAATGTAGTCAGTCAGAAATTCAGTAAGTTGCAGGACACGTTCAAGTGAGTTGAAGATAAATTTGAAGAAAATGTTAGTGGTCGAGAGAATCAATAATAAGGCTGATAATGTAGAAAAGGGGCTTTTAGCAAAGTTGGAAGCTGTGGAAAACGATCTTTGGGACGCGCTACGGCAGAAGAACAGGAATGTAAGAAGTACGAGTTTGAAATAAATGCAGCATCAGTGCCAATCCGTGTATGCTTATCTTTGTGTAACGGCAGCATGAGAACCAACAGTGAGAATACTGATGGGCGGACAGGTAATTTAATAGAAACACTATATAAGGTAGCAGCTGGACAATGAGGTTTAGTAGTGGGATATCCCACGGGGCAAGGGCTCTGCACTAGATCTTTTCAGTGGCGAAAATAAATACCACGCTGTAGATGTTTTGGCAGTACGATAACACAATTTTATACTTGGCAGGAGTGACTTTCCTTATCCAAAATCTGTAAAGAGGCAGTTAGAGGGGGAAGCTCAGACACGATGAGCAATTCACTTATTATAAAACTTTTGAAGTTACATATTTAAGTAAATACTGGAGGCAAGCAAAGCCGTCAGATTTGAAAATGATTTCTTAAATGGGCCAAGTCATACAAGTGAGACAGAAAGTACGAAAGAATTTTGTGTCAGGGAATTAAATAAACTGATTCATTCAGACAGAGTGCAGACAGAAATTTCTGCTTTGGAAAGGAGACTTCTAGAGGCCACTACAGTGGCAACTTATCCTCAGTCCTACTAATCCTGTTGAGGAGTTCCTGAATTTTATTAAAAAGTTGCATAGGGCTCTGTTTTACAGGCTAAAACTGGCAAAACACAAGAATAATAATAACAGGAATTCTAACAGATTGTTATTAATAATAATAACACCAAAACAAGAGTATTAAAAGAAGGTGCAAACTTTCAGGGCAGAAAGATGGGAAACTAACTGACACCTCTCCTAAGGTCTACAGGGGGACTAAAAACTATGCAAGGAACGGGACCAGACAGGGTTTTAAAAATAGGCAGTCTAATTATCATGAAAATGAAAGGAAGGAAATTGATAGGTGACCTATAGATGCTATTATAGGCATTAAAATTATGTGTGGTGGTTATAATAAATAAAACAGATAGTATAGATGGAATAAATACAATAAATGTTATCAAAATAATGGAAGGAATGAATATTGTAATTATTGTTCTAAGGAACTGTTTAGAAGAAATAATATGATTTAACTGGGGGATAATGGAAACAGTGTGCGTTTGATATCTGTTGCAATTAATCAGCTGTCTGAAACAGAGGCAGTGATGTTTCCAGATGTACAAACAAGTGCTGGTATGGAAATGAGGGACAATAAAGTTACTATCAAATCAAATGGTTCAAATGGCTCTGAGCACTATGGGACTTAACTGATGTGGTTATCAGTCCCCTAGAACTTAGAACTACTTAAACCTAACTAACCTAAGGACATCACACACATCCATGCCCGAGGCAGGATTCGAACCTGCGACCGTAGCGGCCACGCGGTTCCAGACTGTAGCGCCTAGAAACGCACGGCCAAAAAAGTTACTATCAACAACGTTATTAGTGAGGTATTAGTTTTTGGGGATGAAAATATAAATAACACTGTGAAGAATGGACGTATTGTTGATGATGTTTGTTCTTTGAATATAAATGCTAATATTGTTATTGGTGGTGATGATGCTATGGATCTGAATATGAAGGGATGAAGAGTAGAGTGTATTGTCCCATTAACAGTGCAGTCATTAACGACACAACACAGGCTCAGATTACGAAAGGATGGGGAAGGAAACCGGCCATGTTTTTTTTTTCGAAGGTACCATCCTGGCATTTGCCTGGAGCAGTTTAGGGAAATCACAGGAAACCTAAATCTAAATGGCCGGATGGAGTCTTGAACTGTTATTCTTTCGAATGTGTGTCCAGTGTGCCAACCACTGCACCATCTTGCTCAGAGATGTGAATATGAGAATAATGAGGTGAATATTAATAATGTGCCAGTACCCACGAGTGTACATGGTGATGAGAATGATGTAAACGATCAGTTAGTGAAGTGAGAGTTGATAATGGCAATGGAAGTGTTTTTAATGAAATCTATCTTGAGGAAGAAGCAAAAGCACATGTTTTTGTGTGTGGTGGAGGTCATACGGCTCTGGATAAGGATGTCAGTAGTGATTGGATGGAGAAAAAGGAAACAGATTATAATGTAAATGATTAGGTGTGGAGTTGATGCGAAGGTTCATTATAAGTTAACTCCTGATGAATAGGAGAAACAAAAATTTAAGGTAGCTAGGAAGTAAGTTGTGATCACAACGTTATGTAACATTGAAAGAATTTATGTAAGGTGGATGAAGAAATTGGGCACGAGAGAATTTATAAAAATGTATATGTTATGGAAATAGAAAGTAGGGAAGAGATTGATTAAGATTTGTTGGAGGAAACCAAATCAAAGAGAGCAACTTTTGTACAGGTGAAGCCTATTATTACTGTGGAAGTGGAGGACGTGAAAAATACTACAATTCTAGATTCTGGTCTAGTTTGTCAGCTGTATCTGAATCTTTTTGGCAACAAATAAGAAGCAGGGAGTTAGTGGGGCAACCTGTGACTAACGTAAAAATAAAAGTAGCAACTGAAAAATGCACCAAGCCAGTTGAAAGAGACTTTAAGATTGATTGAAACTGTTTTGACGTTAATTGACTTGTGAAGCTGATATGACTATGAACATTATTTTGGGGATGGATTTCTTATATAAGTATGCTTGTAACGTTAATGTGAAGGACAAGATACTGAAATTTGATGCTGGAGGTTTCGGATGATTTGTGCTCAAATGTTAATTTATCTCTTTACTCACTGGGTGCATTTACAATTGATTTTTGGTTATGTTATTATGAGTATTTTGAATAATATATACGTGTTGTAGAAAGTGATTTGCGTTGCTAAAAGTGACAGAGACGTCAGAGTTTCGTCTGAATGAGGATGGTGACAGAGAAGAACTTGCATAGAGCAGTTTGCATTAAGAATATGTGTTTATTAGTGTCACGAGTGAAAATTTCAAGGGTTTAATTATTGATGTATGTAGCGATAAACATGAGTGGCAAGGAGTGTCAAAATGATACTGATAAGCAAGTATGGCGTGAGCAAGGGCACCTGTAACTTGAGTGTAGTGTGTGGGGATGAGATTTGTAGTGGGTTTTTCATAATAATTTGATCTTTAATTAATAGGGGTAAATGTTGAAATGTTTGCATGTATGTCAAGATATAAATTTGATGTCTTGTGAGTTCTCTTGGCATCAAAAATGTGGCTCACTCATGATCTGTTATAAAGTACGTTTTGTTGTTATTTATCTGGGAATAAGTCAATAACAAATTAATTTAATTGTTTGCTATTTATACATGCAGTCTCATAAGCACATGTGGGATGCAAGTTAACAAAGATGTAGAATTCAGATGCAGCTGGTTGAAGTATCTCTATGTGGATTGTCATGGGCATATGTAGTTATTTAAATTTAAAACTATATTTTTGTCTTGTTGCCTTGATGAATCCATTTGGGGATTTAACGACAGTGGACATTTGGTGAACTGTTTGAGGTAGTTTGTTCGAATATTTGATAGGATGTGGTTTGGCTGGCGAGAAGTTGCACAGAGCACTGCTGACTGTACACAGAGGCGAGCAGAGGAATACTAGACACACTGGCGAAACCTGGGTGCAAGAGTCTGTTCACAGTCATCTGGTGTCACCACAGGACAATACTAGCAATAAAAATCGGCACACAGTTATAGTGGAGCGTTCTATTTGAGATTTTGTGCAACGAGTAAAAATCTAAAGTTTTCCTTAAATGGTGAAATTCCCTCAGTTAATTTACATGGGAAGATATAAAATTCAAAGTTGCTAAAGCTGTTGATTTTAATAAGCTCAGAAGCAGAAAGATTTATTTAATAATAATAATAATAACAATAATAACGATAACTTGCCTGTCTAGGTTAAATGAATCTGCTATGTCTAAGCATGTGTTTATGTATATGTACTGGGTGGTTTAATTAAAGTGTAGCGTGCTCACAGAGGTCCAGTGCGGGCTGTAATTATCGTATGTCAGCGAAATTTAGTAGATGATCTAATGTCTTAATGCAGAACGGATTTATGATGGCAAAAAATAGCTCTCTTTCTGGCCACCAGATGCAAGTCTTAATGGATTACGAACATGATGTGGGCAGAAAAGGTCAAACGAGGGAGAAAGGCATAATGCCAATTTTATTGTCAACCGCCACTTACACAATTTGTTCAGTATGAGCACAGGAGACACTGACGACATGATCAACAGTAGCTCGCAGCAGTTCGAATGGAATCTGAGCCACATATTCTATATCTACATCTACATACTGTAGATACTCCGCGTGGTGGAGGGTACCGTGTACCACTGCTAGTCATTTCCTTTGCTGTTCCACTCGCAAATAGAGCGCAGGAGAAACGACAGTCTATATGCCTCCGTATGAGCCCTAAATTCTCGTATCTTATGTTCGTGGCTCTTATGCGCAATGTATGTTGGCGGCATTACAATCGCTCGGCAGTTAACTTCAAATGCCGGTTCTCTAAATTTTCTCAATAGTGTTTCTCGGAAAAAGCGTCGCCTTCCCTCCAGGGATTCCCATCTGAGTTCGCGAGACATCCCCGTAACACTTAAGTGTTGTTCGAACGTACCGGTAACAAATCTAGCAGCCCGCCTCTGAATTGCTTCCATATCTTCCTTCAATCCGACCTGGTTCCGAGCCCAAAACTCTCAAGCAGTACAGTCGACCATTCGCCTTCCCCGCAACAGTTCTCACACGCTCGTTCCACCTCACATCGCTTTTCAACATTACACCCAGATATTTAAACGACATGACTGTGTCGAGCAGGACAACAGTAATACTGTATCCGAACATTACAGGTTTGATTTCCTACTCATCCACTTAATTTACATTTTTCCACATTTAAGGCTAGCTGCCATTCATCACATCAAGTCCCCCATGCGGATCCTCTTTGACCTCATTCCTTTCCCCCATCTGCTCCTATTCCTCGAACATATCGGCATACTCTACACTTCCCGCCGCCTTGATACCCCTCACCCCGTGGTTGCTCCTCTCCTCTCCCTTCCCCAACCCCCTGCCACGCCTTCACTGTTGTGTCCCCCCCTAGCCTCCATCTCTGCACCCTTCATTTCCTTTCCCAAGGTGGCTTGCATCAACTCCGCCTCCCGGATGATGCCCTCTCTCCCTCCATTTATCACTCATATCAACTCTGATCCTCACCCCCCCTCCTTTCCTCCGTCCTTTCCCTGGGCTCCCTCTTCCCCCCCTTCCATCCTGTTTTCTCCCCACCTAACCTCACCCTCCCTCCCTTCTGCCCTCCCTCAAGTCCTTTTATACTCCCCTCCTCTGCCTTCCCCACTCCCTGTCGCGTCTGCCTAACACCCCCCCACCCCTCTTACGGGTCTGCATCCTCCATCGGCTCCTTTCCCCCTCCTCCCTTCGTTTTTCCTCTCCCTCCCGCTTTTTATTTTCTCATCATCTGTCCAGTTTCCCCCTACCTGCTCTTGGCTGTGGTATGTCATATTTGCCAACTTTTTAGTGCAGTGTTCAAGTGAATGTTCAGTGTTGTTCGTCTTTCCAAAGTGTTGTGAACAGAAACCATGCTGTCGCTGGGTGTGAATTTTATGTCTTTTGCGAACAGAAACCAGACTGTCACCGTGTTTTTTAATTGTCTGTCTATTATTTTACCTGTCTGCTTCATATGTATTTTCTTAGTATCGTCATCCCTTTGTTCTATGTTTTAAGTTCCACAATTTTTTCGGCATGTTACCATTTAAGTTTCCGATTTTATCGCATGCTTTTATTCTTTATTATCTTCATCTTTTTAAAACAAAGTCTATAGGCTGAAGAGCGGCATACTAAGCTGCTGCCAGCCCGTCCCCTTCGGGGGGAATCGAAACTCAATAAAGAAAAAAAAAAAATCACACCAACTGGAAATTTTGTCTAAGTAGGCTTGTATCTTTCTACAGTCACTCAACTTCCACACCTTACTGTACACCACGGCATCATCGGCAAACAACCGCAGATTACTGCCCACCTTGTCCGCCTAATCATTTATGTATACAGAGAACAACAGCGATCCTACCAGGATTCCCTGAGGCACTCCTGACGATTCCCTTATTTTTGATGAACACTCGCCGTAGAGGACAACATACTGGGTTCTATTACTTGACAAGTTTTCGAGCTACTCACATATCTGTGAAGTTGTTCCATACGCTCGTACCTTCGTTAACAGCCTGCAATGGGGCACCGTTTCAAATGCTTTCCGGAAGTCTAGAAATATGGAAAAATAATTTGCAGTATATCATGTGAGAAAAGGACAAGCTTAGTTTCAAACGAACTATACTTCCTAAAACCATGCTGATTTGTGGGCATAAGCTTCTCAGTTTCAAGATAATTTACTAAATTCGAACTGAGAATATGTTCAAGGATTCTGCAGCAAATAGAAGTTAAGGATATAGGTCTGCAATTTTGCAGGTTCGTTCTTTTACCCATCTTATATACTGGAGTCACCTGCACCTTTTTCCAGTCGCTTGGGACTTTGTGCTGGGCGAGAGATTCATGAGAAATGCAAGCTAGGTAAGGGGCCAATTCTGTAGAATACTCGTTGTAAAATTGAACTGGGATTCCATCAGGACCTGGTGATTTATTTAGTTTTAGTCGATTCTCTATATCAGGGATGCTTATTACTATGTCGTCCATACGGGAGTCTTTCTGATGGTCAAATGTGGGTATGTTTGTACGATTCTTCCGTGTGAACGATTTCTTGAACGTGAAATTTAAAACTTCGGCTTTCGTTTTGCTGTCTTCAAATGTCACACCAAACTGATCAACACGGGACTGAATGGGAGCCTCAGACTCGCTTAGCAATTTTACATAAGACCAGAATTTCCTCGGGTTCTTTGTCAGATCTTTCGATGATGTGTGACGGTGGTAGCTGCATGCTTCGCGCATAAATCTTCTCACAGACGCCCGAATCTCTATTAACCTTCGCTTGTCGTCATTTGTGCGTTCCTTTCTGAACCGAGAGTGTAACGGTCTCTGCTTCGTCAGCATCCTCCGAATTTAATTATTAAACCGTGGTGAGTCTTTTCTGTTCTTTATCCACTTACCTGGCACATAACTCTCCAGACCACGATTTACAATCTGCTTAAACTTTGCCCACAATTCCTCTACATCCGTCTTACTGGAACTAAGTGATGCCACTTCACTGTCTTAAGTGTCCGCCCCTGCTAGCTGAGTGGTCAACGCGACAGAATGTTAATCCTAAGGGCCCGGGTTCGATTTCCGGCTGGGTCGGAGATTTTCTCCGCTCAATGACTGGGTATTGTGTTGTCCTAATCATCATCATTTCATCCTCATCGACGCGCAAGCCGCCGAAGTGGCGTAAAATCGAAAGACTTGCACCCAGCGAATGGCGTATCCTACGGGAGGCCCTAGTCACCCGACTAAGTGAGATACTAATAACTGTTTATCTTCTCTATCTACCAGATCTGTATTGTGGCATTCAGATCAGGTACAGACCGAATGTGTGCCTGGTACACGCGCTCTTCAGATTTCTCCAGAGCCAAAAGTCACATGGATGCAGATCGGTTGATCTTGCAGGCCATACATCTGGAAAACCTCTGGAGATTACATACTCGTGGAAGGTTGCATTAAGCAGATCTTTCACTGGGCGAGCAGCATAAAATGTTTCCCCCATCTTGCATAGAAACAGTATTGGAAATTGGAAATTTTTGGTAAGTTCCTATGGGACCAAACTGCTGAGGTCATCAGTTTGTAGGCTTACACTACTTAATCTAACTTAAGCTGAGGACAACACACACACCCAAGCCCGAGGGAGGGCTCGATTTCCGACGGGGGGGGGGCGGGGGGGGGGGGGGGGAGCCGCGCGAACCGTGGCAAGGCGCCCAAGACCTCGCGGCTGCCCCGCTCGGCAAAACAGTGTTTCTCAGACTGTTGCACTCCTCCAAAGCACGGATCACATGCTATACAAGCAGGTCTCGATAACGTGCAGACGTCACTATACACCTGACAAGAACTCTGGGTGTATTCTCTTCAAAGCAGAACAGATCGATAATGAAGGTGCTTGTGAATCCACACCACTCAGTCACATGCAGCGAGTGCAATGGCTCTTTGTGCACAACAAGCAGTTTAACAGTACCCCGGATTCGGCAGTTCTATGAATTCATTGCATCCTATAGTGCAAAATGTGCCTCGTCACTCCATAGAATATTGCTGGCCACGTGTTATCAAATGTTATCAACTTCGATCTGTGCCAGAAACCATAGAGCAGATTCAGCATGTTGCTGCAGATCATGAGGTTTCAGCTGTACCTTCTGGATCCTCTACAGATACCAGTGTACAATAGATCCCAAAACCTCTCACACTATTGGCTATCGCCAAGCGTGAACAGGTATCGTTTTCCTTTCAATTCTTGCTCTAAGGGGGATAGACACCCATTGGATGGACAATTCTCATGACACTGCACGAGCATTAGCATCACATGCGGCACGTGCTGCATGGTCGTTTACAGCAACAGCAACCTCATCAATAACTGCCACCGGGATAGGACACCTTCCTCTTACAGGTGCCACACCAATGTCACCCGTGCTTTCGAATTTCATTATCACCTTCTTTAAATCATTTAACGACATTTGACCTCTCCTCAGACCTTTCAGTCGGCGATACTCTCTCAATGCAGCACTGCAACTGCTGCCGTTCACATAAAACAGTTTCACTAACAGCCCACGGTCTCTCTTCTGAATAGCCATACTGTTTACTCACGTTATGGTTTGTCAAATCATAGCCTGGATGTCATACGATCGTACAAACAGTGTACAGTGACAGGTTTGCGCCTGGTTGTCAAAACTGGAACCTACTTTTACCAGCATAAATCGGTTCTTCATTAATACATTAGCACATCTACCAAGTTTCACTGACATATGATAATTGCAGCCCGCACTGGACCTACATGAGTAGCTGCACTTTAATTATAACCATCTCGCAGTTTCCTACTTATTACTCGTGTTGTTACATTCATCACAAAATTTATCACACGAGTTTTGACACAAGTAGACATCTATGCTACAAACTGAATTCATCAAAATCTGGAATTATTTCATATTGCACTTAACCGCATAAGTTGCAATACGAAATAGGTTTGCGTGACATTACATGAAGCCGGCTTGGAAGAGCGAGAGGAAGTAGTGAGTGTTTTGTCAGCTTGTGGCAGCTGGCGGTCAAGGAGAGGAATGCTGGAAAGTTGTTGCTATGTGCCAGATGTGAGGTTTATCTCGAAGCTGAAGCATGTATGTCTGGCTGAAGGCAGGAGAGAACACAGTGGCAACTACAGGGGACAAAATGAAAGACGAATGCCGTATTTTCCACGAAACGACATTATGGTGACAGTATGAGTTTCCCATAACTTTAACTAATATTCCTAGTGGATATGAACACAAAATTTATTGTTTCATATGTACTTATAATTTTATGCAATTTTTGTTATGCTGTAAGCCCAGATATATACATGCTTTCGGAACATTGTTCATAACCTGTTCAAACTGTGTTGTTATTTTAATACGAGGTCACAAAATGACCACAGTAATTTTCTCTTGTCTAGTGTCTTATGTGATAATACAATTAGCTTCAAATTTCGCGGTGATCATTGCTTAAGTGTGTCACTTGGATTCCGTTGTGTGTGATGTCTCAAAAAGTATCTAAGGGTGAGTCGTAGGGTGCACATGGTTTGTCATCTTTGGTCGCTGATGGTGAATGAGTTTTTGTTGAGTAGCTGTGTGACTGAGCAGCTGCGTGAGTTATGTATTCGACCTAACTCTTCCATGGAGTGTGAATATTTCTCATTGGACTTGGAACAGTTTTATGGGTATGAGTTTAATAAGTTAGCTTCCCACTGTAGTTGGAAAAATTTTGTGAGTGCAAGTTATAGACTTCCAACTGTCACAGGATTTATAATATTTGACTGTGTTTTGGGTGATTGATTTTACATGGCTATAGAAACTTTAAGTTTGTTTATGGGATTGATGGCAGAAGTGAATTTACTTTGTATTTATAGTCATATGTATGCAGGACATCGAACTTTAATTTTCGTCCTGATTGAAGTGGAAAACTGCAGTTTAAGATTTTGAAAGTTTGCTGTTAATTTTTGTGAATTAATGTGTAGTTGAATGATCTTCGCTCACACATATTTCTGCATTCAATGCTGTGTGCACAATACGTATATTAATTATTGTTCAACTGCTTTCCATTTGAATCCACAACTCCTATTACACCACGATTCACACATGTGTGAACATTATTTAATTTAATTGGTTCAAAAATGGAGCTCTCTACTTCCATCAACATTAACTGTGTATTAAATGTATTGGCTATAAAGTGATGCTTCAAGACTGACCCTCTGATAATAATAAGTCAAGCAAACAAATTAGATGTTCATTGTCCATACTGATAGTGGCTTATAGAAGTGCTGGTACAGTCATAATGTCATTCACTCCTCGTGTGTAAAACTTAATTATTGAATGATCACTTGGAATTATGAGCAGGATCTTAATTACCAAAGTTTAAAAGGCTTTGCACGAAAGGATGGTCCTGCATAGGAGGTCTTGGGCTTTTGCATTAAGTGAAAAATGAATTGGTGAGTGCTGAAGTATACATGAGCTATTTTTTGCTCAATAGTTGTTCGTTAATAACTGATGAAACTTTTAGATGGTGGACTGTGATGATCACTGAATTTTTGCCTCAGTTGAATTATTAGAATGTGTCTGGATGTTTGAAATCTGGCTATAATTGGAGGAGATTTGGTGTTTAACCCCTGGTCAACATTGAGGACATTAGAGATGGGACCATAGTTGAATTACATTACATTAGATTATTCATCAGTGGATTCCATGGAGAATGGCTTTTAGGATGCGCCAAGGATTCAAGGATGTATATGTATTTTAAATTCAGTGCAAAATAATGAAATAACATCAAATTGCTATATTACAGTGCTAATTCTAATTATACATTAACCTGCAACATTAAATTTAAGAGTTCCTGTGAATTTCCTCTTCTGTAGAATGGAAGGAGTTGGGGAATAGAAGTTTTGTAATTCAGTCTTAGCTTCACCACATTATCTACAAGACATTTAATGTGCCCTAGTAACTTACTGAATACATGTATACCAATATATTCTGCACCTATGTTAAGCCCTTGTGCTATTTGTAGAGGTTGAGTTTGATACTAGTTTTGTATTCATGCCTGACACAATATTTTGTGAGGAGAGAAATATCAGTTATGGCAAAGGACATCAATGAATATACATGTTGTGAACCAGTTTTCAAAAGAACTAGTTTTTTGAAGGGGTCTCTGCAGTATGTTCTGTCATTAGCATCTGATATAATTTATCACATGCTTTTGAATTCTGGAAATATTATCCCTGTGAGATAAATTTCCCCAGAAACTGTTTCCATAACTTATTAGTGAGTGGAAATACCCACAGTAAACTAGTATCGTAATTTTTGAATCTCCTACAGCAGTAATCACACGTACTGAAGATTTAGCTGAATGAAAGCGTTTCATGAATTCTAGATTATGCATGAGAATTGAATTTAATGCTGGTTATTCTGCTGTAACAAATACACATGTATTAAAGACAAGACCCTTTAGCGAACACTATATCTATTGGGCTAGAAGTAAAATTTTTGGTTAATATGTTGATATCATATGTGCATTTCAGATTAACAAAAACAGCATAAAAACAACAAAATATGCATTGAAATCAGACATATGTTAATACAATGTACCTTCATACGAAGTGTTCTGCGGCTGCAGATATAGGGAGCTGGTTGGGGGAGTGGTAAGCTACTGGACAAATTAAATCGTATTTCCATAAATAACAGTTAATTATCTCTTAAACAGATCAATCTCTTAACCACAAAGGATAACAATTAAGCTGTAAGAGTCAGTGACCTTTGAGCGACAAATTAACTTGAAAACAATGAAGTACAGTTTTCAAAATTTTAAATGCACAGAAGAATTGTATAAGTACAACAGTACCTAAAATAAAACACAAAAACATGTCAAGACAATATTAGCAATTTGCTAGTACCAGCTTCAGGTCAAAGCGATGTAGCAATAATAATAATTTTGAACAACTAAATTAGTGTCCTAGGCCCAGTCAGGTTGTTACAGAATATCTCACTAGAATACAAGATGACCCATCAAAATTATATCTATAACAATAATCTAATCTAATATGTAAAAAATTTTTAACGTCATTAAATTCCCGGCCAGTGTAATGTTGATGATAAGTGAGACCTCTCAAAATGTTAAACATGCACAGAGCACTGATCTACGAGGTGCATTCAAGTTCTAAGGCCTCTGATTTTTTTTCTAATTAACTACTCACCCGAAATCGATGAAACTGGCGTTACTTCTCGACGTAATCGCCCTGCAGACGTACACATTTTTCACAACGCTGACGCCATGATTCCATGGCAGCGGCGAAGGCTTCTTTAGGAGTCTGTTTTGACCACTGGAAAATCGCTGAGGCAATAGCAGCACAGCTGGTGAATGTGCGGCCACGGAGAGTGTCTTTCATTGTTGGAAAAAGCCAAAAGTCACTAGGAGCCAGGTCAGGTGAGTAGGGAGCATGAGGAATCACTTCAAAGTTGTTATCACGAAGAAACTGTTGCGTAACGTTAGCTCGATGTGGGGATGCGTTGTCTTGGTGAAACAGCACACGCGCCGCCCTTCCTGGACGTTTTTGTTGCAGTGCAGGAAGGAATTTGTTCTTCAAAACATTTTCGTAGGATGCACCTGTTACCGTAGTGCCCTTTGGAACGCAATGGGTAAGGATTACGCCCTCGCTGTCCCAGAACATGGACACCATCATTTTTTCAGCACTGGCGGTTACCCGAAATTTTTTTGGTGGCGGTGAATCTCTGTGCTTCCATTGAGCTGACTGGCGCTCTGTTTCTGCATTGAAAAATGGCATCCACGTTTCATCCATTGTCACAACCGACGAAAAGAAAGTCCCATTCGTGCTGTCGTTGCGCGTCAACATTGCTTGGCAACATGCCACACGGGCAGCCATGTGGTCGTCCATCAGCATTCGTGGCACCCACCTGGATGACACTTTTCGCATTTTCAGGTCGTCATGCAGGATTGTGTGCACAGAACCCACAGAAATGCCAACTCTGGAGGCGATCTGTTCAACAGTCATTCGGCGATCTCCCAAAACAATTCTCTCCACTTTCTCGATCATGTTGTCAGACCGGCTTGTGCGAGCCCGAGGTTGTTTTGGTTTGTTGTCACACGATGTTCTGCCTTCATTAAACTGTCGCACCCACGAACGCACTTTCGACACATCCATAACTCCATCACCACATGTCTCCTTCAACTGTCGATGAATTTCAATTGGTTTCACACCACGCAAATTCAGAAAACGAATGATTGCACGCTGTTCAAGTAAGGAAAACGTCGCCATTTTAAGTATTTAAAACAGTTCTCATTCTCGCCGCTGGCGGTAAAATTCCATCTGCCTTACGGTGCTGCCATCTCTGGGACGTATTGACAATGAACGCAGCCTCATTTTAAAACAATGCGCATGTTTCTATCTCTTTCCAGTCCGGAGAAAAAAAATCGGAGGCCTTAGAACTTGAATGCACCTCGTAAGTTGCAGGTGAGGCCCACTGTGAGAGTGAAAATGATTTTAAATTTTAAAACACACTGCAGTCGGCAGATGGGGTAATACACCAACAGCCACGTCTTGATGGCAGTGTCAAAAATTTTCAGAAATAGGTTTAGCAAATGGATGTGACATCAACAGCCATGAATAATTAAGCATAATACAAGTCATTAGATTATTAAGGAAGTTATAAAATTAACTGTGAGAATTACCAAATATTATAGCAAAGACCACCTGCCAGCACGGCAGTAAAATTAAAATAGAATTGGCTTGAGGCACCTAAAGTAAGTTAAATGCTCAATTACAGGATCTAACATTGAAAACAGTTTATTACTGTTTATAGCCAGCGATATAGCCACTAAATACATTACCTTAAGCCCACTGGGGCAGCAGAGGGAGACAAGCACGCAATGTGAAAATAGCACAAGAAGTGAGCACACTCAAATTCAGTAGAACAGGAAAGAGCTTATAGTAAAATGTATACATCAAATTAGGTGGCCAGCTGTTTTACAATCTCTGCCCATTGGTGTATAAAGGATTAGACAGAACCCCGAGGTGCCTCTCTTTCTTTATTGTTATTATTATTATTAGCTATGAACTTAGTTCCACTCAGAGACACACAGGACAATACAGCAAGACCCACCTTTGGATACCCTCTTGAATTCAATACAGTAATAAATGTGAAGTGACCATTAGCTCCCTTGCAACATATGAACCGCATTAAATCTAGTATCACTAAAACATGAAAAAACACATGCACCAACTAGAAGGGCAAGGTCGGTGAGCATAAGAAATAGAAACGCCAAGCAAGTTTAAAAGCAACTGCTCGAGCATGCAGCTCCTTAGACAACGTAAAAACGTGGATCTTGTACAGACACTAACAAGCCACGCCACTTAGCAGTATGTCAATAGTATGGAAATAGTGAATTTAGTGACTAGCCTCAGTTTGCCACAAGCCGCAAAACATGCTCAAAACGGTCAGATATAGCCAAGTACAAAAACAAACGAGCACATACACACCTACAGTATATCAGGCCAGTCACAGGAAAATCATTGACTAACTAGAAAAGTAACCAGGATGCATGGGGCCACAACACTTATTTACCAAAATCAGAATTACTGTCCATAGCTGGAAATGGGGGCTCACCGCAAATTCCACAGTCATGAGTTGATACGGATTCCCAAGCCAAGTTTGCTTCCTCCAAGTGGTTGAGTGGCTGCCAGTTTGAATTCCAACTGGCATCTTGTCGTGTCAATACCTCAAGTCAGGCTGCCGACTTCACACGATGTTCAACCCACAGGGATGTCAACAAGTCCGCGGTAACTGTGGACCCAGATTAACACACCCGAGTATGCCACGCACGTCCATGTATTTTTGCTCGGTGCCGTCTCCCTGCCCCTGGTGGGAAGGCGTCCTCCGATTACTCAGCAAACGGTCCGAAACGTCCGCCATGAACGGCTACTATCGCTACACGCGGGTGGCTCCGATAAGGAACCTGCACAGTTCGGAGGATTTGATGCCGACTGCAGAATGATTCTACTGCCATCAATGTGCGTTTCACACTAGGATCACGAAGATGCGAGAAATTGGGGCTCGTATAGAGCCTTCAAGACATTAGTTTTTCTCACGCTTTATTTGCGGGTGGTACAGGAAAGGAAATTATTAGTACTGGTGTGTGATTCCCTCCACCATACACTGTATGGTGGCTTGTGGAATGTACGAGATCTGTTCAAAAAATTCCGGAATATTCGTAATTTCGAGCCAATAGCGCGTTGGAGCGAAATCGGTTGGCATCCCTGCACACGTCTGTGTTTAATGTGTCTCTACCGCAAGATTCATTGTTGTATGTCTGCTAGTTATTGTTCAGTGCGGTTTTGAGTAGAACGTTGTATCGCAGTATGCGAATTTCGAAATCGCAGAGTTAGAGGAGAGACGCGTCTGCATTAAATTTTGCGTAAAACTCAAGAAAACCTTTACAGAGACACGCCAAATGATGCAGGAAACCTGCAGTGATGAGTTCTTAAGCCGTACTCGGTTTAAAAGTGGCCGGACGGAAGTTAAAGATGACCCTCGTCCAGGACGCCTTAAGACAATCATAACTGGTGATGAGTCATGGGTATACAGTTATGATGTTGAGACCAAGGTTCAATCTTCACAATGGTTCGGGAAAGAAGACCAAAAACAGCTCGCCAGGTCAGGTCAAATCTGAAAGCCACGCTGATAGTTTTCTTTGAGTTTGAAGCATTAACTCATCATGAATTCGTGCAACAGGGGCAAACTGTTAGTCGATGGTACTATCGGGACGTGTTCCCTAGCTACGAGCAAATGTGATGAGGAAACGGCCTGAAATGTGGCTAGACAATTCATGGCGATAACGCATCAGCACATTCATCGCTGTTGGTGCCTGTCTATTGCACAAAAAACGGAAACACTGTGCTGCCTCGTCCTCCGTAATCTCCAGACTTGGCACCTGTGGACATTTTTTTATTTCCAAAGTTGAAAACCCCGTTCAAAGGACGAAGATTTGCAGCGATAGACGAGATAAATAAAGATTCGCAGACTGCTCTTCGCGCGATCCAGGAAGAGTCGTACCAAGACCGTTTTCGGAAGTGGAAAGGGTGTTGGGAGCGTTGTATCAATTGTGGAGGAGGGTATTTCGAAGGAGACCATCCACAATAAGTAGAAGGTGAACGTAGAAAAACTTTGTGGATGAAGTTTCGGGTTCTCTTCTAACAGACCTCGCATGTGTAGATGTAGATCAAATTCAGATGGTTCAAATGGCTCTAAGCACTATGGTACATAACATCTTAGGTGATCGGTCCCCTAGACTTAGAACTACTTAAACCTAACTAACCTAAGGACAGCACACACATCAATGCCCGAGGCAGGATTCGAACCTGTGACCGTAGCAGCAGCGCGGTTCGGGACTGACGCCCCTAGAACCGCTCGGTCACAACGGCTGGCAGGTGTAGATCATCTAGTACATTTGTGGAACCACTTCTGGTTTGTACAAAAGATTTTATTGTTCTTCTGACAAGAAGTATTGTTCTCAGTTGGTGTATAGGCATAAATAACATCACTTTATACACTACTGGCACTAAAATTGCTACACCAAGAAGAAATGCAGATGATAAACGGGAATTCATTGGACAAATATATTATACTAGAACTGACATGTGATTACATTTTCACGCAATTTGGGTGCATAGATCCTGAGAAATCAGTACCCAGATCAACCACCTCTGGCCGTGATAACGGTCTTGATATGCCTGACCATTGAGTCAAACAGATCTTGGATGGCGTATTGTGACGAGCCAGTTGCTCGGCCACCATTGACCAGACGTTCTCAATTGGTTAGAGATCTGAAGAATGTGCTAGCCAGGGCAGCAGTCGAACATTTTCTGTATCCAGAAACGCCCGTACAGGACCTGCAACATGCGGTCGTGCATTATCTTGCTGAAATGTAGGGTTTCGCAGGGATCGAATGAAGGGTAGAGCCACGGGTCGTAACACATCTGAAATGTAACGTCCATTGTTCAAAGTGCCGTCAGTGCGAACAAGAGGTGACCGAGACGTGTAACCAATAGCATCCCATACCATCACGCCGGGTGATACGCCAGTATGACGATGACGAATACATACTTCCAATGTGCGTTCACCGTGATGTCGCCAAACACGGATGCGACCATCATGATGCTGTAAACAGAACCTGGATTCATCCGAAAAAATGACGTTTTGCCATTCGTGCACCCAGGTTCGTCGTTGAGTACACCATCGCAAGCGCTCCTGTCTGTGATGCTGCGTCAAGGGTGACCGCAGCCATGGTCTCCGAGCTGATAGTCCATGCTGCTGCAAACGTCGTCGAACTGTTCGTGCAGATGGTTGTTGTCTTGCAAACGTCCCCATCTGTTGACTCAGGGATCGAGACGTGGCTGCACGATCCGTTACAGCCATGCGGATAAGATGCCTGTCATCTCGACTGCTAGTGATACGAGGCCGTTGGGATCCAGCACGGCGTCCCGTATTACCCTCCTGAACCCACCGATTCCATATTCTGCCAACAGTCATTAGAGCTCGACCAACGCGAGTAGCAATGCCGCGATACGATAAACCGCAATCGCGATAGGCTACAATCCGACCTTTATCAAAGTCGGAAACGTGATGGTACGCATTTCTCCTCGTTACACGAGGCATCACAACAACGTTTCACCAGGCAACGCCCGTCAACTGCTGTTTGTGTATGAGAAATCGGTGTGAAACTTCCCTCATGTCAGCACGTTGTAGATGTCGCCATCGGCGCCAACCTTGTGTGAATGCTCTGAAAAGCTAATCATTTGCATATCACAGCATCTTCTTCCTGTCGGTTAAATTTCGCGTCTGTAGCACGTCATCTTCGTGGTGTAGCAATTTTAATGGCCAGTAGTGTATATTTCATGTGTCTCGACAAGTAAAAGTTAACGGCCTTAAATCCAGAGAATTGAAAAACAATGTAACAGTACTTGTTCATTAAGTTCACCTGCAAGGGAGGATGTAGAGCGGCTTCTGACAACCACATGTTCGAAAGAGAACTAGAGCTCTACAATTCATTAATCATTTGTCAGCCGCACAACCGCTAACGCGAATGGTGGAGTCTTCATCTGGAAATACACGTAGATCGGTCCATTATTTAGTGTTTCCATTTGGTAATATCCAGTAGTTACAGACCAGTCGTCGGCAATAAACTGTGTTGACGTAACTTTTCGAACATCTCGTGAGAATTTACTAAAACTTTCATGTAACAGTCGTTCAGGTTAATGATGCGCCCCTTAGTCAGTGTCGGTTCATAAGAGTAGAGAACTGGCGGCAGAAACTCATATACCGACCGACGTAGCGCACTGACTAGCACACTGGACTCGCTACTGAACCGGCGTCCGGCCATCCTGATTTAGGTTTTCCGCGATTTCCCAAAATCGCTTCAGGCAAATGCCGGGATGGTTCCTTTGAAAGGGCACGGCCGACTCCCTTCCCCATCCTTCTCTAACCCGATAGGACCGATGACCTTGCCGTTTGGTCCCCTCCCCCAAATCAACCAACAAAGAGACTCGTAACGTCGCAGAAACTAGCGACAGAATCTTAAAATCTGTCTTTGGCGGAAGCTGACGTGAAATTCATGCGCAGATATCGGATGACAGGGACAGCAAAGGATGACAATGTTCTCAAGTGCGTAAGTTTTACGATCAGATCATTGTGTGTGAGGGCAGATCCGTGTGGCCTCCCGAATATTTCCCTTTGTTTCTCAAAACGATAATGACAGGTGTGCTTGTTCTTTCCATATGTGATGCATGAGAAATGATATTTAAATATTGAAACGAGAATTATTCACCAGTACTCAAAGTATGAATGAAAAAATAATCAATAACAGTAATTTTAATTTGAGGACCAACTTGTTTCTGAAAAAGTCTGAGTTGCAGTACTACTTCGTTCCATTATAGGGACCGAAATATGGCGAAGTATGAGATTGAAGTAACTCTAGACGAAACGCTTTACACAATTGATAATAGTTGGCTTTGTTGTAACAGGCCTATCCATACCACATCACAGTCTTCCACTGCGTACCGTCCAATGACTAACTTGTTTTTGGTGTGCAGTTGTCGATTATGGGACCTGTCAGCTTCTTGAACTGAATGCCATCCTCATTTTCTATGTACAGAAAGGTCTTTTATCAGTTTGCAAAGATATTCTGCAACTGGAAACCACACCCATATCTTAATTTAAATTTGTAAAACCATATAATTTAGCAAACAATGTAACAAGATTGTACAAAAAAGGAACATTTCTCAATATAGACTACCTGACCAAAAAAGGGAAACATCCTGAAGATGTGTGTATTTTCGTACACGTAAACGCCACAGGCAGGCATGTACGCTATTAGAGCTGCAATTCTCTGTAACAGGTACAATGGCCTCCAGAGTGAAATAATGTTGTTCGTGTTTCGTTTTGTTACCAGGCATGATAGGGTATTAAGGGACGTGTACAGCATCATATGTTGAGGGATCACTGTGAAAGACACGGAGTTGGAAATCTTTGAAAATTTGTGGTAAGTTCCTATGGGACCAAACTGCTGAGGTTATCGGCCTCTAGGCTTACGCACTACTTAATCTAATTTAAACTAACTTACGCTACGGACAACACACACACTCACGCCCGAGGAAGGGCTGGAAGCTCCGACGGGGGTGGAGCTGCGCGAACCGTGGCAAGGCACCTGAGACCGCGCGGCTACCCCGCGGCGCGACGCTGTTGCAGGGTACTTCTGTGAGACAGAGTTATTTGCACGTAACAGAGTTTGAAACTAACCTCATTGTGGATCTCTATTTGGCCGCTTGGTAAAATTGTGCAATATCCAGATTTATGGGACTTTCGGATGACAGTGACCCAGTGTTGAACTGCGTGGGAACGTGAGAACAAGTATATTCGTCATCGAATTCCCAGTCGACTAAGTCTGACCACCACAACGGAGGTTCGCCATATGGTGCACCAAGTACATCGTAACCTGTTCACATCTGCGCCTGCCATCCGAGAACAAGTAAATGACACTCTACAACGTCCTGTGTCATCTCGTGTTCAGCGATGAATCACGGTTCTGTATTACCCCAGATGACCATCATCGTCGAGTATGGCGGCAACCTGATGATAGATCCCATTCTTCCAGTATTTTCGAGAGACGCAGCAGACTGTATGGTAAATAGCACAATTAGTTACTGTGGTTACTGTTTGGATGTCACATGACATCAGAAAAATCGGAAAAAATCGCAATACCAAGAAGGAGTTGTGTGACATAAACTAAGGTTGGTACAAAAAAAAAAAAAAAATCGGAAAAAATCGCAACACCGAGAAGGAGATGTATGATAGGAACGAAAGTTGGCAGACGTGTTTCTACGTCTGAAAAATACAGGGTGATTCAAAAAGAATACCACAACTTTAGGAATTTAAAACTCTGCAACGACAAAAGGCAGAGCTAAGCACTATCTGTCAGCGAATTAAGGGAGCTATAAAGTTTCATTTAGTTGTACATTTGTTCGCTTGAGGCGCTGTTGACTAGGCGTCAGCGTCAGTTGATGCTAAGATGGCGACCGCTCAACAGAAAGCTTTTTGTGTTATTGAGTACGGCAGAAGTGAATCGACGATGATGAATCTTTCGTTTCAAAGATTGTGTTTAGTGATGAAGCAACTTTCCACACTAACAGGAAAGTCAACCGTCACAATGTCTGTATATGGGGCACTGAGAATCCGCGGGAAACAACTCAGTATGAACGTGACTCGCCTAAGGTGAACGTTTTCTGTGCCATTTCAGCCAATAAAGTTTTTGGTCCCTTTTTCTTCGAAGGTGCTACTGTAACTGGACTACAGTATCTGGAGATGTTAGAGAATTGGCTGTTCCCTCAGCTCGAACAAGAAGCACAACAATTCATATTTCAGCAGGATGGAGCGCCACCACATTGGCACTTATCTGTCCGTAACTACCTGAACGTCAACTACCCGAGGCGATGGATCGGCCGCCAGGCAGCCCGTGACAGAGCACTTCATCACTGGCCTCCAAGAAGCCCTCATCTTACCCCCTGCGATTTTTTCTTATGGGGGTATGTTATGGATATGGTGTTTCGGCCACCTCTCCCAGCCACCATTGATGATTTGAAACGAGAAATAACAGCAGCTATCCAAACTGTTACGCCTGATATGCTACAGAGAGTGTGGAACGAGTTGGAGTATCGGGTTGATATTGCTCGAGTGTCTGGAGGGGGCCATATTGAACATCTCTGAACTTGTTTTTGAGTGAAAAAAAACCTTTTTAAATACTCTTTGTAATGATGTATAACAGAAGGTTATATTATGTTTCTTTCATTAAATACACATTTTTAAAGTTGTGGTATTCTTTTTGAATCACCTTGTATTATGTATTCAAAAGTCGCGCCAGTCGCATAAGAGTGACGGTAGTATCGCCATTAAGGAGGATGCAAATCAGGTTTGCTTTAAATACACGCTATAACGATCGTGAGCGTTCGTTACTTTTGACATTGGCCGTGATGAGTTGATGTTAGTAGTCAAGAAGGCCTTTAAGGCGACAAAGGGGCCGTTGTCGACACCTTGCTGAGTTTGTACGGGTTTATGTAATAGGGCTACGGCAAGCTGGTTGTTCCTTCTGCGATACTGCACAAAGACTTGGCAAGAATTACTGTGCATGATTGCTGGCAGCGGTGGTCACGAGAACGTACGGGCGCAGGGAGACATGGCTCCCGGCGGCTACGTGGCGCTAGCGGAGGGAAAGACCATCGTGTTAGTCGTAAGTTACTGTTGCATCGTACAGCATCTGCAGCAGAAATTTGAACAGCAGTTGGCACCACAGTGACACAACGAGCTGTTACAAGTCGGTTACTTCAAGGACAGCTCTTAGTCGGATGCCCTGTAGCGGTCATTCCACTGACCCCAAACCACCGCCATTTGCGACTTCAGTGGTGTCAAGCGAGAGCTCATTGGAGGGCAGGGTGGAATTCTGTTGTTTTTTCTGATGAAAGCTGGATCTGCCTCGGAGCCAGTGAAATGAAATGTCGTGTGGCTGCCGGCCGTGGTGGCCGAGCGGTTCTAGGCGCTTCAGTCTGGAAACACGCGACCGCTACGGTCGCAGGTTAGAATCCTGCCTCGGGCATGGATGTGTGTGATGTCCTTAGGTTAGCTAGGTTTAAGTAGTTCTAAGTTCTAGGGGACTGATGACCTCAGATGTTAAGTCCCATAGTGCTCAGAGCCATTTGTCGTATGGTTAGGGCCTCCCTTCGGGTAGACTGGTCGCCTGGTGCAAGTCTTTTGAGTTGACGCCACTTCGGCGACTTGCGTGTCCATGAGAATGAGAGGATGATGATGAGGACAACACAACACCCAGCTCCTGAGCGGAGAAAATCTCCGACCCAGCCGGGAATCGAATCCGTCGGTGCCAGCAATGGCCGTGTGTTGGTTAGGAGGCCAGTTGACTGCCTGCAACCAAACTGTCTGCGTGCTAGACACACTGGACCTACACCTGAAGTTACGGTCTGGTGTGCGATTTCGTGACAGCAGGAGCACTGTCTTGGTTTTCCCACGCACCCTGACTGCGGGTGATTCGGCTGATTCGACCTGTTGCGCTGCCATTCATGAACAGTGTTCTAGCATTCTTGGAGTGTTTTTCAACAGACTAACACTCGCCCACATACCGCTGTTTTAACACAACATGCTCTACAGAGTGTCGACATGTTGCCTGGGCCTACTCGATAACCGAACCAATCCCCAATCGAGCACGTATGGGACATCATGGGACGACAACTCCGGCGTCATCCACAAACAGCATTAACCGTCCCTGAACTGACCGATCAATGTGCAATAGGCATCGAACTCCACTCCACAAACTCACGTCCGGCACCTGTGCAACACAATTAATCCACGTTTGCATGCTTGCATTCAACATTCTGGCCGTTACACTGGTTATTAATGTACTGCGTTTCACACTTGCAATGGCTTATCTCGCACTTACATTAGATTATGACCTTGCAATGTTAATAAACTAAATATGTTACCTGGACAAATGAATTCCAGAAATTTCGTTACTCTACATTAATTATTTTTTTATGCTACGATTTTTTTTCATAAGGGTATATTCCTGGTCTCGTCCACTTGTAAATGACTATGGCCGAAACTGGCCAGTAGTGATTTTAATAAATATTATTTTCTGCAAATATAAAGTTTCAGTGGAAATAATGTTGTCCTTAAACGAAGAAATGTTTTAAAAATTCTGATGCGAAGAATCACGCGATAACATTGTTAATAGGGGATACG
Source organism: Schistocerca nitens (assembly GCF_023898315.1). Lineage (NCBI taxonomy): Eukaryota > Metazoa > Arthropoda > Insecta > Orthoptera > Acrididae > Schistocerca > Schistocerca nitens. The sequence goes on along the minus strand of NC_064616.1, from coordinate 665,040,047 downwards.
GTTACCCACAGATGATAGGAACATGGAAAATTCTCCTTGAGGTAGTTCAAGAATAGTTCAAGAAATCTATTGCAAGTCTCAGCCACTCATTGGAGACAGCAGAGCAGGGGCCTGGGAGGGTCTGCATTGGTGGCGGACGTACTACGGGAATCGTCTCCCCAATAAATCGCAAATCCGAACACTTCGCTGGACGGTCTATGCGGTGGATACCCTCAAAACAGTAGCTCACTGTGGATGAGCAGTCTCTTCGACAAGAGCAATTCTGTGCTAAATCACCCTCGAAAAGTTGTAGGTGGGGTCCCTGTATCTTCTCTCTGTGCCTCTGGGCGTTAGCGGTATTTCACCGATCGCCAACGAATATGTAAAGCTGCGTACAGCCATTCAGCATGGTGGCTAACCACGCCAAAAGCTCACCACCAAACCTCTTTCCTTCCATCGCGTTTTTATTGAATTGGCCACCACTTTCCACTCATAAGAATTTGCTATGAGAATCGGTCTGAAAACTAAAGTGGGTTTCATCTTTAAGGAGCTTACTCCTCGATTGGTTAATGGTCCAGTTACCGTGTTACTAATTCCGCAATAAATGGGATCGACGCCTGACATTCAAACCTCTGAACACTGTTTTTGAGGAAGCTAGGACGCCTGAGGTAGCCCCAAATTCTATAGACAATTGTTTTGTAAGCTTTGTGGGATGTTGTTGAGTAGTTAAAGCCAGGTATTGGTTCATCTGGAAAGTGATTACTATTAGTCGACCTTGTATAAGCTAATGCCAAATATTTTCTATGTTTCGGAACCGTTACGCGTTACGTGAGCCTTGGAATGACACTTAAAGGCACATTCAATGCTGGTACGGCTGCTTGGCCTCTCTCAAGGCTTTCAAGGATTTTAACATGCAAATCAGCGTCCAGTTGGTGAATTTTGTTATTAAGAAGCAAATAACTAAAGCGTTATTATGACTGAGATCTAGTGTATCTACTGCACAGATTTTACTTACCTTTGAATCATGTGTCTAGTTGAAGAAGCGACTACTTCCTTAATACACAGGCAACACTATTCCAGCTGTAGGGACTGTCATTTACTGTGATTCTCTTTTTCTGATTATGCTTATATAATGGGCACAACTGAACCTTGATGGTTCTGCTGACTGTGATTTATGAAAGATCAGAGTAATCCACTTGAAGTATTGTGGTAGACAATCTGAAAAATAAAGGAGTATCTACTTCCGAAGTCTCTTGTTTGTTAGAGCGAGGAAGTGGTAAGAGGGAGAAGTCACTAGGTGAATTTAGCAAAGCCAACAACAAATGGATAAGAGTGCATGTTACCTGAAATATGTCGATTCTGTCAGTGTTACCACAAAGCGGAACTAAAAAGAATTAGGCCTAATACAAAAACGTACGTTTTGAAATTATTTAAATTTTGTTTGCTATAAATCAAACTTTTGTTGCAAGAGGTCTTGCGTTATCAAAAAGCACACCGCAAATACCGCAAATATATTTGTTTAATAACGGCACAACCCGTTGGTTGATGTGGAAGGCAGACGTACAGACTGTGTGGCAGCTGTCTCCCTGTACTGGTTAACCTCATCTGTAACCCGTTGCGTAATGGACGCCACGCAAAGATTAGGCTGTAGAAAAAGCAGAAAATATAAATATACAAAATTTAATTGGAGTTCTTAACTTGATACAGCGTTCAGTCACTCAATGCAAGCAATATTAAGTATTTATTTGATTTTTATCCCCATGTGCTGCCTATCACGAGACAGTGCTGCGGTACTATTTTTCAACAGGAAGATGCTTGTCCACACGTGGTGTGACTTGTTTTGGTGATGTTCAGATACTCCTGTGCTCAGAAACGTACCCAGATCTGTGCCTGATGAAACACATATGGGACAAGCTCGAACGTTAACTTCATCCCAGTGCCAGTATAAGGGGCATCAAGGACCAGTTACGACACAGCTTGCCTGAGAAGAGGCTATGACAGGATTATGACACCTTTCGCACCAAATCAGTGCATGCATTCTGGCCAGAGGGAGTGCAGCTTAATAATAATATACTGCGTGACAAAAAAGTGAATTACCTAAAAGACATGGTCAGATGTCAATGTAACCTTGTACGCATACACACCACCGACGGGTTTGTAAATGATTAGAACTGTAATTTTCTGTGACACATAGAAAGGCCATAAGTGTGCAGTAGGTTTAGTGTAGTTACCAGGCCTGTTACGGTATTAACGAGCATAAACAGCGTTGTACATTGATGATGATGATGTTTGGTTTGTGGGGCGCTCAACTGCGCAGTCATCAGCACCCTTACAAATTCCCAACCTTTGCTCAGTCCAATCTCGCCACTTTCATTAATGATGATGACAACACAAACACCCAGTCATCTCGAGTCAGGTGAAAATCCCTGACCCCGCCAGGAATCGAACCCAGGACCTCGGGCTTGGGAAGCGAGAACGCGACCGCGAGACCACGAGCTGTAGACATTGTACATTGAATGATCAGTGTGAAGGACACAGAGATGCAGAATATCCGTGTGAGACAGCGTTACCAGCACCTAACAGAGTTTGACAGGGGTCTCATTATTGATATCCGTTTGACCAGGTGGTAAAATCGTGCAGCTTCCAGATTAGTGGGGCATTCAGATGTGACAGTGACCCAATGTTGGACTGCATGGGAACGTGGGGACAGGCATTTCGACGTCAAGGTTCCGGTCGACCACGTCTGTCCACCACAACAAAGGATTGCCATATGGTGCGTGAAACACATTGTAACCCATTCACATTTGCTCCTGCCATCCGAGAACAAGTACTGCAACGTTCTGTGTCATCCCACATCTTTGGTCGGTGACTAGCAGCAGCCGGACAAGGGAATTACCGTCGCACGTGTAGGCTGTCATTAAAACCACAACACAAACAGCTGTGTTTGGAGTGGTTCAGTGTTCGGGAAATATGGACTGCTGGTGAATGGAGTCGCATTCACTTCCCGGACGACCATCGTCGGCGAGTATGACAGTGACCTGGCGATAGGTCCCACTCTTCCAATGTTTTCGACAGGCACAACGTTCTTACTCTGGTGTCATGGCCGGGGTAGCCATCGAGCATGACTTCAGGTCATGGCTCATAGTATGGAGGCACAGCGGTACATCACGGACATCCTGTGTTCTCGTGTGATATCTATCATGTGACAGTATTTAGTGCCATTTTTCAAGAGGACAGTGCTTGCCCACACATGGGACTTGTCTCTATGAATTGTTTGGGTAATGTTCAGGGACTCCCACGCTCAGAAAGGTCCCCAGATCTGTTCCTGATAGAACACGTGTGGGACCAACTCAAACGTTAACTTCATCCTGGTGCCAGTATAGGGGATATCAAGGACCAGTTACAACAGTTGTTAGCAAGCTTGTCGCAGAAAAGGCTATGACAGGATTATGACACCTTTCGCAACTGAATCAGAGCATGCATTCAGGCCAGAGGGAGTGCAACTTCATACTGATAAGTGGGCTCATACTGACAAGCCCTATGTGAATTTGACTCATTTGTGCAATCGCTGAAATAATCTTACATACTCACTCTCAACTGCGAATTTTCATTTCGGTTCGTGTTGCCCTTCTGGGTGATTAATTTTTTTTTATCAGGTAGTGTAGTTTATGCTCAGAGTCTTAATCTGGCGTCAAATGTTAGTCATCTCAGCTCATCGGATCCTTCGTCATATATTCTAGGAAATTCAGCACAAGGTACTATACAAAATATTTACCCAATGGGCAATCACACTAACTGAAATGGTAACAACACCAGCAGTCTTGTACTGTATGCTACCAACATTCACTGGTGCAGCCCTAATGAACCCAATTTAATTGAGTCATTTAGCTACTTTAGATTACAGAATGTGTAAGGTGGCAGATTGAATGAATGTCAATTTCGCACCTTACATGAGAGATTTTATGTGTCGTAACAAGTAGATGAGTATGTCACCTGACATACTTCGGCGATAATGAGCAGAGTTGCCTATTAAAATGTACAGTATGTAATGCAAAGGGATGACACTCGATTCGATGGTATTAACATAACAAACCCAAATCGTGCATGTCAATGAGAAAAAGGTGAAGAAAGCCGCTGGAGGATGTGTTTTAGCTTGGGGGCAGATGAGAGTTGCGCCGTCACGGCCCGAGTACAACGGAACGCTTTTAAAAAGTGGTTGGTAACCCGTGGTGAAAGGGACAATGAACGCCCCGGGTGATACATCGAGGAGAGCAGGCAGTGGGCCAGCGCTGCTTGCTACGGAGAAAATCTTTGGAAAACTGCATTGGGGAATTTTCAGATGGATACAAACAGACCAGCGACGCAGTTGATCGCGTGAAATGCCTGTGGTGCGCTCATGATGTACGTGTGTAACTTTTAGGCGTCAGGAGTGGGCACAAAATGTCTGATTGGCTGGAATAAACTTGGAAGGACTAGAAAGGGGCGAAATTTCGACACAGTTTGAAGGTAGGCCCTTTGTGATTGGCAGACGTAGCTTCCACAAGATGAAAGGAATGCTCCCATTGGTCTGAAAAAAGCCGTGACATGAAGCACGGAAGGACACAGGTGGGGGACAGTTTGCTACAAAAGACACCAGACCGAATACTTCATGGCCTCTCCTCTGAACCAGTGTCGAGTGTAGAACAGGGTGCATCATGCTGTGTACAACGCCAAAAGAGGAATTTTGTGTGAACATTGCATTCACTTCAGCTGACATCCAGCTAGAAATTAGCTGAAGAGCCGTTGAGCTCCAACAGTGGAGAAACGAAATAGCCTCATAGTTAATTGTTCTTGCGAGAAGTGAGAGGGCATTATGGGCTGTTCCATCTCCTCCCGCCGGAGGTTCGAGTTCTCCCTCGGGCATAGGGGTGTGTGTTCTTAGCATAAGTTAGTTTAAGTAGTGTGTAAGTCTAGGGACCGATTACCTCAGCAGTTTGGTCCCTTAGGAATTCACACACATTTGAACATTTTGAACAAGTGGAAATTTGTGGCAGACTGGGACTGGAATCCATGATTTCCCGCTTTACGCAAGTAGTTGCCTTAGCCACTTCGGCTATCCGAACACGCTATCTATCCAACCAAAATTCTCAGTCTCTTGCACACTACATACTGGACGTAGCGCCCACTGCCAATTATCCTCATTGCTCGCAGCAGTACCTGATATCCGCAAGAGGTCGGACATAATGTGCATCCAAACTGAAGGCCTCTTCAATAGCCGTCTGGCCCATACATGAATTTGTTTAATGTCTGTTCTTTCGGACATGTCCTTGCATTATTGTTTACTCGTGGACTGGGAGACCAAATCTTAATGATACTGGGCTGAGGTCAATGCCTCTCTTCCTTGTTCAGCCCCAGCCCACCACAGTGGCCATTAGTACGTTGATAGTGGCTCCAGCTACCTCTGTTTCGTTGATACGGGCGGAACGAAAATGTCCTCTGCCTTGTGACTGGACTCGATTATTCTGGCATTCATTGTGATGGTGCTGTGGCCTGGCAAAGTCATGCTCGGGATCCCATTTCCTATCTCGACCTATGTCCTTTCCATGAGCAAACTCTAACTCTTTAAGTAAACTTATGAAGGCTTTGATATTTTCTTCACAATGCCCAACAGGAACCTGTCTATAAGTCATAGGTATTCCATAAGATTTCGGGATTGCAGCCGGATCTCATCGACTTCTTTCCACGATATTTCGGCTGCCAACCTTACAGCCATCTTCAGGCGATTGTTTGACACTGGAGATTGCTAGTGCAAGTCGCTCTATTTATGCTTAAAAGTGCCGCAGGCGCGCATGCGCAAGTTACCGTAGCATGCGCGCCACCTGTCGATTCCAAGGCCCTCTACAATATTACTGCATCTATGGAGCACCAACGAATGCATGAAAAAAGTAAAACATGCACCCAGATGTGTCCAAAACAATAAAAGGAAAATTTCAATATTAAATTTAAAATTACTTGTCGCTCGACATGTCAGGAGCCATAAAAAGTTTTCTTTTGGTTGAAATTAAAGAAATCAACGGGTCCCAGGCCTTATTCAATAAAAAGCCGCCATCACGATTAATGAGATTTTCCGCTAAACGTATTTCGACGGATTCCTTCACAATTGAATCCCAGAAGGATCTCGATGGGGCCAAGATTTTCGTGGCCGAATAATCCATAGTATGTCCTGTGGATATACAATGTTCGGCTATGGCCGACTTACTGGGCTGTAAAAGGCGAGTGTGGCGCTCATGTTCAACGCAGCGGTCGTGTACTGTGCGTGTGGTTTGACCAATGTAGGCTTTCCCACACTCGCAAGGTATTTTATAAATTCCAGCCTTCCGTAATCCCAGATCATCCTTGGCTGAGCCCAGAAGAGCACGAGTCTTTGTAGGTGGCCGGAAGATTGCTTTCACACGATGTTTCTTTAAAATTCTGCCTACTTTCGATGAAATGTTCCCACACATATGGGAGGAATGCTCTGGACTTAAACACCTCCTTATCCTCTTGATCTTGTGGGTGGTCACGATTTTTCCTTCTTAAAGCAGTACTGACCTGATGTGCAGAATATCCATTATGTTGAAATACCCATTTCAAGTGCTCTAATTCGTCTGCAAGGCTGTCTTTATCAGACACGACATGTGCCCTATGCACCAACGTTCGAAGAACACCCATAGTTTGTGACGGGTGATGACAGCTTGACGCCTGTAGGTACAGATCCGTATGCGTGGGTTTTCGATAGACAGAATGCCCCAATGACCCATCCACCCTGCGTTTAACCATGACGTCCAGAAATGGTAGGCAACCATCCTTTTCAACTTCCATCGTAAACTGAATGTTTGTGTGGATGGAATCGTGACCACCCACAAGATCAAGAGGATAAGGAGGTGTTTAAGTCCAGAGCATTCCTCCCATATGTCGGGAACATTTCATCGAAAGTAGGCAGAATTTTAAAGAAACATCGTGTGAAAGCAATCTTCCGGCCACCTACAAAGACTCGTGCTCTTCTGGGCTCAGCCAAGGATGATCTGGGATTACGGAAGGCTGGAATTTATAAAATACCTTGCGAGTGTGGGAAAGCCTACATTGGTCAAACCACACGCACAGTACACGACCGCTGCGTTGAACATGAGCGCCACACTCGCCTTTTACAGCCCAGTAAGTCGGCCATAGCCGAACATTGTATATAGTAATTTTAAATTTAATATTGAAATTTTCCTTTTATTGTTTTGGACACATCTGGGTGCATGTTTTACTTTTTTCATGCATTCGTTGGTGCTCCATAGATGCAGTAATATTGTAGAGGGCCTTGGAATCGACAGGTGGCGCGCATGCTACGGTAACTTGCGCATGCGCGCCTGCGGCACTTTTAAGCATAAATAGAGCGACTTGCACTAGCAATCTCCAGTGTCAAACAATCGCCTGAAGATGGCTGTAAGGTTGGCAGCCGAAATATCGTGGAAAGAAGTCGATGAGATCCGGCTGCAATCCCGAAATCTTATGGAATATTCGATACGCCGGGAAAATTTCAAGAGTCAAGTCATAGGTAGTTTCAGGTGGCAAAACTTTATTATTTCGGAAGACCTGAATGGTGCATTGAGGAAATGATCCTTCTTTAGTATGGCTTCAAAGAATTTTATCGGCCTTCGGTAAACAGATCTTTCCACGTTCAGACTCATTATTATCTTCCGCTTGATTCTCTCCTGTGTTGCCCTGGACCAATAATTGGCTAAAAATGCTTCCTTCAATACCATGTACGAGGTGCACCGCAGTGCTATTGTTCGCATTCTCGTCGCTATTTCACCCTCGAAATAACCGCACAGAAATCCCAACCGATCTCTTAATGCCCATGAAGGTGGTGAAGAGTGAACAAACTGTTTAATCCAAGCCTTCGAGTGCAATGAATCACCATTGTCCCTAAATACTTGGAATTTCTATACGAAAAGAAGTGTGTGTAGTCAAGGAATTCATCTTCATTTGACGTTCTTCGACTTGAAGCAGAAGAAATTCCGTGTCCATGGGTTGTCCCTGGACTAACGCGCCCTGGTCCACACACACGGTTATCTGAAAGCCGCGCACAATTCTGTGTGCCAGTCGTGTCTCCTCGCTACCCCAACACCAGCGTGTGAACTTTGCCTTAAGACTTCCATAATTGTTGGCAGGAACATCACTTCTTTGCCACTGTCGCTAATTTTCCTTCTTGCTTCTGTTTAAACACAAGAAGCGATTGTACTTTCACTGTTTCTGCCACTGGTGATGGAAACATAGCATCCACCCTTTCACAGACATTCCTGACCTCCTGCTTGACCATCTCACGGCTGCTAAGCTTGCACTGTTCTGTTGCCTTACAAACCGATTTTCAGTTTCTCCCAATACCTGATTCACTTGCTCCACTACCTTTTTTATCCGACTTTCTACTCCTTCAAAACGACTCTCTTGCTCCTCTTGTTGCTGCTCTTCATGGCTAATCTGTTGTTGTAGTGTTGGGATTTGCTCTAGTTGAGTCCCAGTTTCGGCACGTCTGTGCCATCGTCAGTCGGTTTTGTTTATTGAACTATAAAAAGTGGACATATTTCAGGTTGTAACTGATCTAACAGAATGAGGCTGAAAGACAGTTTTTGTTCCTGTCTACTCAATATCTCTTTTGTCTCTTCACTCTCCTTACTCATCTCTTCTGTTTTCTCAACATCTCTTGTGTTTTTTCTTTATTCTGCTCATTTATTTCTTTTCACAAATTTTAGTAATTCTTCAAAATTTTCCATTTCTGCAAAGGATTTTACCGGTGATGTGCTACATAGGCTCAAATGAACATTTCGAGACGTGAAATCTGACCTAGCTCTACTTCCTACATAGGAAATTTCATGATTCTCCATCCAGCGTTCATTTCCTGGCGCTACCAGGTTTTTGTACACGCCTATAACATCACTGTTTTCGATAATACCCATGCTGTTTTCTGAAGCAAGAACACCCTATTGCTCACTCACATTTATACTTCCTACCAGGAAAGTCGCTTGCTTTACGTGATATAGGTTCCGCCTTTTATGCAAAACACTGATTTTTCTTGTTTACCCGTACATGTATCGGCACGTCTGTGCCATCGTCAGTCGGTTTTGTTTATTGAACTATAAAAAGTGGACATATTTTAGGTTGTAACTGATCTAACAGAATGAGGCCGAAAGACAGTTTTTGTTCCTTTTTGTTCTTATCTTCATTTTACATTACATGGTTTTGCAGGACCTTCTGTATGGTGTCCTGCATTGATAGCTTGTCATCTGCAAATCAAACGATGTAAATGTGAATTTTACCTGCGAGTTAACCCAGCCCTTGATTTTTAATAACGCTATTTTTGTGTGGCTGTGGCTGGATTTCAGTACTTTTGTATTTATTACACACACACACACACACACACACACACACACACACACACACACACACACACACACACACACACACACACAAAATGGCACATACTCATCTACAACAACAAAATTGTCCACAAAATAGGCAACATATTGAAGAAACAGGGACTTCAAATAGGATACGGGACAGACAACACAATACGGAAAAAATTCAGAACACAGGAGACACCCACAGAAAAATTCAACGAATCAGCTATATATGAACTCACATGCAACACTTGCCAATCATACATAGGGATACTAAGAACACCTCAGAGCCCTAAAAAGCAATAGCACCCATAGCACATTTACTGAACGCACAGTAGTCCATAACTGCCACCCAACCACAATAGCGACAGATTAAAAAATACTGAAATTCACAGCCTATATGACAAACTTATAATAGAAGAGGACTTCCACATACAGGAGGCAATAGCAAAAGGCAAACAAGTTTTAAATTAATACACTACATTCTGTAAAGGCACATTATTTAACACATTAAAGGAACTTTACAGAAACGGCAACACAAACAGTTAAAGGAGCTAACACACACACACACACACACACACACACACACACACACACACACACACAGAAATTCAAACTCCGCGCCAACGTCACTCGGGAACAAATGAACGCCGACGGGGCTAGGAGACACAACACCGTGTAGGACACACAACACCGTGTACACCGCGTTTTGTTAACAGGAAAGGTGTTTGTCAAACCGAAAAGTACATTTTATGTGCGTCTGCAGTGCTCTCAGAAGGCGAAAGAAGAAGGATGAATCAGAACAAAACGTGAGTAGTAATAAAATATACGCGCAGAACATTTTACCACACCAAAATCACATTTTTAAAAATCAAGGGGTGGGTTAACCCACTGATAAAATTCACATTTACATCGTTTGGTTTGCAGATGACAAGCTATCAATACAGGACGCCATACAGACGGTCCTGCAAGACCATACAATGTAAAATCAAGGTAAGAACAAAAACGAACAAAAACTGTCTTTAGGCCTCATTTTGTTAGATTAGTTACAACCTAAGATATGTTCACTTTTGCGCTAGTTCAATAAACAAAACCTACTGATTATGGCACAGAGGTACCGAAACATGTGGGGGTAACAAGAAAAAACAGTGTTTTGCATAAAAGCGGAACCTATATGCTATAATTTTAACTGCAAACAGGAAACAATAGAAGAATTGCAAAAATACAAATGAAGTAGTCGCTTGCTCTTTGGCTACCGCTGTTTCCTCTCCACCAAGCGCCACCTCCATATTTCTTAATTTACCCTCGCTTTCTAATTTTCCTTTTGTCTTATTCTGACTCCTCTCCACGTTCGTTTATAATTTAATCCACAAGGAAATTCTATCACTGCTATCCTAATCAGCACGCAACCTGACAAACCCCTTAGTTCAAACGTATCACACACTGTAAATCCTTCCAAAATATTACGACGCTGGTACAACGGCGGTAGCAATATGAAAGTGGACCAAAATACACATTCACGACGCAAGATAAATGCTGAAAGAAAAACATGGGTCAAATTAAATGTACCATCCTCTTAAGTTAAACTTCTTCTGATTTTATGACATTTATTAATGGCATTACTCAAAACTGGTACAAAATCCAATACAAGCGAATCATAATCTGTGTCACTAATATCTTCTTTATGCAAAACTTGAACAATCAACTAAAATATCGAAAAGCGAATCTATGCAGGATCCTTCATTTTAATGCGAGAAATACTGACTACATATCAGAATATCCCAGCTGATCGAATCCTGTACAGACTCTCCAATTAACGTAAGATGCCAACTGAGCAAGCAACTCTTGTGGCTGAAAAAGTGACCTGCACCAGCTGGAACGACCGAGACACAGATCACTCCCCACGAACTAATGTACATAAATGATTCTGTCGCACAATGGATTGAACGATAGGAATAGAATGGCCCTTGTAAATGAGTCCTGGGTATGGGTACTTAAAAAAAGCGTTGAATGTTTAATAACTAAAAGTTAGTTTCATCTAACTACTGAATTAAAAGTCTTGGCCAAATTTATCCCCAATTTATTAAAATTGCTTGTAAGAGCATGTATAATCAAGGAAACAATAGCTACATGTTAACATAAGCAATAAAATACAAAGTGACAGGAACAACATTTTAAGTGGAGGTAAATAAGTTTGGCAAAGTCAAATGGCTCTGAGCACTATGGGACTTAACTTCTCAGGTCATAAGTCCCCTAGAACTTAGAACTACTTAAATCTAACTAACCTAATGACAACACACACATCCATGCCCGAGGCAGGATTCGAACCTTCGACCGTAGAGGTCGCGCGGTTCCTGACTGTAGCGCCTAGAACCGCTCAGCCACTCCGGCCGGCTGGCAAAGTCAACAAGGAACAAATGAATCAGGAGTGACTATCCTCTCAATAGGTCTTTCTTGAAAATACATAACTGAGATAGTAATTAGCCCGATTGTGCAAAAAGGTATATGGAATATGCATGCAAAAGACAGTCTTTTCGGTCATGGATGAGCCCTCGAATCTCTTTATCAGTTGCTCAATCACGGAACCAATCAAGTTTAGATGCAATGAACTGTAGGAACGCCCAACTGTTTTCCATCCCAGTTAGCCACCAAACTACAGCATCCTGAACTCCCACTTACAGATCTTTTTCTTTTTTTCTTTTTTTTAGCATTATTGGCGAAGAACAACATTGAACCCTGTAGTTCTTTGAGCAGAGAGAACACTTGAAAAAGTAATTTATTCTGCACTGGCCAGGGGCCCTATTCTGTATCTTTCCGCCATTTTGCCGGTACGCGAGCGCACCGAACGGTCTTGTTTTCGAAACAGATCCCAACATTATTCAGTAAGCATTTCGAAAACGCTGCCGAACTGTCCCATCGAACCGAAACGCTGTTGTCAGTTCTCCTCGCGCCAACCAATGAAAAGCAATCTGCCTCAGATCCGCGCATGCACGCTGCAGCGCCACAGTGGCACTAACTCGAAGTGGCTAGCAGCCGACACAGGCATGTCATTCTTCACAGTACCAAAACGTGTGGTTAGAGTACGTAATACTGTTCAAGTTTCGCTGGCCATAGGCTTCCATGAATGCATGATAACGATAGAATATTGACTGTGTTCTGGAAATGTCACATTATGTCATTTTATTCTCATTTACATCGACGTCTGGTTTTGGATTTTACGTTTCGGAATATGAGTTAGGAATGGAGTGTAGTACCACATTGTACAAATACATCTATAGAAACACCCGAAAAATTCATTTTTTTCTGTTTTCCGTCGTTCCTTAGTTGCTTCAAAATTCGTGGAGCTACGTTCCGTCTATGCAACTAATTGAATGAAGGCAGTTTGTTTATTGCCATACGCTTTTCGCTTCCTTTATTCGTGATGATGCTTCACAAATAAAAGAAGTTAACGCGTATGGGAATAAACTGCCTTCAATTAGTTGCATCGACGGAACACATCTCCATGAACCCGAAAAATTGTTTAAGAGTGTGTCAAAGAATAAGAAGATGCATAGAATGTGCTTGTAGCTCGCTCCTAGAGATCCAAATGATGAAGTAGCCTACTTCCCTATATGATACACCAACGATTTGGTCCATAAAAGCAAAATTTAAAAAAGTCGCCTTTTCAAGAGCGTGTGGCGAGCGCAGCTATAGAAGTTCGTTGTAGTTTACAACATGCATCTGATGAATCAAAATGTTTCATATATGGTGGTATAGCCTGAAAATATTGTGGCGGGAACTTTCATCTCTGTCTACTGTTGTTAACGATTCGATCGCAGATAAATACCTGTGACAAGCTAGAATATAACAGTTATTTACGTTGTGCTCTTAGATTCCTGTCTGATCACACTATCAGAAATCGCTAAGTATTCTGAAAAAAAAATGGTGAATTATTTGTGACAAGAAGTAGTATAAATATCACTGTCAGTTGTTTCACACACAGTAATTTCATCTTTCATTTCTTAAGCATATGGAAGTCACGAAATCGGAGATTCTCGTTACTGAGAAAGCGCGCTCTTACGTGTCAATTACAACGAATATTTCAGAAAAATGCTTAACTTTGACGATTAACGAAGTCTCAGAATGTGTAGCAAGCACGAAGGGGAGAAAAAAATATGTTCCCATAATGCAGTATACGAACGTGGCCCCTTTGCCACAGCAGTTGGTCGCTTTACCAACTTCGCTTCTACAACTCTCATCAGGTGACTGCTTTATTTCTACAATTCCCTGCAAGAGAGACGCAGGCTGATTTTGTTGCCAAATGATGCGGGTGCAAGCCGTAAATGCATGAAATTTTGAAAGGTTTCCTCTACCAGACTTCACAAAATTCCTTTGCATTATTACTCAAAAGTTTTAAACGCGTTTCGATAGTTAATAAGTAAACCATTTGCCGAAAAGAGTACGCGAAGTCATTAGTAATTTCAGCTAACACTCTTGTAATATACGTAAGCAGAGCCGATGTCTTGATATTTAATGATCTTTAAACTCATAATTGCATAAAATAACAGGTATTTTGAGAGAATATTGACCGAAAACTTTTTTTATGTTGTAATCATTCACAGTAACAACCTAACCTAACCATATTTCTAACATAGAAAAATAGTCTATTATGAGCTCACTTTCCAACTGGACACGTCCTGTGGTGATTCCTTAGTAACACAATCACTAAATCCAAAGCTAAAACCACTCAGTATGTTTAAAATAATAAATTATAGGTGTAAATAAACCACAGCTAATGACAGGGCTATACCGAAATCCAAAACCTCTCGGTATAGTTGTCGAAAAATCGGTGGGAGGACAGTTCGGTAACAGGTCTCAGAAGTTTACTGAATTGGAAATTCGGATAAAGAACAAAAAATGATGTTACTACCGAGACTAATCTACTGCACCGATCGGTTTGAAAGAAATAGAATAGAGCCCCAGACACATATCACGGCTCATTATACCGGTTCTCTTCAGACAAGACACTGGGACTGCGTCTACTGCAGTCTTAACTGCTCGCATCTCGCCGGTGCCGGTCCAGAAAGTACAGGGACCGGCATCTGCTTATCTGATGTCCAATGTCTGGGTCACTGCCTCTGCTTCCAGCAGTTCGGTTCTAAGAAGCTGACTATTCTCCCTAGGGACCTCTGGAGGCTGCCAGCAGCAGCCCCTGTCCCTTCCTTCCTCGAGGACCCATCCAAGACTCTGTCAAGCATACATAGCACAATAAGTACAGGGTGTATGCACTGAAGCGCCAAAGAAACTGGTATAGGCATGCGTATTCAAATACAGAGATATTTAAACAGGCAGAATACCGCGCTGCGGTCGGCAACGCCTATACAGGGTGGTCCATTGATAGTGACCGGGCCAAATATCTTGAAGGGGGAAACCAGATGGTGCTATGGTTGGCCCGCTAGATGGCGCTGCCATAGGTCAAACGGATGTCAACTGCGTTTTTTTAAAATTAGGAATCCCCATTTTTTATTACATATTGGTATAGTAAGTAAAGAAATATGAATGTTTTAGTTGGACCACTTTTCTCGCTTTGTGATGGATGGCGCTGTAATAGTCACAAACGTGAAAGTACGTGGTATCACGCAACATTCCTCCAGTGCGGACGGTATTTGCTTCGTGATACATTACCCGTGTTAAGATGGACCGTTTAACAATTGCGGAAAAGGTCGATATCGTGTTGATGTATGGCTATTGTGATCAAAATGCCCAACTGGCGTGTGCTATGTATGCTGCTCGGTATCTCGGACGACATCATCCAAGTGTCCGGACCGTTCGCTGGATAGTTACGTTATTTAAGGAAACAGGAAGCGTTCAGCCACATGTGAAACGTCAACCACGACCTGCAACATATGATGATGCCCAAGTAGGTGTTTTAGCTGCTGTCGCGGCTAATCCGCACGTCAGTAGCAGACAAATTGCGCGAGAATCGGGAAGCTCAAAAACGTCGGTGTTGAGAATGCTACATCAACATCGATTGCACCCGTACCGTATTTCTATGCACCAGGAATTGCATGGCGACTACTTTGAACGTCGTGTACAGTTTCGACACTGGGCACAAGATAAATTACGGGACGATGACAGATTTTTTGCACGCGTTCTATTTAGCGACGAAGCGTCATTCACAAACAGCGGTAACGTAAACTGGCATAATATGCACTATTGGGCAACGGAAAATCCACGATGGCTGCGACAATTGGAACATCAGCGACCTTGGCGGGTTAATGTATGGTGCGGCATTATGGGAGGAAGGATAATTGGCCCCCATTTTATCGATGGCAATCTAAATGGTGCAATGTATGCTGATCTCCTACGTAATGTTCTACCGATGTTACTACAACATGTTTCACTGCATGACAGAATGACGATGTACTTCCAACATGATGGATGTCCGTCACATAGCTCGCGTGCGGTTGAAGCGGTATTGAATAGCATATTTCATGACAGGTGGATTGGTCGTCGAAGCACCATACTATGGCCCGCACGTTCACCGGATCTGACGTCCCCGGATTTCTTTCTGTGGGGAAAGTTGAAGGATATTTGCTATCGTGATCCACCGACAACGCCTGACAACATGCGTCAGCGCATTGTCAATGCATGTGCGAACATTACGGAAGGTAAACTACTCGTTGTTGAGAGGAATGTCGTTACACGTATTGCCAAATGCATTGAGGCTGACGGACATCATTTTGAGCATTTATTGCATTAATGTGGTATTTACAGGTAATCACGCTGCAACAGCATGCGTTCTCAGAAATGATAAGTTCACAAAGGTACATGTATCACACTGGAACAACCGAAATAAAATGTTCAAACGTACTTACGTTCTGCATTTTAATTTAAAAAGCTAACCTGTTACCAACTGTTCGTCTAAAATTGTGAGCCATATGTTTGTGGCTATTACAGCGCCATCTATCACAAAGCGAAAAAAGTGGTCCAACTAAAACGTTCGTATTTCTTAACGTACTACACGAATATTTAATAAAAAATGGGGGTTTCTATTAAAAAAAACGCAGTTGATATCCGTTTGACCTATGGCAGCGCCATCTAGTGGGCCAACCATATCGCCATCTGGTTTCCCGCTTCAAGCTAGACAAGTTTCGTTCTTTGTAGTTTTTTCGTTTGACGCTTATTTCGTGAGATATTTGGCCCGGTCACGATTAATTGACCACCCTGTATAAGACAAAAAGTGCCTGGCGCAGTTTTTAGATCGATTACTATTGCTAAAATGGTAGGTTATCAAGATTTAAGTGAGTTTGAACGTGGTGTTATAGTCGGCGCACGAGCGGTGGGACACAGTATCTCCGAGGTAGCGATGAAGTGAGGATTTTCCCATATGAACATTTCACGAGTGTAAAACATCAAACCTCCGACATCGCTGCAGCCGGAAAAAGATCCTGGAAGAACGGGACCAACGACGACTGAAGAGAATGGTTCAACGCGACAAAAGTGCAACCCTTCCGCAAGTTGCTGCAGATTTCAATGCTGGGCTATCAACAAGTGTCAAAGAGCGAACCGTTCAACGAAACATCATCGATATGAGCTTTCGGAGCCGAAGGCCCACTCGTGCACCCTTGATGACTGCACAACACAAAGCTTTATGCCTCTCCTGGGCCCATCAATTGTTGGACTGTTGACGACTGGAAACATCGTTGCCTGGTCGGCAGAGTCTCGTTTCAAATTGAATTGAGCGGATGGACGTGTACGGGTATGGAGACAACCTCATGAATCCATGGACCCTGTATGTCAGCAGGGGACTGTTCAAGCTGGTGAAGGCTCTGAAATGGTGTGGGGCGTGTGCAATTTGAGTGATATGGAACCTCTGATACGTCTAGATAAGACTCTGACAGGTGACACGTACTAAAGCATACTGTCTGATCACTTGCATCCATTCATGTCCATTGTACATTCCGACACACTTGGGCGATTCTAGCAGGATAATGCGACACACTACACGACCATAACTGCTACAGAGTGACTCCAGGAACACTCTTCTGAGTTTAAACACTTCCGCTGGCCACCAAACTTTCAAAACATGAACATTATTGAGCACATCTGGGATGCCTTGCAACGTGCTGTTCAGAAGAGATCTCCACCCCCTCGTACCTTCACGGATTTATGGACAGCCCTGCAGGATTCATGGTGTCAGTTCCATCCAGTACTACTTCAGACATCGACATAAGTCGAGTCCACGGCCTATCATGTTGCGGCACTTCTGCGTGCTCTCGGTGGACGTACACGATATTAAGCAGGTGTACCAGTTTCTTTGGCTCTTCAGTGTAGTGTGTTTACATTTCGCGGCGAGCGGTTGCAGCTGTAGCGATTATAAAGATAGCCGGCCGAAGTGGCCGTGCGGTTAAAGGCGCTGCAGTCTGGAACCGCAAGACCGCTACGGTCGCAGGTTCGAATCTTGCCTCGGGCATGGATGTTTGTGATGTCCTTAGGTTAGTTAGGTTTAACTAGTTCTAAGTTCTAGGGGACTAATGACCTCAGCAGTTGAGTCCCATAGTGCTCAGAGCCATTTGAACCATTTTTGATTATAAAGATAAGTACTGACAAATTTGTTTGTGGACTGTTATACAGTTATTAAATTTAATAGTTTTCAACGGTGTTTCATGCTGTTTGTGGCGAAATAATAATTTAATAAACTTTTGGAAACGTTCGCTCGCTGTGTTTTTTTAGAGTTTTCTGTGCGTTGAAGTCCTTTAGTAAATTTCGTGATTTAGTTTTCAGCTGGCGTTTCTTATTGTTTCTAGTGAAACATTTCAGTAAAATTTTCATTCACTGTTTTAAATTCGTTGAGTGTTCCAGTGGCCGCTTGGATTTTTTGTTTTAGCTGATAAATTTTGTGAAGTTTTGCTGGTATTGGTATTAGTTGTGGTTTAGTAGTATTAATAAATGTTGCTTTCTTAGTAGAGAGAGAATTTCGAGACCGCTATTGTAAGTTCTATAAATAGTTCTCCAGGTGCAACAGAACTTAGGTAACGTAGACGTTTAGCTTTTTTCAGTAACTGTAAAATTTCACCATGAGTGAGAAGTGTGGGCTCTGTCGTAGGTTTGTGAGCAGTGGGTTACAGTGTGGGATTTATTCAAAGAATTTTCATTGGGAGGAATGCAGTGGGAAAGCAGTGGGAATTCTAGCGAGATCGCCTTCTGGGAACGCAGATTCTGTAGCACAGAGCAGGAGCAGCAGCGTAAGATCTGTACCCTTCAGGTGCAGTTACAATACGCAAAGGAGTTAGTACACTCCTGGAAATGGAAAAAAGAACACATTGACACCGGTGTGTCAGACCCACCATACTTGCTCCGGACACTGCGAGAGGGCTGTACAAGCAATGATCACACGCACGGCACAGCGGACACACCAGGAACCGCGGTGTTGGCCGTCGAATGGCGCTAGCTGCGCAGCATTTGAGCACCGCCGCCGTCAGTGTCAGCCAGTTTGCCGTGGCATACGGAGCTCCATCGCAGTCTTTAACACTGGTAGCATGCCGCGACAGCGTGGACGTGAACCGTATGTGCAGTTGACGGACTTTGAGCGAGGGCGTATAGTGGGCATGCGGGAGGCCAGGTGGATGTACCGCCGAATTGCTCAACACGTGGGGCGTGAGGTCTCCACAGTACATCGATGTTGTCGCCAGTGGTCGGCGGAAGGTGCACGTGCCCGTCGACCTGGGACCGGACCGCAGCGACGCACGGATGCACGCCAAGACCGTAGGATCCTACGCAGTGCCGTAGGGGACCGCACCGCCACTTCCCAGCAAATTAGGGACACTGTTGCTCCTGGGGTATCGGCGAGGACCATTCGCAACCGTCTCCATGAAGCTGGGCTACGGTCCCGCACACCGTTAGGCCGTCTTCCGCTCACGCCCCAACATCATGCAGCCCGCCTCCAGTGGTGTCGCGACAGGCGTGAATGGAGGGACGAATGGAGACGTGTCGTCTTCAGCGATGAGAGTCGCTTCTGCCTTGGTGCCAATGATGGTCGTATGCGTGTTTGGCGCCGTGCAGGTGAGCGCCACAATCAGGACTGCATACGACCGAGGCACACAGGGCCAACACCCGACATCATGGTGTGGGGAGCGATCTCCTACACTGGCCGTACACCACTGGTGATCGTCGAGGGGACACTGAATAGTGCACGGTACATCCAAACCGTCATCGAACCCATCGTTCTACCATTCCTAGACCGGCAAGGGAACTTGCTGTTCCAACAGGACAATGCACGTCCGCATGTATCCCGTGCCACCCAACGAGCTCTAGAAGGTGTAAGTCAACTACCCTGGCCAGCAAGATCTCCGGATCTGTCCCCCATTGAGCATGTTTGGGACTGGATGAAGCGTCGTCTCACGCGGTCTGCACGTCCAGCACGAACGCTGGTCCAACTGAGGCGCCAGGTGGAAAAGGCATGGCAAGCCGTTCCACAGGACTACATCCAGCATCTCTACGATCGTCTCCATGGGAGAATAGCAGCCTGCATTGCTGCGAAAGGTGGATATACACTGTACTAGTGCCGACATAGTGCATGCTCTGTTGCCTGTGTCTATGTGCCTGTGGTTCTGTCAGTGTGATCATGTGATGTATCTGACCCCAGGAATGTGTCAATAAAGTTTCCCCTTCCTGGGACAATGAATTCACGGTGTTCTTATTTCAATTTCCAGGAGTGTAGATAGGTTGAGGAGAGTGAAGGATGCTGGGGAATGGGTACTGGCAGTTGGCAAGGAGGCAGCTAGGAGGAGGAGCTATTCAGACAGTTGTACTTTGCGTATATGCAATAGATTTGACCAGCTGTCAGAGTTGAATGGAGAGGAGCCTCTTGTAGCTGTAGGTGTAGGAAACATGCAGCAGTCCTCAGCAGTTTGGAGGCCTAAGTCAGTTTCAAAGTCTGACAGAAAGAAGAAGTTTCTTTCTGTTGTTAGGTAGTTCACACGGTAGAGGTGTGGGCCAGCAGTTGCAGGAAGTGTTGGGGAGTGAGCAACCGGTCACCAGCATTGTGAAGCCTAGTGCAAGGTTGGCTCAGGTGACTGACAGCATAGGGGAGTAATGTAGGAATTTTAAGAAGGAGGATCACGTAGTGATAGTGCGTGGAACAGGGAATAGTCTTGATAGGGACAGGGAATATGATGTAGGTGGTGACCTGGTAAAGATAGCTAATCAGACTGGTGGCACTAATGTGCATTTCGTGGAACTGTTTCAGCGTCATGATCGGCTTCATCTTAATGCCGCTGTTAGACGTATTAACATGGGGCTGGAGAAGGCATTAATGGCAGAGGGCATGGGTCACATTGCAGTGGTGCCAGTTGACTCTATCAATAGATCGGGTTTCACTAGGCATGGCCTGCACCTCAATAGGTATGGGAAGGGAGGCTGGAGAGGCTTATAGGTGACAGTGTAGTGGGTGATGGTGGGATCACTAATGGAAAAATTCCTGTAGTAGTTGGTGTTAGAGCTGCACCTTTTTTAGAATGAAGTGAGCTGATAGGTATCCCTGCCTAAAGTAAGTCTCTCTAACTAAGGAATCAACTTCAGAGGACGTCATGTTTCCAAGTAGAGAAGGAATTAGCATATTTCATCAAAATATAAGAGATTTGAGAGAAATAAAGTTAGTGAACTGCTTATAGATGTTGACTATGAAATTATTGGTATATCGGAGGACCCCATAAATAATTTGAGAATACAGAGGCTTCCTTTGCCAGGATACAGATTAGCTGGCTGTTTTTCAAGAAGTTCTTTGCGGTGTGGAGGAGTGTCCATGTACGTAAAATACAGTATTCCATTTGAGTCGATAGACGTATCACGGCACTGCACTGAACAGATATTTGAATGTTGTGCAGGGGAAGTTGAATTTAGTGAAACTAAACTTCCAATTGTTGTTGTTTATAGGTCCCATAACTCTGACTTCAGAGCATTTCTGTTCAAGCTAGAGAGGATTCTTGATTCACTTTATAGGAAATTAGTTATATGTGGTGACTTCAATATTAATTTTGTATATGATTGTGCAAGAAAAAGGATGTTGGTAGATCTCCTAAATTCATCTGATCTGATGCAGACGGTGTTTTTTCCATCTAGGGTGCAGTGGAACATCAACACAGCCATAGGCAATATTTTTATTCATTCTTCATTACTAGACAGGCATTCTGTTGGTAAAAGGGTGAATGGCCTTTAAGACCATTACGCACCAATTTTAACACTAAAAGTCTTTTGTACTCAAACAAGTGTCACATATAATTACAAAACATGTAGAAAAACTAATCCAACGACAATAGAGAGTTTTTTAAACGTCGTCAAGCAACAAGAGTAGCAGGATGTTTATAGTTCCGATAAAATAGATGACAAATATAATGCTTTCCTTAACACGTTTCTCATGCTCTTTGAGAACTGCTTTCCATTAGAACATTCTAAACGGGGTAATATCAGTAAAACGCAGCCTTTGTGGCTGACTAGTGGGAGAAGTATATCATATAGAACAAAGCTGGAATTATATCAAAATGTTAGAAGTACTCACAATCAAACCACAGAAGCCCATTACAAAGAGTACTGTAAGGTGCTTAAAAATGTTATTAGCAAGGCAAAGAGTATGTGGTACGCAAATAGAATAGCTAATTCACAGGATAGAATTAGAACAATATGCTCAGTTGTGAAGGAAGTATCTGGTCAGCAGCACAAGATCGACGATATAAAGTCAGTTCGTAGTAAAAATATTTCTGTTACTGATAGATCAGATATAGAGTATGTACAGTATTTAATAATCATTTTCTGAGCATTGCTGATGAATTATATAAAAATTTAATTTCTACAGGGAATCATATAACTCTCTTGGCAAATGCCTTTTCAAGATTGCTGTCTGAAATACTCCTCTGTGATACAGAGAAGGGGCAAGCTGAGTCAATAATGGAATCACTGAAGGCTAAGGGCTCTCATGGATATGATGGAGTGCCTAGCTGAATATTAAAGTACTGTGCTGCACATGTTAGCCCTGTACCTAGCCATATTTGTAATTTTTTCTTTACGAATCGTCAGTTTCCTGAACGATTAAACTACTCAGTAGTAAACTGCTTTATAAAAAGGGTTTCGAACGCTAGGAATATTTTTGATTTAACTAAGGCGTTTGATTGTGCTGATCACAAAATATTGCTTCAGAAGTTGGACCATAACAGAATACGGGGAGTAGCTCACAATTAGTTCACCTCTACTTTAACAACAGAGAGCAAAAGGTCATTATTCACATTGTTGAGAATGGCTGTGATGTGGGATCTGTATGGGGTACAGTCAAATGAGGGGTGCTCCAGGGATCAGTGTTGGGGCCACTCTTGTTCCTTATTTATATAAATGATATGCCATCTAGTATTATGGGTAACTCTAAAATATTTTTGTTTGCTGATCACACTAGCTTGGTAGTAAAGGATGTTGTGTGCAACATTGGCTTGGTTTCAAATAGTGTAGTTCACGACATAAGTTCATGGCTTGTAGAAAAAAACTAAAACTAAATCACAGTAAGACTCAGTTTTTACAATTTCTAACGCAAAATTCAACAAAACCAGACGTTTTAATTTCACAGAATGGGCATATGATTAGTGAAACTAAACAACGCAAATTTCTAGGTGTTCAGATAGATAGTAAACTGTCTTGGAAAACCCACATTCAGGATCTTGCTCAAAGACTCAATGCGCCATTTTTACTATTCGAACGGTATCTGAAGTAAGTGATCGCTCGACACGAAAATTGATCTACTTTGCTTATTTTAATTCTCTTATGTCGGATGATATTATATTTTGGGGTAACTCTTCCCATTCTACACTCCTGGAAATTGAAATAAGAACACCGTGAATTCATTGTCCCAGGAAGGGGAAACTTTATTGACACATTCCTGGAGTCAGATACATCACATGATCACACTGACAGAACCACAGGCACATAGACACAGGCAACAGAGCATGCACAATGTCGGCACTAGTACAGTGTATATCCATCTTTCGCAGCAATGCAGGCTGCTATTCTCCCATGGAGACGATCGTAGAGATGCTGGATGTAGTCCTGTGGAACGGCTTGCCATGCCATTTCCACCTGGCGCCTCAGTTGGACCAGCGTTCGTGCTGGACGTGCAGACCGCGTCAGACGACGCTTCATCCAGTCCCAAACATGCTCAATGGGGGACAGATCCGGAGATCTTGCTGGCCAGGGTAGTTGACTTACACCTTCTAGAGCACGTTGGGTGGCACGGGATACATGCGGACGTGCATTGTCCTGTTGGAACAGCAAGTTCCCTTGCCGGTCTAGGAATGGTAGAACGATGGGTTCGATGACGGTTTGGATGTACCGTGCACTATTCAGTGTCCCCTCCACGATCACCAGTGGTGTACGGCCAGTGTAGGAGATCGCTCCCCACACCACGATGCCGGGTGTTGGCCCTGTGTGCCTCAGTCGTATGCAGTCCTGATTGTGGCGCTCACCTGCACGGCGCCAAACACGCATACGACCATCATTGGCACCAAGGCAGAAGCGACTCTCATCGCTGAAGACGACACGTCTCCATTCGTCCCTCCATTCACGCCTGTCGCGACACCACTGGAGGCGGGCTGCACGATGTTGGGGCGTGAGCGGAAGACGGCCTAACGGTGTGCGGGACCGTAGCCCAGCTTCATGGAGACGGTTGCGAATGGTCCTCGCCGATACCCCAGGAGCAACAGTGTCCCTAATTTGCTGGGAAGTGGCGGTGCGGTCCCCTACGGCACTGCGTAGGATCCTACGGTCTTGGCGTGCATCCGTGCGTCGCTGCGGTCCGGTCCCAGGTCGACGGGCACGTGCACCTTCCGCCGACCACTGGCGACAACATCGATGTACTGTGGAGACCTCACGCCCCACGTGTTGAGCAATTCGGCGGTACGTCCACCCGGCCTCCCGCATGCCCACTATACGCCCTCGCTCAAAGTCCGTCAACTGCACATACGGTTCACGTCCACGCTGTCGCGGCATGCTACCAGTGTTAAAGACTGCGATGGAGCTCCGTATGCCACGGCAAACTGGCTGACACTGACGGCGGCGGTGCACAAATGCTGCGCAGCTAGCGCCATTCGACGGCCAACACCGCGGTTCCTGGTGTGTCCGCTGTGCCGTGCGTGTGATCATTGCTTGTACAGCCCTCTCGCAGTGTCCGGAGCAAGTATGGTGGGTCTGACACACCGGTGTCAATGTGTTCTTTTTTCCATTTCCAGGAGTGTAAAAGGATATTTTTTGCTCAGAAACGGGCGGTTCGGGTAATATGTGGTGTAAGTTCACGAACCTCTTGTCGACCCCTGTTCACGAGTCTGGGTATTTTGACATTGGCCTCTCAATATATATATATATATATATATATATATATATATATATATATATATATATATATATATATATATAGGGTGTTTCAAAAATGACCGGTATATTTGAAACGGCAATAAAAACTAAACGAGCAGCGATAGAAATACACCGTTTGTTGCAATATGCTTGGGACAACAGTACATTTTCAGGCAGACAAACTTTCGAAATTACAGTAGTTACAATTTTCAACAACAGATGGCGCTGCGGTCTGGGAAACTCTATAGTACGATATTTTCCACATATCCACCATGCGTAGCAATAATATGGCGTAGTCTCTGAATGAAATTACCCGAAACCTTTGACAACGTGTCTGGCGGAATGGCTTCACATGCAGATGAGATGTACTGCTTCAGCTGTTCAATTGTTTCTGGATTCTGGCGGTACACCTGGTCTTTCAAGCGTCCCCACAGAAAGAAGTCACAGGGGTTCATGTCTGGCGAATAGGGAGGCCAATCCACGCCGCCTCCTGTATGTTTCGGATAGCCCAAAGCAATCACACGATCATCGAAATGTTCATTCAGGAAATTAAAGACGTCGGCCGTGCGATGTGACCGGGCACCATCTTGCATAAACCACGAGGTGTTCGCAGTGTCGTCTAAGGCAGTTTGTACCGCCACAAATTCACGAAGAATGTCCAGATAGCGGGATGCAGTAATCGTTTCGGATCTGAAAAATGGGCCAATGATTCCTTTGGAAGAAATGGCGGCCCAGACCAGTACTTTTTGAGGATACAGGGACGATGGGACTGCAACATGGGGCTTTTCGGTTCCCCATATGCGCCAGTTCTGTTTATTGACGAAGCCGTCCAGGTAAAAATAAGCTTCGTCAGTAAACCAAATGCTGCCCACATGCATATCGCCGTCATCAATCCTGTGCACTATATCGTTAGCGAATGTCTCTCGTGCAGCAATGGTAGCGGCGCTGAGGGGTTGCCGCGTTTGAATTTTGTATGGATAGAGGTGTAAACTCTGGCGCATGAGACGATACGTGGACGTTGGCGTCATTTGGACCGCAGCTGCAACACGGCGAATGGAAACCCGAGGCCGCTGTTGGATCACCTGCTGCACTAGCTGCGCGTTGCCCTCTGTGGTTGCCGTACGCGGTCGCCCTACCTTTCCAGCACGTTCATCCGTCACGTTCCCACTCCGTTGAAATTTTTCAAACAGATCCTTTATTGTATCGCTTATCGGTCCTTGGTTACATTAAACCTCCGTTGAAAACTTCGTCTTGTTGCAACAACACTGTGTTCTAGGCGGTGGAATTCCAACACCAGAAAAATCCTCTGTTCTAAGGAATAAACCATGTTGTCTACAGCACACTTGCACGTTGTGAACAGCACACGCTTACAGCAGAAAGACGACGTACAGAATGGCGCACCCACAGACTGCGTTGTCGTCTATCTCTTTCACATCACTTGCAGCGCCATCTGTTGTTGAAAATTGTAACTACTGTAATTTCGAAAGTTTGTCCGCCTGAAAATGTACTGTTGTCCCAAGCATATTGCAACAAACGGTGTATTTCTATCGCTGCTCGTTTAGTTTTTATTGCCGTTTCAAATATACCGGTCATTTCTTGTTAAAAATATTAGCTTTCACTCTACTAGGCAGAAATCAAACCTGCATTTGAATCGTACTTCCTTAACTCTTGTACAGAAAGGTGTGCAGTATACTGCTGCATCCATTTTCAATAAGCTACCACCAGAATTCAAAAATCTAAGCAATAATCCGCGCGCTTTCAAATCGAAACTGAAGAGTTTCCTCATGGGTCACTCCTTCTATTCCGTAGAGGAGTTCCTTCAAAAATTAAGCTGATTCTTATGTTATATTGTTGATTGCGTTTACTTAAATCAGGGCCGGCCAAACGCTGCACAATGAGCAGACGTGCGGAAGTGCTGCACATGCGCGCACGTGTGCGACAGCGACATCTGTTATTAGACATGTGACCTAAATGAACGGCGGTAACTCCTCTTCCCTGTTTATGTGGTACAAGCAAGAGCGAAACATACCCAGTCTCGTTTACCCCTGGTGACCGTAACCTTAACAGAGCAGTACTGAGAAATGCCGGGTACTGTGAAAAAGCAAAGTACGGAAGATCTATCTTCTCAGTCGTTTCGATCAAGCATCAGTGATGAAAATCTCCCGCAACTGCTTGCGTTTGTCAACGAGCCGTGCTTTTGTGCCCGATATTAACTAAATCATTTCTCATGACCAGTGATAAACGTATATGGATTTATTCCTTTCATAATTAAAAATTATTGTTTACTAACTGTGCATTATTGCATCATTCTGATCCATGTTACATTATTATCAGGAAAATTGGTCATTAAACCGATTGTTGTATACTTACATTTAGGGTCTTTTTTTTTTTAATGTGTGAAGGGCTACGCTCAGCTGAAGTCGATAAAACATAACATTCATCTAATTGTCGGTTATTATGCAGATTTCAGACAGAACTGATGAAAGATATAGCAATAATGGTACAGGTCATCATCGAGAGGTCTGCGGTTGTCATTCTGTTCAGAGGTCAGTGAGACAGAAATTATGTGGGTGTAACTGAGGGCACCGAGAATTAGTTGTAGGAAACCTTGCATTGGTTTAATGTTATTTGAAATCATGTTTAATACGCGAAATACCTTCCCATGGTTGGCTTGCAAGCTGTGGAAAGAGCACTAGAATTCGCCGGTACAGAGTACCTCAGCAAGTGGATAAAGCGACATCTGTGCGTAGAAACATGCACTACATGAACGCTGACGGCTGCGGCGTGCACGCTGTGACCTGGAAGTTGCACATGTGCAGGAGCACCGCACGCGTGCAGAATTTCTGGCCGGCCCTGACTTAAATGAATGGCTTGACATTTTTTAGGTCCAAAATTGTTGAGGCTTTCGTGGCCACTTGTTGACAAACTGCCTATTGGCTTCTGTCTCGGGTTCTTCGGCCGACGTTCATCTAATGATTTTTCTGACGTTTCGCCAGCACGAGTGGCTGGCATTGTCAAAGCTTCACCCTCCATTGCCGGTGGTGAACTGGAGCCGAGCTCTTTTTTTTTTTATTAAGGATGGGGCCCCTCCACGCCCGCACCAACGTGGTGACCAAACCAAAAGTTCTACTGTCACCTCCGTAAACATGTTAGTTTTTGAATCAGGCGTCACAGGATGCAGGCTGTGATGTTATCCATGCGTCTGGGTAAGACTACTCATTAACATGGTCCATCAGGAGATAGAAGTGGTCGAAAACGATCGAAGGGTAGCGGTTTTAAGAGCAGAGGAAAAAAAGTGCCAAGGCCAGCGCCAAGGGAAAAAAACCTCTGCGACAGTAGGACGGGTAGTAAGGGCAGTAGCGGCTTGCTAGCTGCGACAGAGCATGCAAGGTGAGGGAAGGTTAGCGTGAGGTATCGTGCATCGTTACCTATGTGCTGCGTGGTCGGTAGTGGGGTCAGTCCGGTGCTGCGGCGGGGCCCGCTTGTAGTCTCCTGGGCCGGCCGCAGTGGCTTCCTCCCTGTAACATAAAAGTTCGGCACGGCAACGCATGCGTCGCTGTTAGGCCCTCTGCTGCACCTTGTCGTCAGTGACTTGGTGCAGCTTCATCAGGCCGGTGCAGAACGACGGCGATTGGCTACCGTCCAGCGTCCTCCTCTACTGCACAGCGCAGGACTTCTGCACAGCAGCTTCGAGCAGCTCCGCTTGTTCAGTGAGCTGCGCCGCTTCAGCGTCGGAGAAACGCAGGCCGTTCGCTCTCGCTGTCGCGATGAGGGTCGTCCCCGCGGTCGACGGCGTTGCCACCGGTTCCGCTGGGGCGGCGGTTGTCTTCTTTGCGCCTCTCACCTGCGGTGCTGCTGGAACAAAAGCTGGGATAGGCGCGCGAACGTCCTTCTGCGAGGTCGCAGGAGTGTTCGCAGGTACGACTGCGCTGAGGCCTTGGGCGAAGACTTCACGCAGTTACCTCAAGGCCTCTTCCTTCTCTGCAGCCACGGCGGCTGCGAAGGCAGCCCTCTCCGCCGCCATGACGGCTTTGAGGGCTGTTGTGGCCTCCTTCACGGCGGTGCCGAGTTCGAGGTCACATCTCTTCACGGGAGAGCGAGCTGCGTCCTGGCTGCCCGTTTCCGAGCGGCCGTCCCTGCCCCTGGCAGGTGGATCTGCTGCTGCGCCGTCCCTCAGCTGCGCCGGGCTGTTCCGCGCCCTACGCCGTTTCCGACGTCGTCTTCTCTTCTGCTGCTGCGTCGGTGCGGCCGCGGCCGCCTCGCCGCCCCCGTCACGGTTGCGGCTTGAGAAAGCTGCGCAACCGCGCCAACTGGCGACGTGCGGGCCGCCACACCGGACACAAGTCGGCAGAGGGTTGCTGCCGCGGTCGCAGGCGCGGCTGTCGTGCTCACCTGAGCACTTGACGCACCGCGCCGCGTTGCGGCAATACTTCGCAACATGGCCCTCGCCCTGGCACCTGAAGCACTGGGGCTGAGGATCCATGGCGGTCGGGAGAGCCTCCGTCGTAACCGGGAAGCCCAGCAACTTCCGCAAGTCGAAGATGTCGCTCCCGCCGTCGACCGTTTGCACGGTCACGGCATAGAGCGGCGCCCTCTTCTTGTTGGTTCGGTTGTGCAACCTTGCGGCTGCATTACCAAACCCGGCTCGCAGCAGCCCTTCCCGGACCGCTGCCTCATCACAGCACCAAGGTAACCCCCTGAGGAGTGCCTTAGTCGTCTTCATCCTTCCTACGGAAGGTGCCTTCTCACGCGCCGGCGGCGCGTCGACGATGTGGTCGGCCACTGCGACCTTGATCGCCCTGTGGTCGGCCACGTTTGCGGCTCGAACGCAGATCAGCGAGTCTGTATCGACAGACTCGTAGACCACCTCGTTCCGAGCGCAATTCGTCATGGTGTCGAACAGCGCTGTCCACCCGCCTTTGCACTTGACGTACAAAGGGGGGACAGGCCGCGACTCGTCTTCACGGGAGTTCCTTGCACGGTCGGCAGACTCGGTGAGTTGCACAACCGAAGGACCCTTCGTAGCGGCGGGTTTCCTCTGCGCACCCTTCTTTCCCATGCTGCGAGGCGCGGGATACGACAATTTGCACGCGTTGTCAAAACAACGCACGACAATTTGCTCTCCGCGGCGCTCACAGCACAGAAAACCTCTTCACGAGCTCTCAACGGCCGAGTAAGCGAAGCGCGCAACACCAGCGATGCGCTCACCTCGCCAGCTCAGGCCGCTCTTCGGGCGCAGACTATATGTACCTGGCGCGCCAACGTCCGAGGGCTTCTCCGCGGTCATTTCCGGTGCGGTTCTCCTCTTGCTACCTGCGACGGTCGTTCGCTGCAGTACGGGAAGCCAGGATCCGTTGACCTTAAGGCTTTCCTCTTTCTTGTTCAAACTGTTCGCGTGTTTTTGTATTTCTACAGCTTCTCTGAACAAGCGCGCGTGATAGTGGTTCTCTACAGCCAGAACTTCCGTGTCGGCGAATTTTATTACGTGGTCGGTCTCATTCAGTGCGTGTTCTGCCACGGCCGATTTCTCCACCTGCCCCAACCTGCAATGTCGCTTATGCTCCTTGATCCTGGTGTTAATGGATCGTCCAGTCATCCCGACATAAACTTTTCCGCATGTGCATGGTATGCGGTATATTCCCGACATTGAAAGTGGGTCTCTTTTCTCCTTCGCCGATCTAAGACACTCTTTGATCTTCCTTGTCGGTTTGAAGATCGTCTTTACGCCATGTTTGCGCAATATACGGCCGATTCTGTCCGTCACTCTGGGAATGTATGGCAGAAAGGCCGTACCCGACATTTCTTTTTCTGGTTCCTTACTTCGCCGAGTGTTTGGCTCACTTACACTTCTAATATAATTTGTGGAGTACCCATTGCTCCTCAGGACTGTTTCCAGGTGTTGCATTTCTCGTTTGAGGTGTTGCGGCTCACATATTCGTCCTGCTCTCGTTACGAGCGTACTAATCATGCCCCTTTTCTGGCTCGGGTGGTGGTTTGACAGTTTGTGCAGGTATCGGTCCGTGTGAGTCGGTTTTCGATACACGCTGTGTCCCAGGTTTTCGCCGTCCCTTGTGACCAGCACATCTAGAAATGGCAGTTTCTTGTCCTTTTCTACTTCCATGGTAAATGTTATGTTGGCATGGAGGCTGTTCAAGTGTCTTAGGAAGTCACCGAGCTGTTCTTCACCATGGCTCCACACCACGAAAGTATCATCGACGTACCTGTACCACACCTTAGGTTTGCAAGTCGCCGAGTCCAGTGCCTGTGCTTCGAATTGTTCCATGAAGAAGTTGGCCACCACTGGACTGAGAGGACTACCCATGGCGACGCCTTCCAGCTGTTCGTAGAAGTCGCCATTCCACGTGAAATAGCTCGTGGTGAGACATGCATGGAAGAGCTTTCTGATGTCTAGCGGGAAAATGGAACCGATGTGCTCCAGAGCGTCACTGAGTGGCACTTTCGTAAATAACGAAACAACATCAAAGCTGACCAGGATGTCGTTTGGTGCAAGTTTCAGTTTCTTCAGCTTCTCAATGAAATGTCCTGAGTCCTTAATGTATGTGTCGGTCTTCCCCACGTGTGGTTGGAGCAGAGAGGCCAAGTGTTTTGCCAGCTTATATGTCGGTGATCCAGGAGCGCTAACGATCGGTCTCAGTGGAACGTTGTTCTTATGGATCTTGGGTAATCCATACAGCCGAGGTGGTAGGGCTTCTGTGTTGCGCAGGTTTCTCTGTATGTCCGCCGGCAGAGAAGACGCCTTGATCAATCGATTCGTATTCCGTGTGATACGTTGCGTCGGATCTGCGCTTAGTTTTCGGTACGTCGTCGGATCTAATAGGTCTCGGATCTTTTGCTCATAATCTTCGGTCTTCATTACGTCAGAAAAATCATTAGATGAACGTCGGCCGAAGAACCCGAGACAGAAGCCAATAGGCAGTTTGTCAACAAGTGGCCACGAAAGCCTCAACAATTTTGTATTACGCCTCTACGGGGAGGAGATTTGCAGATTGTACCGACGCCTTGACCAACGACGGAAGAAGAAAGCGCGACTGATGTCCTCTCTCGCCTTTCTGTCACGGTGCCGAGATGAATGTGCTACACCGAAGTTCTTGAGATGCAAGCGCCTATTCACCACCGCCCAAGCACATCGTATCTACGACAGAATGGAACGAGCTTTTCTTCGTGAGCGAATACATACAACACGGAGAGACTTGGCAAGAACGGATCAGGAACTTCTGGACATTTTCTATCAACTAAGTAGCAGAATGCATCGAGACGACTGGGACAAGATCGACAGCATCACTCACAGGAGCATGCAGAACGAACTCGAGCGCTGCACCGAGCGACAGAAGAAAAAGTTTGAAAGATGCTGGAAGCAGACCGACAAGGCGACTCCCGACATGTCACACACAGTGGTCAACCTCACTGAACGACAATTGACCGAAGCGGAAGTGTCTGTTCTTCAAAAAGGAGGGAATTTCGCTATCATCCCGAGAACCATACCTATGGAGGACATCATTGCCAACACCGAAGCAGCCATTCGTGCCCTTCCTTGTGAAAGGGCAGAGGAAATACGCACGGAAACAGCCAGGATACTGCGCCGAGCAAAACCGCCAGCTTGCAACCTGAAGAAAGAAGAGGTACAAGCCATTAAGAATCTCAACGCCGACAAGAGTATATTGGTACTGCCTGCCGATAAGGGGAATACGACCGTCGTAATGAAGACCGAAGATTATGAGCAAAAGATCCGAGACCTATTAGATCCGACGACGTACCGAAAACTAAGCGCAGATCCGACGCAACGTATCACACGGAATACGAATCGATTGATCAAGGCGTCTTCTCTGCCGGCGGACATACAGAGAAACCTGCGCAACACAGAAGCCCTACCACCTCGGCTGTATGGATTACCCAAGATCCATAAGAACAACGTTCCACTGAGACCGATCGTTAGCGCTCCTGGATCACCGACATATAAGCTGGCAAAACACTTGGCCTCTCTGCTCCAACCACACGTGGGGAAGACCGACACATACATTAAGGACTCAGGACATTTCATTGAGAAGCTGAAGAAACTGAAACTTGCACCAAACGACATCCTGGTCAGCTTTGATGTTGTTTCGTTATTTACGAAAGTGCCACTCAGTGACGCTCTGGAGCACATCGGTTCCATTTTCCCGCTAGACATCAGAAAGCTCTTCCATGCATGTCTCACCACGAGCTATTTCACGTGGAATGGCGACTTCTACGAACAGCTGGAAGGCGTCGCCATGGGTAGTCCTCTCAGTCCAGTGGTGGCCAACTTCTTCATGGAACAATTCGAAGCACAGGCACTGGACTCGGCGACTTGCAAACCTAAGGTGTGGTACAGGTACGTCGATGATACTTTCGTGGTGTGGAGCCATGGTGAAGAACAGCTCGGTGACTTCCTAAGACACTTGAACAGCCTCCATGCCAACATAACATTTACCATGGAAGTAGAAAAGGACAAGAAACTGCCATTTCTAGATGTGCTGGTCACAAGGGACGGCGAAAACCTGGGACACAGCGTGTATCGAAAACCGACTCACACGGACCGATACCTGCACAAACTGTCAAACCACCACCCGAGCCAGAAAAGGGGCATGATTAGTACGCTCGTAACGAGAGCAGGACGAATATGTGAGCCGCAACACCTCAAACGAGAAATGCAACACCTGGAAACAGTCCTGAGGAGCAATGGGTACTCCACAAATTATATTAGAAGTGTAAGTGAGCCAAACACTCGGCGAAGTAAGGAACCAGAAAAAGAAATGTCGGGTACGGCCTTTCTGCCATACATTCCCAGAGTGACGGACAGAATCGGCCGTATATTGCGCAAACATGGCGTAAAGACGATCTTCAAACCGACAAGGAAGATCAAAGAGTGTCTTAGATCGGCGAAGGAGAAAAGAGACCCACTTTCAATGTCGGGAATATACCGCATACCATGCACATGCGGAAAAGTTTATGTCGGGATGACTGGACGATCCATTAACACCAGGATCAAGGAGCATAAGCGACATTGCAGGTTGGGGCAGGTGGAGAAATCGGCCGTGGCAGAACACGCACTGAATGAGACCGACCACGTAATAAAATTCGCCGACACGGAAGTTCTGGCTGTAGAGAACCACTATCACGCGCGCTTGTTCAGAGAAGCTGTAGAAATACAAAAACACGCGAACAGTTTGAAC
Organism: Schistocerca nitens; assembly: GCF_023898315.1. Taxonomy (NCBI): domain Eukaryota; kingdom Metazoa; phylum Arthropoda; class Insecta; order Orthoptera; family Acrididae; genus Schistocerca; species Schistocerca nitens. Next base: position 665,006,089 of record NC_064616.1, on the reverse strand, counting down.
AAGAAAGAGGAAAGCCTTAAGGTCAACGGATCCTGGCTTCCCGTACTGCAGCGAACGACCGTCGCAGGTAGCAAGAGGAGAACCGCACCGGAAATGACCGCGGAGAAGCCCTCGGACGTTGGCGCGCCAGGTACATATAGTCTGCGCCCGCGAGCTCGGCTCCAGTTCACCACCGGCAATGGAGGGTGAAGCTTTGACAATGCCAGCCACTCGTGCTGGCGAAACGTCAGAAAAATCATTAGATGAACGTCGGCCGAAGAACCCGAGACAGAAGCCAATAGGCAGTTTGTCAACAAGTGGCCACGAAAGCCTCAACAATTTTGTATTACGCCTCTACAGGGAGGAGATTTGCAGATTGTACCGACGCCTTGACCAACGACGGAAGAAGAAAGCGCGACTGATGTCCTCTCTCGCCTTTCTGTCACGGTGCCGAGATGAATGTGCTACACCGAAGTTCTTGAGATGCAAGCGCCTATTCACCACCGCCCAAGCACATCGTATCTACGACAGAATGGAACGAGCTTTTCTTCGTGAGCGAATACATACAACACGGAGAGACTTGGCAAGAACGGATCAGGAACTTCTGGACATTTTCTATCAACTAAGTAGCAGAATGCATCGAGACGACTGGGACAAGATCGACAGCATCACTCACAGGAGCATGCAGAACGAACTCGAGCGCTGCACCGAGCGACAGAAGAAAAAGTTTGAAAGATGCTGGAAGCAGACCGACAAGGCGACTCCCGACATGTCACACACAGTGGTCAACCTCACTGAACGACAATTGACCGAAGCGGAAGTGTCTGTTCTTCAAAAAGGAGGGAATTTCGCTATCATCCCGAGAACCATACCTATGGAGGACATCATTGCCAACACCGAAGCAGCCATTCGTGCCCTTCCTTGTGAAAGGGCAGAGGAAATACGCACGGAAACAGCCAGGATACTGCGCCGAGCAAAACCGCCAGCTTGCAACCTGAAGAAAGAAGAGGTACAAGCCATTAAGAATCTCAACGCCGACAAGAGTATATTGGTACTGCCTGCCGATAAGGGGAATGCGACCGTCGTAATGAAGACCGAAGATTATGAGCAAAAGATCCGAGACCTATTAGATCCGACGACGTACCGAAAACTAAGCGCAGATCCGACGCAACGTATCACACGGAATACGAATCGATTGATCAAGGCGTCTTCTCTGCCGGCGGACATACAGAGAAACCTGCGCAACACAGAAGCCCTACCACCTCGGCTGTATGGATTACCCAAGATCCATAAGAACAACGTTCCACTGAGACCGATCGTTAGCGCTCCTGGATCACCGACATATAAGCTGGCAAAACACTTGGCCTCTCTGCTCCAACCACACGTGGGGAAGACCGACACATACATTAAGGACTCAGGACATTTCATTGAGAAGCTGAAGAAACTGAAACTTGCACCAAACGACATCCTGGTCAGCTTTGATGTTGTTTCGTTATTTACGAAAGTGCCACTCAGTGACGCTCTGGAGCACATCGGTTCCATTTTCCCGCTAGACATCAGAAAGCTCTTCCATGCATGTCTCACCACGAGCTATTTCACGTGGAATGGCGACTTCTACGAACAGCTGGAAGGCGTCGCCATGGGTAGTCCTCTCAGTCCAGTGGTGGCCAACTTCTTCATGGAACAATTCGAAGCACAGGCACTGGACTCGGCGACTTGCAAACCTAAGGTGTGGTACAGGTACGTCGATGATACTTTCGTGGTGTGGAGCCATGGTGAAGAACAGCTCGGTGACTTCCTAAGACACTTGAACAGCCTCCATGCCAACATAACATTTACCATGGAAGTAGAAAAGGACAAGAAACTGCCATTTCTAGATGTGCTGGTCACAAGGGACGGCGAAAACCTGGGACACAGCGTGTATCGAAAACCGACTCACACGGACCGATACCTGCACAAACTGTCAAACCACCACCCGAGCCAGAAAAGGGGCATGATTAGTACGCTCGTAACGAGAGCAGGACGAATATGTGAGCCGCAACACCTCAAACGAGAAATGCAACACCTGGAAACAGTCCTGAGGAGCAATGGGTACTCCACAAATTATATTAGAAGTGTAAGTGAGCCAAACACTCGGCGAAGTAAGGAACCAGAAAAAGAAATGTCGGGTACGGCCTTTCTGCCATACATTCCCAGAGTGACGGACAGAATCGGCCGTATATTGCGCAAACATGGCGTAAAGACGATCTTCAAACCGACAAGGAAGATCAAAGAGTGTCTTAGATCGGCGAAGGAGAAAAGAGACCCACTTTCAATGTCGGGAATATACCGCATACCATGCACATGCGGAAAAGTTTATGTCGGGATGACTGGACGATCCATTAACACCAGGATCAAGGAGCATAAGCGACATTGCAGGTTGGGGCAGGTGGAGAAATCGGCCGTGGCAGAACACGCACTGAATGAGACCGACCACGTAATAAAATTCGCCGACACGGAAGTTCTGGCTGTAGAGAACCACTATCACGCGCGCTTGTTCAGAGAAGCTGTAGAAATACAAAAACACGCGAACAGTTTGAACAAGAAAGAGGAAAGCCTTAAGGTCAACGGATCCTGGCTTCCCGTACTGCAGCGAACGACCGTCGCAGGTAGCAAGAGGAGAACCGCACCGGAAATGACCGCGGAGAAGCCCTCGGACGTTGGCGCGCCAGGTACATATAGTCTGCGCCCGCGAGCTCGGCTCCAGTTCACCACCGGCAATGGAGGGTGAAGCTTTGACAATGCCAGCCACTCGTGCTGGCGAAACGTCAGAAAAATCATTAGATGAACGTCGGCCGAAGAACCCGAGACAGAAGCCAATAGGCAGTTTGTCAACAAGTGGCCACGAAAGCCTCAACAATTTTGTATTACGCCTCTACGGGGAGGAGATTTGCAGATTGTACCGACGCCTTGACCAACGACGGAAGAAGAAAGCGCGACTGATGTCCTCTCTCGCCTTTCTGTCACGGTGCCGAGATGAATGTGCTACACCGAAGTTCTTGAGATGCAAGCGCCTATTCACCACCGCCCAAGCACATCGTATCTACGACAGAATGGAACGAGCTTTTCTTCGTGAGCGAATACATACAACACGGAGAGACTTGGCAAGAACGGATCAGGAACTTCTGGACATTTTCTATCAACTAAGTAGCAGAATGCATCGAGACGACTGGGACAAGATCGACAGCATCACTCACAGGAGCATGCAGAACGAACTCGAGCGCTGCACCGAGCGACAGAAGAAAAAGTTTGAAAGATGCTGGAAGCAGACCGACAAGGCGACTCCCGACATGTCACACACAGTGGTCAACCTCACTGAACGACAATTGACCGAAGCGGAAGTGTCTGTTCTTCAAAAAGGAGGGAATTTCGCTATCATCCCGAGAACCATACCTATGGAGGACATCATTGCCAACACCGAAGCAGCCATTCGTGCCCTTCCTTGTGAAAGGGCAGAGGAAATACGCACGGAAACAGCCAGGATACTGCGCCGAGCAAAACCGCCAGCTTGCAACCTGAAGAAAGAAGAGGTACAAGCCATTAAGAATCTCAACGCCGACAAGAGTATATTGGTACTGCCTGCCGATAAGGGGAATGCGACCGTCGTAATGAAGACCGAAGATTATGAGCAAAAGATCCGAGACCTATTAGATCCGACGACGTACCGAAAACTAAGCGCAGATCCGACGCAACGTATCACACGGAATACGAATCGATTGATCAAGGCGTCTTCTCTGCCGGCGGACATACAGAGAAACCTGCGCAACACAGAAGCCCTACCACCTCGGCTGTATGGATTACCCAAGATCCATAAGAACAACGTTCCACTGAGACCGATCGTTAGCGCTCCTGGATCACCGACATATAAGCTGGCAAAACACTTGGCCTCTCTGCTCCAACCACACGTGGGGAAGACCGACACATACATTAAGGACTCAGGACATTTCATTGAGAAGCTGAAGAAACTGAAACTTGCACCAAACGACATCCTGGTCAGCTTTGATGTTGTTTCGTTATTTACGAAAGTGCCACTCAGTGACGCTCTGGAGCACATCGGTTCCATTTTCCCGCTAGACATCAGAAAGCTCTTCCATGCATGTCTCACCACGAGCTATTTCACGTGGAATGGCGACTTCTACGAACAGCTGGAAGGCGTCGCCATGGGTAGTCCTCTCAGTCCAGTGGTGGCCAACTTCTTCATGGAACAATTCGAAGCACAGGCACTGGACTCGGCGACTTGCAAACCTAAGGTGTGGTACAGGTACGTCGATGATACTTTCGTGGTGTGGAGCCATGGTGAAGAACAGCTCGGTGACTTCCTAAGACACTTGAACAGCCTCCATGCCAACATAACATTTACCATGGAAGTAGAAAAGGACAAGAAACTGCCATTTCTAGATGTGCTGGTCACAAGGGACGGCGAAAACCTGGGACACAGCGTGTATCGAAAACCGACTCACACGGACCGATACCTGCACAAACTGTCAAACCACCACCCGAGCCAGAAAAGGGGCATGATTAGTACGCTCGTAACGAGAGCAGGACGAATATGTGAGCCGCAACACCTCAAACGAGAAATGCAACACCTGGAAACAGTCCTGAGGAGCAATGGGTACTCCACAAATTATATTAGAAGTGTAAGTGAGCCAAACACTCGGCGAAGTAAGGAACCAGAAAAAGAAATGTCGGGTACGGCCTTTCTGCCATACATTCCCAGAGTGACGGACAGAATCGGCCGTATATTGCGCAAACATGGCGTAAAGACGATCTTCAAACCGACAAGGAAGATCAAAGAGTGTCTTAGATCGGCGAAGGAGAAAAGAGACCCACTTTCAATGTCGGGAATATACCGCATACCATGCACATGCGGAAAAGTTTATGTCGGGATGACTGGACGATCCATTAACACCAGGATCAAGGAGCATAAGCGACATTGCAGGTTGGGGCAGGTGGAGAAATCGGCCGTGGCAGAACACGCACTGAATGAGACCGACCACGTAATAAAATTCGCCGACACGGAAGTTCTGGCTGTAGAGAACCACTATCACGCGCGCTTGTTCAGAGAAGCTGTAGAAATACAAAAACACGCGAACAGTTTGAACAAGAAAGAGGAAAGCCTTAAGGTCAACGGATCCTGGCTTCCCGTACTGCAGCGAACGACCGTCGCAGGTAGCAAGAGGAGAACCGCACCGGAAATGACCGCGGAGAAGCCCTCGGACGTTGGCGCGCCAGGTACATATAGTCTGCGCCCGCGAGCTCGGCTCCAGTTCACCACCGGCAATGGAGGGTGAAGCTTTGACAATGCCAGCCACTCGTGCTGGCGAAACGTCAGAAAAATCATTAGATGAACGTCGGCCGAAGAACCCGAGACAGAAGCCAATAGGCAGTTTGTCAACAAGTGGCCACGAAAGCCTCAACAATTTTGTATTACGCCTCTACAGGGAGGAGATTTGCAGATTGTACCGACGCCTTGACCAACGACGGAAGAAGAAAGCGCGACTGATGTCCTCTCTCGCCTTTCTGTCACGGTGCCGAGATGAATGTGCTACACCGAAGTTCTTGAGATGCAAGCGCCTATTCACCACCGCCCAAGCACATCGTATCTACGACAGAATGGAACGAGCTTTTCTTCGTGAGCGAATACATACAACACGGAGAGACTTGGCAAGAACGGATCAGGAACTTCTGGACATTTTCTATCAACTAAGTAGCAGAATGCATCGAGACGACTGGGACAAGATCGACAGCATCACTCACAGGAGCATGCAGAACGAACTCGAGCGCTGCACCGAGCGACAGAAGAAAAAGTTTGAAAGATGCTGGAAGCAGACCGACAAGGCGACTCCCGACATGTCACACACAGTGGTCAACCTCACTGAACGACAATTGACCGAAGCGGAAGTGTCTGTTCTTCAAAAAGGAGGGAATTTCGCTATCATCCCGAGAACCATACCTATGGAGGACATCATTGCCAACACCGAAGCAGCCATTCGTGCCCTTCCTTGTGAAAGGGCAGAGGAAATACGCACGGAAACAGCCAGGATACTGCGCCGAGCAAAACCGCCAGCTTGCAACCTGAAGAAAGAAGAGGTACAAGCCATTAAGAATCTCAACGCCGACAAGAGTATATTGGTACTGCCTGCCGATAAGGGGAATGCGACCGTCGTAATGAAGACCGAAGATTATGAGCAAAAGATCCGAGACCTATTAGATCCGACGACGTACCGAAAACTAAGCGCAGATCCGACGCAACGTATCACACGGAATACGAATCGATTGATCAAGGCGTCTTCTCTGCCGGCGGACATACAGAGAAACCTGCGCAACACAGAAGCCCTACCACCTCGGCTGTATGGATTACCCAAGATCCATAAGAACAACGTTCCACTGAGACCGATCGTTAGCGCTCCTGGATCACCGACATATAAGCTGGCAAAACACTTGGCCTCTCTGCTCCAACCACACGTGGGGAAGACCGACACATACATTAAGGACTCAGGACATTTCATTGAGAAGCTGAAGAAACTGAAACTTGCACCAAACGACATCCTGGTCAGCTTTGATGTTGTTTCGTTATTTACGAAAGTGCCACTCAGTGACGCTCTGGAGCACATCGGTTCCATTTTCCCGCTAGACATCAGAAAGCTCTTCCATGCATGTCTCACCACGAGCTATTTCACGTGGAATGGCGACTTCTACGAACAGCTGGAAGGCGTCGCCATGGGTAGTCCTCTCAGTCCAGTGGTGGCCAACTTCTTCATGGAACAATTCGAAGCACAGGCACTGGACTCGGCGACTTGCAAACCTAAGGTGTGGTACAGGTACGTCGATGATACTTTCGTGGTGTGGAGCCATGGTGAAGAACAGCTCGGTGACTTCCTAAGACACTTGAACAGCCTCCATGCCAACATAACATTTACCATGGAAGTAGAAAAGGACAAGAAACTGCCATTTCTAGATGTGCTGGTCACAAGGGACGGCGAAAACCTGGGACACAGCGTGTATCGAAAACCGACTCACACGGACCGATACCTGCACAAACTGTCAAACCACCACCCGAGCCAGAAAAGGGGCATGATTAGTACGCTCGTAACGAGAGCAGGACGAATATGTGAGCCGCAACACCTCAAACGAGAAATGCAACACCTGGAAACAGTCCTGAGGAGCAATGGGTACTCCACAAATTATATTAGAAGTGTAAGTGAGCCAAACACTCGGCGAAGTAAGGAACCAGAAAAAGAAATGTCGGGTACGGCCTTTCTGCCATACATTCCCAGAGTGACGGACAGAATCGGCCGTATATTGCGCAAACATGGCGTAAAGACGATCTTCAAACCGACAAGGAAGATCAAAGAGTGTCTTAGATCGGCGAAGGAGAAAAGAGACCCACTTTCAATGTCGGGAATATACCGCATACCATGCACATGCGGAAAAGTTTATGTCGGGATGACTGGACGATCCATTAACACCAGGATCAAGGAGCATAAGCGACATTGCAGGTTGGGGCAGGTGGAGAAATCGGCCGTGGCAGAACACGCACTGAATGAGACCGACCACGTAATAAAATTCGCCGACACGGAAGTTCTGGCTGTAGAGAACCACTATCACGCGCGCTTGTTCAGAGAAGCTGTAGAAATACAAAAACACGCGAACAGTTTGAACAAGAAAGAGGAAAGCCTTAAGGTCAACGGATCCTGGCTTCCCGTACTGCAGCGAACGACCGTCGCAGGTAGCAAGAGGAGAACCGCACCGGAAATGACCGCGGAGAAGCCCTCGGACGTTGGCGCGCCAGGTACATATAGTCTGCGCCCGCGAGCTCGGCTCCAGTTCACCACCGGCAATGGAGGGTGAAGCTTTGACAATGCCAGCCACTCGTGCTGGCGAAACGTCAGAAAAATCATTAGATGAACGTCGGCCGAAGAACCCGAGACAGAAGCCAATAGGCAGTTTGTCAACAAGTGGCCACGAAAGCCTCAACAATTTTGTATTACGCCTCTACGGGGAGGAGATTTGCAGATTGTACCGACGCCTTGACCAACGACGGAAGAAGAAAGCGCGACTGATGTCCTCTCTCGCCTTTCTGTCACGGTGCCGAGATGAATGTGCTACACCGAAGTTCTTGAGATGCAAGCGCCTATTCACCACCGCCCAAGCACATCGTATCTACGACAGAATGGAACGAGCTTTTCTTCGTGAGCGAATACATACAACACGGAGAGACTTGGCAAGAACGGATCAGGAACTTCTGGACATTTTCTATCAACTAAGTAGCAGAATGCATCGAGACGACTGGGACAAGATCGACAGCATCACTCACAGGAGCATGCAGAACGAACTCGAGCGCTGCACCGAGCGACAGAAGAAAAAGTTTGAAAGATGCTGGAAGCAGACCGACAAGGCGACTCCCGACATGTCACACACAGTGGTCAACCTCACTGAACGACAATTGACCGAAGCGGAAGTGTCTGTTCTTCAAAAAGGAGGGAATTTCGCTATCATCCCGAGAACCATACCTATGGAGGACATCATTGCCAACACCGAAGCAGCCATTCGTGCCCTTCCTTGTGAAAGGGCAGAGGAAATACGCACGGAAACAGCCAGGATACTGCGCCGAGCAAAACCGCCAGCTTGCAACCTGAAGAAAGAAGAGGTACAAGCCATTAAGAATCTCAACGCCGACAAGAGTATATTGGTACTGCCTGCCGATAAGGGGAATGCGACCGTCGTAATGAAGACCGAAGATTATGAGCAAAAGATCCGAGACCTATTAGATCCGACGACGTACCGAAAACTAAGCGCAGATCCGACGCAACGTATCACACGGAATACGAATCGATTGATCAAGGCGTCTTCTCTGCCGGCGGACATACAGAGAAACCTGCGCAACACAGAAGCCCTACCACCTCGGCTGTATGGATTACCCAAGATCCATAAGAACAACGTTCCACTGAGACCGATCGTTAGCGCTCCTGGATCACCGACATATAAGCTGGCAAAACACTTGGCCTCTCTGCTCCAACCACACGTGGGGAAGACCGACACATACATTAAGGACTCAGGACATTTCATTGAGAAGCTGAAGGAACTGAAACTTGCACCAAACGACATCCTGGTCAGCTTTGATGTTGTTTCGTTATTTACGAAAGTGCCACTCAGTGACGCTCTGGAGCACATCGGTTCCATTTTCCCGCTAGACATCAGAAAGCTCTTCCATGCATGTCTCACCACGAGCTATTTCACGTGGAATGGCGACTTCTACGAACAGCTGGAAGGCGTCGCCATGGGTAGTCCTCTCAGTCCAGTGGTGGCCAACTTCTTCATGGAACAATTCGAAGCACAGGCACTGGACTCGGCGACTTGCAAACCTAAGGTGTGGTACAGGTACGTCGATGATACTTTCGTGGTGTGGAGCCATGGTGAAGAACAGCTCGGTGACTTCCTAAGACACTTGAACAGCCTCCATGCCAACATAACATTTACCATGGAAGTAGAAAAGGACAAGAAACTGCCATTTCTAGATGTGCTGGTCACAAGGGACGGCGAAAACCTGGGACACAGCGTGTATCGAAAACCGACTCACACGGACCGATACCTGCACAAACTGTCAAACCACCACCCGAGCCAGAAAAGGGGCATGATTAGTACGCTCGTAACGAGAGCAGGACGAATATGTGAGCCGCAACACCTCAAACGAGAAATGCAACACCTGGAAACAGTCCTGAGGAGCAATGGGTACTCCACAAATTATATTAGAAGTGTAAGTGAGCCAAACACTCGGCGAAGTAAGGAACCAGAAAAAGAAATGTCGGGTACGGCCTTTCTGCCATACATTCCCAGAGTGACGGACAGAATCGGCCGTATATTGCGCAAACATGGCGTAAAGACGATCTTCAAACCGACAAGGAAGATCAAAGAGTGTCTTAGATCGGCGAAGGAGAAAAGAGACCCACTTTCAATGTCGGGAATATACCACATACCATGCACATGCGGAAAAGTTTATGTCGGGATGACTGGACGATCCATTAACACCAGGATCAAGGAGCATAAGCGACATTGCAGGTTGGGGCAGGTGGAGAAATCGGCCGTGGCAGAACACGCACTGAATGAGACCGACCACGTAATAAAATTCGCCGACACGGAAGTTCTGGCTGTAGAGAACCACTATCACGCGCGCTTGTTCAGAGAAGCTGTAGAAATACAAAAACACGCGAACAGTTTGAACAAGAAAGAGGAAAGCCTTAAGGTCAACGGATCCTGGCTTCCCGTACTGCAGCGAACGACCGTCGCAGGTAGCAAGAGGAGAACCGCACCGGAAATGACCGCGGAGAAGCCCTCGGACGTTGGCGCGCCAGGTACATATAGTCTGCGCCCGCGAGCTCGGCTCCAGTTCACCACCGGCAATGGAGGGTGAAGCTTTGACAATGCCAGCCACTCGTGCTGGCGAAACGTCAGAAAAATCATTAGATGAACGTCGGCTGAAGAACCCGAGACAGAAGCCAATAGGCAGTTTGTCAACAAGTGGCCACGAAAGCCTCAACAATTTTGTATTACGCCTCTACGGGGAGGAGATTTGCAGATTGTACCGACGCCTTGACCAACGACGGAAGAAGAAAGCGCGACTGATGTCCTCTCTCGCCTTTCTGTCACGGTGCCGAGATGAATGTGCTACACCGAAGTTCTTGAGATGCAAGCGCCTATTCACCACCGCCCAAGCACATCGTATCTACGACAGAATGGAACGAGCTTTTCTTCGTGAGCGAATACATACAACACGGAGAGACTTGGCAAGAACGGATCAGGAACTTCTGGACATTTTCTATCAACTAAGTAGCAGAATGCATCGAGACGACTGGGACAAGATCGACAGCATCACTCACAGGAGCATGCAGAACGAACTCGAGCGCTGCACCGAGCGACAGAAGAAAAAGTTTGAAAGATGCTGGAAGCAGACCGACAAGGCGACTCCCGACATGTCACACACAGTGGTCAACCTCACTGAACGACAATTGACCGAAGCGGAAGTGTCTGTTCTTCAAAAAGGAGGGAATTTCGCTATCATCCCGAGAACCATACCTATGGAGGACATCATTGCCAACACCGAAGCAGCCATTCGTGCCCTTCCTTGTGAAAGGGCAGAGGAAATACGCACGGAAACAGCCAGGATACTGCGCCGAGCAAAACCGCCAGCTTGCAACCTGAAGAAAGAAGAGGTACAAGCCATTAAGAATCTCAACGCCGACAAGAGTATATTGGTACTGCCTGCCGATAAGGGGAATGCGACCGTCGTAATGAAGACCGAAGATTATGAGCAAAAGATCCGAGACCTATTAGATCCGACGACGTACCGAAAACTAAGCGCAGATCCGACGCAACGTATCACACGGAATACGAATCGATTGATCAAGGCGTCTTCTCTGCCGGCGGACATACAGAGAAACCTGCGCAACACAGAAGCCCTACCACCTCGGCTGTATGGATTACCCAAGATCCATAAGAACAACGTTCCACTGAGACCGATCGTTAGCGCTCCTGGATCACCGACATATAAGCTGGCAAAACACTTGGCCTCTCTGCTCCAACCACACGTGGGGAAGACCGACACATACATTAAGGACTCAGGACATTTCATTGAGAAGCTGAAGAAACTGAAACTTGCACCAAACGACATCCTGGTCAGCTTTGATGTTGTTTCGTTATTTACGAAAGTGCCACTCAGTGACGCTCTGGAGCACATCGGTTCCATTTTCCCGCTAGACATCAGAAAGCTCTTCCATGCATGTCTCACCACGAGCTATTTCACGTGGAATGGCGACTTCTACGAACAGCTGGAAGGCGTCGCCATGGGTAGTCCTCTCAGTCCAGTGGTGGCCAACTTCTTCATGGAACAATTCGAAGCACAGGCACTGGACTCGGCGACTTGCAAACCTAAGGTGTGGTACAGGTACGTCGATGATACTTTCGTGGTGTGGAGCCATGGTGAAGAACAGCTCGGTGACTTCCTAAGACACTTGAACAGCCTCCATGCCAACATAACATTTACCATGGAAGTAGAAAAGGACAAGAAACTGCCATTTCTAGATGTGCTGGTCACAAGGGACGGCGAAAACCTGGGACACAGCGTGTATCGAAAACCGACTCACACGGACCGATACCTGCACAAACTGTCAAACCACCACCCGAGCCAGAAAAGGGGCATGATTAGTACGCTCGTAACGAGAGCAGGACGAATATGTGAGCCGCAACACCTCAAACGAGAAATGCAACACCTGGAAACAGTCCTGAGGAGCAATGGGTACTCCACAAATTATATTAGAAGTGTAAGTGAGCCAAACACTCGGCGAAGTAAGGAACCAGAAAAAGAAATGTCGGGTACGGCCTTTCTGCCATACATTCCCAGAGTGACGGACAGAATCGGCCGTATATTGCGCAAACATGGCGTAAAGACGATCTTCAAACCGACAAGGAAGATCAAAGAGTGTCTTAGATCGGCGAAGGAGAAAAGAGACCCACTTTCAATGTCGGGAATATACCGCATACCATGCACATGCGGAAAAGTTTATGTCGGGATGACTGGACGATCCATTAACACCAGGATCAAGGAGCATAAGCGACATTGCAGGTTGGGGCAGGTGGAGAAATCGGCCGTGGCAGAACACGCACTGAATGAGACCGACCACGTAATAAAATTCGCCGACACGGAAGTTCTGGCTGTAGAGAACCACTATCACGCGCGCTTGTTCAGAGAAGCTGTAGAAATACAAAAACACGCGAACAGTTTGAACAAGAAAGAGGAAAGCCTTAAGGTCAACGGATCCTGGCTTCCCGTACTGCAGCGAACGACCGTCGCAGGTAGCAAGAGGAGAACCGCACCGGAAATGACCGCGGAGAAGCCCTCGGACGTTGGCGCGCCAGGTACATATAGTCTGCGCCCGCGAGCTCGGCTCCAGTTCACCACCGGCAATGGAGGGTGAAGCTTTGACAATGCCAGCCACTCGTGCTGGCGAAACGTCAGAAAAATCATTAGATGAACGTCGGCCGAAGAACCCGAGACAGAAGCCAATAGGCAGTTTGTCAACAAGTGGCCACGAAAGCCTCAACAATTTTGTATTACGCCTCTACGGGGAGGAGATTTGCAGATTGTACCGACGCCTTGACCAACGACGGAAGAAGAAAGCGCGACTGATGTCCTCTCTCGCCTTTCTGTCACGGTGCCGAGATGAATGTGCTACACCGAAGTTCTTGAGATGCAAGCGCCTATTCACCACCGCCCAAGCACATCGTATCTACGACAGAATGGAACGAGCTTTTCTTCGTGAGCGAATACATACAACACGGAGAGACTTGGCAAGAACGGATCAGGAACTTCTGGACATTTTCTATCAACTAAGTAGCAGAATGCATCGAGACGACTGGGACAAGATCGACAGCATCACTCACAGGAGCATGCAGAACGAACTCGAGCGCTGCACCGAGCGACAGAAGAAAAAGTTTGAAAGATGCTGGAAGCAGACCGACAAGGCGACTCCCGACATGTCACACACAGTGGTCAACCTCACTGAACGACAATTGACCGAAGCGGAAGTGTCTGTTCTTCAAAAAGGAGGGAATTTCGCTATCATCCCGAGAACCATACCTATGGAGGACATCATTGCCAACACCGAAGCAGCCATTCGTGCCCTTCCTTGTGAAAGGGCAGAGGAAATACGCACGGAAACAGCCAGGATACTGCGCCGAGCAAAACCGCCAGCTTGCAACCTGAAGAAAGAAGAGGTACAAGCCATTAAGAATCTCAACGCCGACAAGAGTATATTGGTACTGCCTGCCGATAAGGGGAATGCGACCGTCGTAATGAAGACCGAAGATTATGAGCAAAAGATCCGAGACCTATTAGATCCGACGACGTACCGAAAACTAAGCGCAGATCCGACGCAACGTATCACACGGAATACGAATCGATTGATCAAGGCGTCTTCTCTGCCGGCGGACATACAGAGAAACCTGCGCAACACAGAAGCCCTACCACCTCGGCTGTATGGATTACCCAAGATCCATAAGAACAACGTTCCACTGAGACCGATCGTTAGCGCTCCTGGATCACCGACATATAAGCTGGCAAAACACTTGGCCTCTCTGCTCCAACCACACGTGGGGAAGACCGACACATACATTAAGGACTCAGGACATTTCATTGAGAAGCTGAAGAAACTGAAACTTGCACCAAACGACATCCTGGTCAGCTTTGATGTTGTTTCGTTATTTACGAAAGTGCCACTCAGTGACGCTCTGGAGCACATCGGTTCCATTTTCCCGCTAGACATCAGAAAGCTCTTCCATGCATGTCTCACCACGAGCTATTTCACGTGGAATGGCGACTTCTACGAACAGCTGGAAGGCGTCGCCATGGGTAGTCCTCTCAGTCCAGTGGTGGCCAACTTCTTCATGGAACAATTCGAAGCACAGGCACTGGACTCGGCGACTTGCAAACCTAAGGTGTGGTACAGGTACGTCGATGATACTTTCGTGGTGTGGAGCCATGGTGAAGAACAGCTCGGTGACTTCCTAAGACACTTGAACAGCCTCCATGCCAACATAACATTTACCATGGAAGTAGAAAAGGACAAGAAACTGCCATTTCTAGATGTGCTGGTCACAAGGGACGGCGAAAACCTGGGACACAGCGTGTATCGAAAACCGACTCACACGGACCGATACCTGCACAAACTGTCAAACCACCACCCGAGCCAGAAAAGGGGCATGATTAGTACGCTCGTAACGAGAGCAGGACGAATATGTGAGCCGCAACACCTCAAACGAGAAATGCAACACCTGGAAACAGTCCTGAGGAGCAATGGGTACTCCACAAATTATATTAGAAGTGTAAGTGAGCCAAACACTCGGCGAAGTAAGGAACCAGAAAAAGAAATGTCGGGTACGGCCTTTCTGCCATACATTCCCAGAGTGACGGACAGAATCGGCCGTATATTGCGCAAACATGGCGTAAAGACGATCTTCAAACCGACAAGGAAGATCAAAGAGTGTCTTAGATCGGCGAAGGAGAAAAGAGACCCACTTTCAATGTCGGGAATATACCGCATACCATGCACATGCGGAAAAGTTTATGTCGGGATGACTGGACGATCCATTAACACCAGGATCAAGGAGCATAAGCGACATTGCAGGTTGGGGCAGGTGGAGAAATCGGCCGTGGCAGAACACGCACTGAATGAGACCGACCACGTAATAAAATTCGCCGACACGGAAGTTCTGGCTGTAGAGAACCACTATCACGCGCGCTTGTTCAGAGAAGCTGTAGAAATACAAAAACACGCGAACAGTTTGAACAAGAAAGAGGAAAGCCTTAAGGTCAACGGATCCTGGCTTCCCGTACTGCAGCGAACGACCGTCGCAGGTAGCAAGAGGAGAACCGCACCGGAAATGACCGCGGAGAAGCCCTCGGACGTTGGCGCGCCAGGTACATATAGTCTGCGCCCGCGAGCTCGGCTCCAGTTCACCACCGGCAATGGAGGGTGAAGCTTTGACAATGCCAGCCACTCGTGCTGGCGAAACGTCAGAAAAATCATTAGATGAACGTCGGCCGAAGAACCCGAGACAGAAGCCAATAGGCAGTTTGTCAACAAGTGGCCACGAAAGCCTCAACAATTTTGTATTACGCCTCTACGGGGAGGAGATTTGCAGATTGTACCGACGCCTTGACCAACGACGGAAGAAGAAAGCGCGACTGATGTCCTCTCTCGCCTTTCTGTCACGGTGCCGAGATGAATGTGCTACACCGAAGTTCTTGAGATGCAAGCGCCTATTCACCACCGCCCAAGCACATCGTATCTACGACAGAATGGAACGAGCTTTTCTTCGTGAGCGAATACATACAACACGGAGAGACTTGGCAAGAACGGATCAGGAACTTCTGGACATTTTCTATCAACTAAGTAGCAGAATGCATCGAGACGACTGGGACAAGATCGACAGCATCACTCACAGGAGCATGCAGAACGAACTCGAGCGCTGCACCGAGCGACAGAAGAAAAAGTTTGAAAGATGCTGGAAGCAGACCGACAAGGCGACTCCCGACATGTCACACACAGTGGTCAACCTCACTGAACGACAATTGACCGAAGCGGAAGTGTCTGTTCTTCAAAAAGGAGGGAATTTCGCTATCATCCCGAGAACCATACCTATGGAGGACATCATTGCCAACACCGAAGCAGCCATTCGTGCCCTTCCTTGTGAAAGGGCAGAGGAAATACGCACGGAAACAGCCAGGATACTGCGCCGAGCAAAACCGCCAGCTTGCAACCTGAAGAAAGAAGAGGTACAAGCCATTAAGAATCTCAACGCCGACAAGAGTATATTGGTACTGCCTGCCGATAAGGGGAATGCGACCGTCGTAATGAAGACCGAAGATTATGAGCAAAAGATCCGAGACCTATTAGATCCGACGACGTACCGAAAACTAAGCGCAGATCCGACGCAACGTATCACACGGAATACGAATCGATTGATCAAGGCGTCTTCTCTGCCGGCGGACATACAGAGAAACCTGCGCAACACAGAAGCCCTACCACCTCGGCTGTATGGATTACCCAAGATCCATAAGAACAACGTTCCACTGAGACCGATCGTTAGCGCTCCTGGATCACCGACATATAAGCTGGCAAAACACTTGGCCTCTCTGCTCCAACCACACGTGGGGAAGACCGACACATACATTAAGGACTCAGGACATTTCATTGAGAAGCTGAAGAAACTGAAACTTGCACCAAACGACATCCTGGTCAGCTTTGATGTTGTTTCGTTATTTACGAAAGTGCCACTCAGTGACGCTCTGGAGCACATCGGTTCCATTTTCCCGCTAGACATCAGAAAGCTCTTCCATGCATGTCTCACCACGAGCTATTTCACGTGGAATGGCGACTTCTACGAACAGCTGGAAGGCGTCGCCATGGGTAGTCCTCTCAGTCCAGTGGTGGCCAACTTCTTCATGGAACAATTCGAAGCACAGGCACTGGACTCGGCGACTTGCAAACCTAAGGTGTGGTACAGGTACGTCGATGATACTTTCGTGGTGTGGAGCCATGGTGAAGAACAGCTCGGTGACTTCCTAAGACACTTGAACAGCCTCCATGCCAACATAACATTTACCATGGAAGTAGAAAAGGACAAGAAACTGCCATTTCTAGATGTGCTGGTCACAAGGGACGGCGAAAACCTGGGACACAGCGTGTATCGAAAACCGACTCACACGGACCGATACCTGCACAAACTGTCAAACCACCACCCGAGCCAGAAAAGGGGCATGATTAGTACGCTCGTAACGAGAGCAGGACGAATATGTGAGCCGCAACACCTCAAACGAGAAATGCAACACCTGGAAACAGTCCTGAGGAGCAATGGGTACTCCACAAATTATATTAGAAGTGTAAGTGAGCCAAACACTCGGCGAAGTAAGGAACCAGAAAAAGAAATGTCGGGTACGGCCTTTCTGCCATACATTCCCAGAGTGACGGACAGAATCGGCCGTATATTGCGCAAACATGGCGTAAAGACGATCTTCAAACCGACAAGGAAGATCAAAGAGTGTCTTAGATCGGCGAAGGAGAAAAGAGACCCACTTTCAATGTCGGGAATATACCGCATACCATGCACATGCGGAAAAGTTTATGTCGGGATGACTGGACGATCCATTAACACCAGGATCAAGGAGCATAAGCGACATTGCAGGTTGGGGCAGGTGGAGAAATCGGCCGTGGCAGAACACGCACTGAATGAGACCGACCACGTAATAAAATTCGCCGACACGGAAGTTCTGGCTGTAGAGAACCACTATCACGCGCGCTTGTTCAGAGAAGCTGTAGAAATACAAAAACACGCGAACAGTTTGAACAAGAAAGAGGAAAGCCTTAAGGTCAACGGATCCTGGCTTCCCGTACTGCAGCGAACGACCGTCGCAGGTAGCAAGAGGAGAACCGCACCGGAAATGACCGCGGAGAAGCCCTCGGACGTTGGCGCGCCAGGTACATATAGTCTGCGCCCGCGAGCTCGGCTCCAGTTCACCACCGGCAATGGAGGGTGAAGCTTTGACAATGCCAGCCACTCGTGCTGGCGAAACGTCAGAAAAATCATTAGATGAACGTCGGCCGAAGAACCCGAGACAGAAGCCAATAGGCAGTTTGTCATTTTTTAGGTCCATAAACATCTTATTTTTAGCTTTTATTACTTGTATGTTGTAATTGCATGTACTGACACGTTCCATGACCTTGGAGATTTGCTCCTCAATTTGGTCCTACGGAACTTGACGTGTGAATACATAAAAAAATAAATAGAAAGAAGTTAAGAGATGTGTTTGTGGTTCGATCTTCGCAATTACCTATATAACCCACATTATCAGCACCAGATATTCATCAGCCTTTAGAAACGTGATACAGACTTCTATAAAATGGCTCAAACACAAGGATATATGAAATTGTCAGTCCACCATTCGACTGACACATTTGAAGGTTACCGGTCTAGCAAATTACTTGCGCCGCATTTGTCAGAAGCTTCGTTTTGATACCTAGAATCATTACAAAGCAGTCCAAGTCACCTTTCTCATAAGGCAGTTGTGAACGAAATAAAATGTTGTCTTCAAATTGGTCAGCAGCCACATAAATTGGATGTTACCTGGGTAACAAATCCATCAGGGATATTTCATCCCTTCTAAAGCTGTCCAAGTCAACTGCTGATACGTGATTGTGAAGTGGGAACGCGAAGAGATAACGATACCTAAATCAAGAACAGACAGGCCTCATGTAGTGACGGATAGGGGCCGTCGAGCATTGCGGAAGGTAGTTGTAAAAAAATCACATGAAATCAGACGAAGGAGTCACTCATGAGTTCCAAAGTGCTACCAGTAGTCCAGCTAGCAGGATGACTGTGATTAGGGAGATGAAAAGAATGAGGTTCAGTGTTTGAGCAGCTCCACATAAACTGCACATTTCTGCAGTCAGTGCTAAGTGACTCTGGAGGTGGTGTAAAGAGGGACACAACTGGACACTGGATGACTGGAAACGAGGGATTTGGAGTGATGAATCACGATATACCCCGTAGCAACTCGATGGAAAGATATCGGTTTGACGAATGCCTGGAGATTCTTACCTGCCGACATGTGTAGCGCCAACAGTTAAGTAGTCGGAGGACGGGTGTTAATGTATGGGGGTGTTTTTCGTTGTTACGATGTGATCACCTTATTTTAATTACGAAACCGTTAAATGCTGAGGGATGCGAACACATTTTACAGCATTGTGTACTGAGAGGAACAGTTCGGAGATGATTGATTCTATCAGCATGACAATGTACCCTGTCAAAAAGCAGCATCTATGAGGCAATGGCTTAGTAACAGTAACGTTCCTGAAATGGACTGGCCTACCAGAGTCCAACCTGAACCCAATGGAATACCTTTGGGATCAATTGGAACATCAGCTTCTCTCCAGACCTCAGTGTCCAGCATCATTACCTAGTCCGGTTTCGGCTCTTGTGGAAGAATGGGCTGCCATTCCTCCACAGACACTCACGCACCCTCATTAAAATGTCACCAGCAGAGTTCAAATCGTCATAAAGGTTGAAAGTGAACACAACCCATATTAACATCCACTAATAGATGTCCAGATACTTTTGATCAGATAGTTTAAGCGCAATCTTGTTACTGTATTGGGAGCTCTGCGTCTAGGTAAATCTGCTGTGATGGTGAACTGATAAGTACGGTAAACCGTACCGTAAATAACATTTTTTAAAAGACAACAACTTATTTCTCAACAAAATCTCCATTGCGCTTAATGCATTTGAAGCAGTGAGCCGAATTTTTTATTGTATTAAAAAATTGCGACCGAATGAGTATCAAAGAACGGTCAAAAATGGTGATCGGATGCTTTTATAGACCACCTGGGTCAGCATCTGTAGTTGTAGAGTGCTTCAGACAGAGCTTGCAGAATATCATTAGTAATTTTCCTGATCATGCCGTTGTAATAGGGGGAACTTCAACTTGCCAGGTATAGATTGGGAGTGTTATGCCATCAAAACTGGTGCCAGAGACAGGGAATTCTGTGGCATTGTTCTGGATGTCTTGTCCGAAAATTACCTTGAGCAGATAAAGAACCAACTCGTGAGGGTAACGTCTTAGACCTCCTTTTAACAAACAGAGCTGAACTTATCGAATCAGTTAACGTAGCGGAAGGTAACAGTGATCGTAAGGCTGTGACAGCATCTATGACGACGGGTCCTGAAAGGAATGTTAAGAAAGGTAGGAAGATATATTTGCTCAGCGAGGGTGACAGGATACGAATTTCAGAATATCTCAGCAGTCAGCATCAAATATTCGGTGATGGAGAATAAATGGAAAAAATTCAAAGGCATCGTTCAATATGCCGTAGTCAAGTATGTTCCGGGTAAGGTTTTAATGGATGGGAAAGAACCACCATGGTTTAATAGCCGTGTTAGAAAAGCGCTACCTAAACAAAGAGCACTTCATCTCAGATTCAAGAGAAGTAAAAACCTAGCTGACAAACACAAGCTGAACGAAGCGAAAATGAGCCTAAGGAGAGCAATGAGAGAAGCGTTCAGCCCGCGGCTCGTGGTCGTGTGGTAGCGTTCTCGCTTCCCACGCCCGGGTTCCCGGGTTCGATTCCCGGCGGGGTCAGGGATTTTCTCTGCCTCGTGATGGCTGGGTGTTGTGTGATGTCCTTAGGTTAGTTAGGTTTAAGTAGTTCTAAGTTCTAGGGGACTGATGACCACAGATGTTAAGTCCCATAGTGCTCAGAGCCAGCCAGAGAAGCGTTCAATGATTTTGAAAGTAAGACGTCGTCAACCGATCTGAGTAAAAACTCGAAGAGATTTTGGTCGTGTGTAAAATCAGCAAGTGGGTCAAAATCATCTATTCATTCTCTCAGCGACCACACCGGCACCGAAACGGAAGATAACAGAGAGAAGGCCGAAATACTGAATTCGGTCTTCCGAAGTTGTTTCACCGTGGAAGATCGTAACACTGTCCCTCCTTTCAATCGTCGTGCGAACGTCGAAATGGCAGATATTGAGAAAACCGATCGCGGAATTGAAAAGCAGCTACAATCGATTAGTAGTGGAAAGGCTTCAGGACCAGATGAGATACCTATAAGATTCTATAAAGATTATGCGAAAGAACTTGCTCTCCTTTTAGCACCTTGAGCAACGAAAGGTACCTAACGACTGGAAAAAAGCGCAGGTCATTCCCGTTTTTAAGAAAGGCCGTAAGAGAGACCCACACAATTATAGACCTATATCGTTGACTTCAGTCTGATGTAGAATTATGGAACATGTTTTATGTTCAAGAATTATGACGGTCTTGGAAAATGAACAGCTCCTCTATAAAAATCAATATGGATTCCGCAAACAGACATCCTGCGAAACTCAGCTCGCTCTGTTCCTCAATGAGATCCGCAGCGCAGTGGACAACGGCGCTCACTTAGATGCCGTGTTCTTTGATTTCAGTAAGGCATTTGACACCGTCCCGCCTTGTAGTTGACTGAAAAAAATACGAGCTTACGGAGTATCGGAGCAGACATGCGATTGGATTCAAGACTATCTTGCAGTAGAGCTCAACACGTCGCTCTTAACGGAACTAAGCCGACAGATGTAAAGGTAATATCCGGAGTACCACAGGAAAGTGTGATAGTACCCTTGCTGTTCACAATATACATAAGTGATCTAGTAGAAAGCGTCGGATGCTCTTTAAGGCTATTCGCAGATGATGCAGTTGTTTATACCAAAGTAGCAACGCCAGAAGATAGTAAGAATTTGCAGAACGACCTGCAGAGACTTGATGAATGGTGCAGACACTGGCTGTTGACCTTGAACGTAAATAAATGTATAATATTGCGCATACATAGGAAAAGAAATCCACTACTGTACAGCTACACTATTGATGACAAACAGCTGGAGACAGTGTCTGTCGTAAAATATATAGGCGTAATTATGCAGAGCGACCTTAAGTAGAATGACCATATGAAACGGATAGTGGGAAAAGCAGACACCACACTCAGATTCATCGGGAGAATCTTAAGGAAATGTAGCTCATGAACGAAAGAAGTGGCTTATAAGGCGCTTGTTCACCCGATTCTTGAATATTGTTCATCTGTCTGGGATCCCTATTAGGTAGGACTGATAGAGGAGATACAGAAGATCCAACGAAGAGCGGTGCGTTTCGTCACGGGATCGTTTAGCTGGCGAGAGAGCGTTACGGAGATGCTATACAAACTCCACTGGCAAACGTTACAAGAGACACGTTGTACATCACGGAGAGATTTTCTATTGAAATTTCGGGACAGCACTTTTCAGGAGGAGTCACACAACATATTGCTTCACCCACATACATCCCGCATATTGGCCACGAGGAGATAATTCGAGAAATTAGAGCCAATACAGAGGCTTACCGACAATCATTCTTCCTACGCACTATTCGCGAGTGGAACGGGATTGGAGGCATCAGATAGTGGTACCGAAAGTACCCTCCGCCACACACCATTAGGTGGCTTGCGGAGTATGATGTAGATGTAGATGCACTCGCGCCCAGCAAAGACAATCTGTTCATCCGACAAAAATTTCTTATCTTCGAAATATTCATCTTAGATAGAAAATATCTATGAATCACACAGAGCCAGTCAGCAAAATAGCGTTGGTGGGGAACTACTCCTAAGTCTATCTCAGGTATTCTTGCCATAGTAACGTTATATGTGTGAGAAGACGCATTGTCCAGGTGCTAAAGGGCATTTTTGAAAATTGGTCTTAGTCAGAAGAAGGAAAATTGGGGTTTAATGTCCTGTCGCGAGGGGGTCGTTAGAGACGGAGCACAAGCAGATTTGGGGAAACCACTGTAGGGAAACCACAAAAAACCTAAAACTTGATAGTTCTATGGTGTATCTCCGTCGTTCTCCCAACGCAAGTCGAGTGTCTCAAGCAATGCACCATCTCGTCCTATTACCTTTGGTCGTTTTTGCTTCAATTCGCTATACAAACGCGTAATAATGCAATAATGTTAACCTTTTGCAAACAGTTGGTCGTCATGATGAATGTAAGTCTCAAAAAACTATTGGTATCGCAGAAGTGTTTTCACCTTTTTCGGAATTACATTACCTTCACCACTTTTTGCTTCTCTTTACGCGAGAGTTATAGCTCTGGATTGTAACGGTGGGTACACGCTTCGTCCCCGTCCGCATCAAGACTCTCGAAAGTACTCAGAATTGTACTACAGCTGTTGATGAGATCGCTACTATCTCAACAATCTCATGAGTCTCCATTCAGTAGTCTTCTGTCAATATATCATGAATTTCTTCATACGAAAACCCATTCGGGCGTCTGGGGCGTTCGACTCTGTAGTGCTCATAAGGTCACCTTTAAATTCATTTCTCCACCAATAAACGGTTTTGACTGCTGGTGAAGGTTGCCATGAAGTGCCCTTAACTCGGTCCGTATCTTGGTCATTGACCAGTTTTGAATTAAAATGTTTAATCATTGCACGATGCTCGCCTTTATTCATCTCATGATATGTGACACCGAATAATTAAGGTTGTTTCGGAACTCGAGTAAAATCATTCCAAGAAGCCCTTTCTTCATCTACCTCTACATATACAGGGTGTTACAAAAAGGTACGGCCAAACTTTCAGGAAACATTCCTCACACACAAATAAAGAAAAGATGTTATGTGGACATGCGTCCGCAAACGCTTAATTTCCATGTTAGAGCTCATTTTAGTTTCGTCCACCTACGCTCAATGGAGCACGTTATCATGATTTCATACGCGATACTCTACCTGTGCTGCTAGAACATGTGCCTTTACAAGTACGACACAACATGTGGTTCACGCACGATGGAGCTCCTGTACATTTCAGTCGAAGTGTTCGTACGCTTCTCAACAACAGATTCGGTGACCGATGGATTGGTAGAGACGGACCAATTCCATAGTCTCCACGCTCTCCTGATCTCAACCCTCTTGACTTTCATTTATGGGGGCATTTGAAAGCTCTTGTCTACGCAACCCCGGTACTAAATGTAGAGACTCTTCGTGCTCGTATTGTGGACGGCTGTGATACAATACGCCATTCTCCAGGGCTGCATCAGCGCATCAGGGATTCCATGCGACGGAGGGTGGATGCACGTATCCTCGCTAACGGAGGACATTTTGAACATTTCCTGTAACAAAGTGTTTGAAGTCACACCGGTACGTTCTGTTGCTGTGTTTCCATTCCATGATTAATGTGATTTGAAGAGAAGTAATAAAATGAGCTCTAACATGGAAAGTGAGCGTTTCCGGACGCATGTCCACATAACATATTTTCTTTCTTTGTGTGTGAGGAATGTTTCCTGAAAGTTTGGCCGTACCTTTTTGTAACACCCTGTATACTTCGCAAGCTCCTTGTCATTTCCTTTCCTGTTCCACTTGCAAATGCGACGAGGCAAAAACGACTGTCTATAAGCCTCCGTGCGAACCTTATTTTTGTCTCACCCTTTACATACAATCACTCGCTTGATAAGATTTCCCGCCACTTGGTAGAAATTTGCCAGTTAATGAAAACAGTTTTGTATGATTGTCAGGTTCCAGTCATTACAAATGTGACCTTAAAATCGTTCACTGCATGGGGCAATCGAGATATACTAGCAGATGGCTGCCTTAATAGGTACGAGGAAACAGCGGAATATCGCTACTGGTGGCTATGCTTAAACGACGGGAAAACCGAGCGGAAGCCGCCAGAACAGTCATATGATACCAAGGTTGCGCACCGCGTGGCTGTACACAGATTTCAGCCATAGCCGCTATTACTAAACCGCTCATTTCGAAACACACTCGTGTTATCGCAAGTTGGGATAAAAGAGTTATTGTGCTTGACGGTCAGCGTGGTCTCCAAACAAGTTTTCGGAGAAGTTTGTTAATGGAGGCAGGTGTTAGCACCAGATCACTACCGAGCGAGGTGACGCAGTGGTTAGCACACTGGCCTCGCATTCCGGAGGGCGACGGTTCAAACCCGCGTCCGGCCATCCTTATGTAGGTTTTCCGTGATTTCCCTAAATCGCTGCAGGCAAACATCTGGATGGTTCCTTAGAAAGGTCACGGCCGACTTCCTTCCCTAATCCGATGGGTTCGATGACCTCGCTATTTGGTCTCCTCTCCCAAATCAACCTGCCACCAAGAACACTTATCTAAAGAAGTTTAATATGCACGTCTGTTCGTAAATTGCTGGGGAACAATCGTACGTTGCATTGCAGTTTGTAACGTGATTCCAAGAAAGTATGAAATCGGATTAGAGACGATTGGGGACTTATTCTAGTGACGATACGACCACCAAGTGGAAAAGCTACTGACATAAGTCACTTTGACTAAAGGCAAATTGTTACAGCCCGGCCCCTAGGAACGAGTATCTCGGAAACGACGAAAGTGATTGGTTATTCGCGTGCTACAGTCATAAATATCTATGGAAAGTGGTTGAACGGCTGTAACGAGTAGGCGACTAGACAGAACGTGGATGTCGAGGTTTGCCCTCTATGTTAAGCAGGATAGGTGGCGATCTGTGGCAGACGACAGAGCACAATGCTGGTGTATGCAAAAGCGTTTTCGAGCACACTGTTTTGCGCACATTGTTGAACATGTAGTTCCGCAGCAGAGGACCCCTACGTGTCACCATGTTGAGCCAACGGCATTGTCAGTTACAAACCGTGTCACCTGGTCGGATGAAATCACGCTTCTTGTTACGCCAAGTCAATGGTCGTGTCCGGGTACACCGTCAACCGGGAGAACCACAAGCTCGAAACATTCATCCCGCCACGAACGCAGGCAAGTGGGGGCAGTATGATGCTATTACGGACTTTCAGCTGGGCTTCCATGGGGCCTGTGGTAGTAGTCGAAGGCGCCATTACAGCTGTGGACTACATGAACATTATTCGGACCACTTGCATGCCTTCATGCTTGATGTCTTGCCCGGAGGGGATGGCATTTTGAAGCAGGATAACTGTCTGTGTCACTGTGCTACAGTAGCTTCAGGAGCATGACAGTAAACTCATATTGATGTCTCGGTTACTAAATTAGCCTGGCGTGAACCCGATGCACCACATCTGGGATGCCACCAGGCACCAGTTCTGCGCCAACAAACCATCAGTCAGTAATTCACAGGATTTGCGTGACTGGTGTGTAAACATCTTGTGCCACGTATCTCCAGAAACGAACTAAGAATTTGTCGAATCCATGCCACGCAGAATCCAGAGTTGGACAAACACGCTATTTTAAGCAGTTGGTAATAATGCTTTGGCTCGTCCGTGTATATAGGTTACTGTGCTCAGTGTCAAAATTTAAAAAATCGACGTCGGTTGTGTTGCGACACTGGTAGAAACGCAACATATTGGTGTAACCTTCCTTTTCATCCCAAGCCATTCTACGCTCTGAGACTGACCGCTCGAACATGGCCGAAACGTCGGTTAGTTGAAGTAATTTACATGATGACGCGGTAATACAGCCAGGAAGATTCCAATGAAACCTTACACAAATTTTCGAAGAGAATGATTAGGTGGGCATTTAATATAGGATAAACATATTGAAGTATTGAACAAACGGCTGGGTAAACGCTGTTACCAGCACGTATTAAAATGCTTAGGGCCTACTGTGAAGTGAATAAGTATTATATGTTTACTATTTAAATATGCTTTGCCTGTTACCGTATGGCATTCTGTTGTGGAGAAAAATAGGTCTTGAAGAACAGTTTTTTAACATTCAAAAAAAGCAACATAGATAATGAAATGATTTACCAACACTAAATCGACCAGAAACAGCTTCCACCTGCTATTATCTGCAATCTGTGTGTCAGATTATATACCCCATTAGAAAGTGACTTGGCCGCGCGGGATTAGCCGAGCGGTCTCAGGCGCTGCAGTCATGGATTGTGCGGCTGGTCCCGGCGGAGGTTCGAGTCCTCCCTCGGGAATGGGTGTGTGTGTTTGTCCTCAGGATAATTTAGGTTAAGTTGTGTGTAAGCTTAGGGACTGATGACCTTAGCAGTTTAGTCCCATAAGATTTCACACACATTAAAAGAAAGTAACTTGGGGGAAGATCGGCCGCCGAGTTGCAAATCTTCCCAGCTGACTCCGCACTGGCGTCTTGCGATTCGATGATGATGAATTGATGATGAGGACAACACAACAGCCAGTCTCCGAGCGGAGAAATTCTCAGACCCAGCCAGGAATCGAACCTGGGCCCACTGCATGACAGTCATACGCGCTGACCACTCAGCTAAGGGACGGACACTCGTTTATGTAACTGTACAAAATTGTCAAAGAATACATTATTATTATTATCATTATTATTACTGGCGTACGTCTGAGACTTTCTCCAAGACACTGAAACTCTCAGCTCTGCAGGAATGTTGTTCCACTTCCCCCTGAATGCGATTTGCAGGACATACACAGACCAGGCCATTCAGGTAATGTGTACTCGCTTTCACATCTCAGCATCGTGGAGGCTTTAATGGAGACGTGCGTTGTTATCTGTGGAAATGAAAACCTTGGAAAAGTCTAACATGTCTCCATGTCCGCTGTGATAGTCACATTCCATTACATTTCGGACATGACACCGAGCGAGGTAGCGCAGTGGTTAGTAAACAAGACTCACATTTGGGAGGACGGCGGTTCAACCCCGAGTCCGGCCATCTTCATTTAGGTTTTCTATTTTCTTAAATCGCTTAAGGCAAATGATGGCATAGTTCTTTGGAAAGGGAACAGCCGATTTCCTTCCTTATCTTTCCCCAGTCCGAGCTGTCTCTAATGACCTCGATGTCGACAGGACGTTAAACGCTACGCTACTCTCCTCCTCCTCCTCGGACATGACAATGTGGTCCCTATTCTTTCCAGAAGAGCCGATGTTCAGGATGATTATTTACATCGAACGGGGAGTCATCTGAAAATATCACCTTATTTCACCCTTCGTCGCCGGCCGCGGTGGCCGTGCGGTTCTGGCGCTGCAGTCCGGAACCGCGAGGCTGCTACGGTCGCAGGTTCGAATCCTGCCTCGGGCATGGGTGTGTGTGATGTCCTTAGGTTAGTTAGGTTTAAGTAGTTCTAAGTTCTAGGGGACTTATGACCTAAGATGTTGAGTCCCATAGTGCTCAGAGCCATTTGAACCATTTTTCACCCTTCGTCGGTTGCAGCCATGGTATTTAATGTGCCACTGGAAACATCAATGGTAGTGAGACGGAGTCAGTGGCACATACAGCAAGGGCTTAGGAAGCAAACGGTCCAACGCTGTGCTGTGATTGTTAAATTTACGCCATTTAAGCTGTATACTGATCTCCTCCATCCGTTATATACCTTGTAAGCTGCACAGCATTGCATGTAGCTATCAATAGTCTACCGTTAGAGCGGCGCTTATTCCTTTGGTGCGCGATCGGTGGTGGTTGCTGCGCGAATTCATATGTTGCTGGGATCCCATGAGACAGACGGATGGAGAAGCTTGGCTCTTTCGTCTGAGCACGGAGCGAAACGTGATGTTAAAAGATTTATTTAAGCGATAGAAAGGCAGTTATTTGATGGTGAGCGACGTGTTCGAACAGTGACACGTTTTATAAGAATTATTTGTGAAAAGTTTGTATTAAGTCCATTTTACACTATTGACTTCCTGGTCAAAATCGACTACTCGAAGTGTGTGCGCTTTTCGTGCCTGAGTGTAAATCAGAAGCCAACCACGTCACGATTGTCTCTGTGATGTCAATAACACATAGATTGTGCCGGGTGTGGGCTTCTGAATTTCCGAGTACACTGCGGACTGCGTCTGCGCGGAAACAGGCACCCGTGGCGATGACGGTTGAAATGAAATGATAGTATGGCATTGTTAGCCGGGAGGCCACATCCGGGGGAGTTCGACCGTCATATTGCAAGTTCTTTCTAGTTGACGCCACATCGGCGACTTGCGAGTCAATGATGATGAAAATGATGATGAAAGACACACACAACACCCAGTCCCCTGCCGGGAATCGAACCCGGGACCCCTGCACGGAGGGTGTAACGCTACCGCTAAGCTACGGAGGCGGACGCGATGACTGCTAACGTTAGAAATTACTCTGTTGTTGCACAACCACGTAGTCCAGGGCGGTGAACTGCTCCGGCGTCGACGAATAAAAACGGCAAAAAAGGGGGAGAGGTGCCGTTGTTCAGATGACCGAGCACTGCGGAGTAAGAAAGCTCATTCAGAGTGTAAGACTGCTTAATCAGTACGCCAACGCTGCAGAATAAGCCCGCCACTGCTTCTGAAGGCTGAAATTAGGATATCTTACAGCATTGGCAGGGCGTACAGAAAAGCTGACCGGACGAGAAAAGGAGGTCGAATGAAGTCACCATTGCTTCGTAGAGACGGCTGAGGGTTCCAACATGGAATGATTTCTCGTCTGAAGCGCTGACAACTAGCCTGGCTCGTATAAATACCACTCGAATGAGACTCTTTCTCTCTCTCTTAAATGTTCCCAGAAAGTATCCAGGTGTGTACGTGATGCCGAAAAATACAGTCTGCACTAGCTAGTAACTTCGAGACAAAGACAACTTCCAGTTTGCGATTAAGCTGACAGCCCCCTTCTACGAACATCGATTCCAGTAACTGCAGGCGCCCGCCTGAGCTGGAGTTCGTATGCAGACGACTTGTCATCTTTTCACCAATGGGTCACCTACTGAGTTACTTCCATCTACTGGCGACCCCTCCTCGATAGGTCGCACATTCCAGCCTCCGTCATTAGCTACCCAGTTACACTGTTTCTGCTCATCGTTCCTTGTGGTTCCACATTACTGCCATCCTCCGTCCAGTGTGGGCATATGCCTCCAACTTCGTACGTGCTGGGAACTGCCGCTGCTAACACGCGCTGCCTCCTTGGCAGCCTCTTGCTGACTTCAGCTTGCTACACTTCTGTGGCCAATAATGACACTGGGGACCACAACCTTCAGACCAGCTATGATTATACATCTGCACCTAGTATGCAAAAAGGACTGTATAACCAGTGATGTTTTACTTACAGTTCGACATATAATTCCAGTCACCACCAACAGTGCAACCGACGTCCAGATGAGGACCCGCCGGCATCACGTCTCGACCCCAACACTATTCTGACAGAGCTCACACTATTACAGAAATTGATTTAGTGCTTTTCTTAATTTTTATCATGTTGTTTGCTTTGTTTTCTTGAAATATTAAAAAAGGTTGCATCAGATCTTGGTATTATTCTTACAAAAGAGATGAGAGAGAGAGAGAGAGAGAGAAAGCAGAAATGTATTTACATTTAACACAGAAAAGGCCTATGCTATGAATAAATAAGAAAGTAAATAAACAACCATGTTTTAATGAAAATTAGTAGCGAAAAAATCAGATTATTGGACAAAAAATAATTTTCTGTGTTATTTAGTTCATAGTAAGAAAACAAGATACAAAGGATAAACCAAAAAGGCATTATTTATTGCGTTCTAGACAGAGTTTGATGTGTCTGAAATATATATTTTGAAGAGAAAATAAACGTATATGTTTTGAAATGTTTTGATGACACAGCACCCAAGCAGTGAGGCAAAGTTCGTGTGGCCCCAAGTACCGTTATCCAAGATGGCGGTGACAACGTCATCCAAGATGGCGGCGATGAGGTCATCCAAGATGGAGGCCGTGACGTCAGCTGATGACGCGAGTACCGTTTTCCAAGATGGCGGCAAAGTGCCACTCCCCTCTGCCATGTCACTGTTGCGAGAATTTCTAATTCTATCAGGACAATGCAACACACCATGGCTACCTCCACTAACCTAAGAAAATGGTGGGACAAATGGCACTTGGGCTACCTCCACTAACATAAGTCACCCAACCACCACCTCTTCCTAGGAAATGGCAGGAAAGGGACTTGGCCTGTGCTGGACATGTCTTTATTTTCAGTCTTTATTTAAGCAATTAGAGGCTTAAAGTGTGTTCATCATGTGGTCTGGAGGCCAACTGACCTAGTACACAGTACTGCCACCAGAGGGTGCTGTCATACATTCCGTAATGTAATCCAAGATGGCAGTCTTGGGTCGGTGAAAATGGCGGGAAAAGGACTCAGTCTGTACTGGACATATGTCTTTATTTAAACAATTTGAGGCAGTACCTCCATCCAGTGTGTTCACCAAGGGATCCGGAGTCCAACTGACCTAGTAAACAGTGCTGCCACCAGAGGGCACTGTCATCCCTCCTGTGACATAATCCAAGATGGCGGTCTGTTGTGGAGGAAAATGGCGGGAAAAGGACTCAGCTTGTGCTGGACATAAGTCTTTATTTTGCATGCAGTCTTCATTTAAATAATTAGAGACAGTAACGCCATCAAATGTGTTCGCCACAAGGTCCAGAGTCCATCTAAACTAGTACACAGTATAGCCACCAAAGGGTGCTGTCATCCCTTCCATGGCATATTCCAAGATGGCGGTCTGGAGGGGGAACAATGGAGCGAAAATGACTCAACCTGTGCTGGGCTGCTGGAGAGAGGAAAGGGTGTACTTCATTTATTTTTGGAACAATTTCTTTAGGGACGGATTTCACATAGTTTATTTATTACACTGATAAAAAACACACACTCTGACGTGCTTGGGGTTGCTATTCACAGCCTACAGACCAGCAAACTACCCGTAAATTATCGAAATAACGCATGTCAAACGCTCTGCAGATTCGCTCACTAATTCTAAACTGTCCAAATAATTTACTACACAGCACACAGACATGCAAACTACTCGTAAATTATCAAAATAATGCAGTACACTGATGTACAGACATGAAATAAACTCATAAATTACTGAAATAATACATATATAACGCTCCACCAACATGATCACATCGCTTAAACAGCCGAAAATAATACACTGCACAAACACTCAGTGCATGAAAAAACGCTTTCGAACTATAGTCAATCACAAAGTATCAGAGGCTCCATCATGTGCACAGTCAATGCTGCATCGAGACACCGCTGCTGCCGAGCCACGCACGGGTATCCATTTGGTTTCCGCAAGCATGAGGCAGCGGCATCCCTTTCATACTTGACACGTGTCGAAAATATGTTTTCACTTAGGCACCATCGCTGACGTGATGATGCATAACAGCAGTGCCGGTCCAGCACTGAAAGAGATGTGTGCATAGCAGTTAAAAGGTTCGAAATGTTATACTGACGTCACAGGTCACACTATAGAAATGCGTTTGACTGCGATCCTAACTAGACGGCCCATTCATCACTGAATTTACTTGTCAAACTGATGCTGGTGTGGGAGCACCATTTGCCATTGTTTTCTGCAGACGAGAGTTTCATTGGCTAAAAACTATTTCACCTTTTTACAGATCGCCATATTGCATTAGAGCCCTACATATCGTCAAATACGGAAAGACTCTTACTCAGTTACACTGTTCTGCCACTGAGGACAGGAGCGACCACCAGACACGAGCAAAGACCTATTTGCAAAGCGATTCACCCTCAAAGATATTGCAGAAATCCGTTCCATTGCTTCCCATTGCGTGCGTAATGGTGATACTACAGGCGCGCTCACTGTCGGAATGACGGCTTGAAGAGTTAAAATTCAGACGTCAAATTAATGAAATTAACTGTCACTAGATGTGTCAACAGTATAAAATGTTTCCTTTCTGTAGATATCAAAGAAATCGCCGGGTCTCACACCCTATCTTGATGAACGCCACCATCACGATTAATAAGATTTCCCACCAAACGTATTTCCACTGATTCCCTACTAATTGAATCCCGGAAGGATATCGTCGAGGCCAAGATTTACATGGCAGAATAATCCATAGAGCGTCCTGTGGCAATACGATGATCAGCTATGGCTGGGCTGTGAAAGGCCATTGTGGCGATTCTGATAAACGTATCTTTCACGTTCTGTATGTATTATCTGACCAGTTGAAGGCTTTGCCACACTGGCAAGGTATTCTCTAGAGTCCAGCCCTCTGCAATCCCCGATCGTCCTTTACCGAACCGAGGAGGACACAATCTTTGACATAATGTTTCCTAATTTCGAATAAATATTGCCGACATATGGGAGGAACACGCTGAAGTTGAAACACTCCTCCTCTTGCTCATGTGCTTGGTCGCGTTTCTCCCTCGTTAAAGCTGTGCTGATCTAATGTGGAGAATATCCATTATCTTTGAACACAGATTCTAGATGTTCTAGCTCCTTCACAAGGCTTTCTCTTTCAGACACAACAAGTACCTGGTGCACAAACTTTCAGAGGACGCCCACAATTTGTGGCGGATGGCAGTAGCTAGACACCTGAAAGTACAGG
The DNA here is from genome assembly GCF_023898315.1 of Schistocerca nitens. Lineage (NCBI taxonomy): Eukaryota > Metazoa > Arthropoda > Insecta > Orthoptera > Acrididae > Schistocerca > Schistocerca nitens. The sequence goes on along the minus strand of NC_064616.1, from coordinate 664,972,743 downwards.
TCTGTATGTGTGAGCTTATGATAGACGCAGCGCCCCAAGGATACAGCCATTTTGCAACTGGGCAAGACGTCCAGAAACGGCAGACAGCCACCCTTCTCCACTTCCATCATCGGTTTGAGATCCTCGTGGATTGAATTCAGATGCCACAAAAAGCTTGACAGTTCCTCGATGCAGTGGAGGCACGCTACGAAAGTATCATCTATATGTCGCCAGAAAACTTGTGGGTTATTTTGCTTGTTCCAACATTTTGATACTATATTTCAGTTTTTTCTCTCATAACATCACTTTCACCGTTGAGGTGCCAAACTACACAGCAGACAGCTCTCACAACATACCCAGTTTCGACGCTGACTTGGAGTCGAGAATAACCACTCGAGGCAGACGAGATTCAGCGTAGGAACAAAACGCCACGGGTGCTGCAGTGGTGTCACTTGTCTCGAGTGGTTAATTGAGACAAGAACGTCCATCATGTAAAAGAGACTTTACATGCCTATCGTGACTGAGTTCTTGTGATGTTTAGAATGAAATTAAGTGTTTATAAGAACAGGAAAAATTTGATAATGTTCACGAGAAAACGATCGACAGACTTGTGTTCTTTGGCTGTGAAAGTCATTCCGATTTACGTACGAGACTAGTTTGAACACTGCAACCTTGTGAAAGAACAGTTATCAGGAAAGAGCTGATATTACCAGAACTGCCTTTTTTAAATTGGTGTTATCTCTTTGCCAAACTTTCGTACTATGTTGAAACATTTCAGCCTATTTACAGAGGGAGATGCAGTACACACTGAAGCGTCAGGTAGGTGGTTTACGCTACAGTCGTTAGACAAACATTCCTGTATTGAGGAACTGAAACAAGGAAGAGATTGTAAAGTAATAGCTGCCGCAGACACTTTTCCTCGTATTCTCCCAACTGGGCTGCTTACATGGCGAACGTGACAGGATTTACATTTTTAGAGTACCGATCTCATTTGTTAATAAATGAACAGGAAAGTGGGTGTGACGTTACAAAGTGCAAGAGGTACTCGCAGATGAGGTTAAGAAAACCTGTAGGCCTAAAGACCTCGCTGTATGACTTCAAGAGTTTAATGAAAGTCTCCAAAATCAATATGAGAAGCTGGATCATATGAAGCCAGAGCTCAAATTCAAGATCGGTAAAATATAGGATGAATACACTGGAAATACGAGAACTAATGACGTGTGTACATCAGCAGGTTGTGACAGACAACTTATGGGAGCCAGGACATGGATAATCAATATGTAAACATACATGTGCAGCTGGATCGATTCCAGTGTAAAACACTTAAAGAAATTGAATGGTGAAGTTTCTAAACTGGATCCTGAACAGAAGACGTGCATGAATCGTATGGATGCTGTATTTGTTGACTCGGGGACAGTGCAACAAGGATCAGACAGCAAACAGAGAGTGGTGTGGGAGATGGTGGTGTTGTAGGGAACTACCTAGCGGTCGTAAAGAGGAAAGAAGTATTCAGCAATTTAAGTTTCAGAAATTCTGATTCGAATGGAAGAAGACATTCAGTAGACTACCCTGACCAGCTGTGGAATTATCACAAGAAGATACGACGTGTAACATCTCATATGGAAGTAGAAGCGGACACCTGAAAACCATAAATGGTCACAAATGTAAAGAATATGCTGAGTTACAAAGAGTATTCGTAAATCAATGGCAATCATCAGTGACACAAAACTGCATTCTGAATAGCCTGTATCAAGGCAGAAGATATAACAAAAAAAGTGACAGAAATCTGAAGGAATTTTTTCAGGATCTGTATGAAAGAAACTTGTATTTGGATAAGCCAATTAGCACAGAAGTAATAATATCATTAATAATACGTAAACTGCCAGTGGCAGTACAGGAATAACTTATAGCTATTTCAAATGATGATGTAGAAGCTATTAAATCAGCTTTAGGACATCCGTATCTGTTGGACGAAACACAGCAACGAAAACATAGCAGCAAAACGAAACATAGCAGCCAAGCACAGAGGACAACAGAGAACATGGAAGTGAGGCTAAACGAAGATAAAAGAAACGATAGCCAAAAGTGGGATGGCCGTAATAGAATATCACATTCTAATGGCTTCTGAGGGAGATACAAAAATATGGGCGCAGAGGTGACTGCCACATTCACCATAGTGCTGGGTGCTGAAACTGTCTGCATCTCTGTTGCTGTAGATGCGTAGAGTAAGCTCTGAAAGACCAAATTTTGGTTGTTCTGAAGAATAAAAGAGTGCGAACTTACGATGTTTCGACATTGATGTTGCCTGGGTTGGGACTGCCCATGATTTTATCTGTGGAATGGTTAGTAATGCAGCCGGCTAAGTTACATTATTGTAGTGAAACATTAAAGATTATAAATGAAGGCAAAGACGATATTACTGCATTTAAGGGTACTGCGGTGACATGAGAGTTAATAGGAGTAACAAGATTATGATATTAACTGATTCTTCCGTTAGTTCCTTGTAGAACAACATATTAATAGATAAAAAACAGTATACTGCTTATGTTCTAGAGGTTCTGTACACCAGATTATGCCTTGCTGTGGAATCGGAGATTGCCCCTTAGAATTGCACAAAAAAGATATTATGTCACTGAACTGGAAGCAGAGAAAATGACATAACAAAATTAAAGCTCAGGACCCTGAGCTGTCATTAACGGGCTTTGGACAGGTTGAAATCTTGAAAAGTTTCAATTTTTGCTTTATACATTGATTTTAATCTACAGAATATCCCCTTTCCAATGATATATGAATATTTCTGGTTTGTTCATTCATTTAAACAAAACACTGAGTGGCATGACCACATATGTTTGACAGTTCTCAGACTGAAATATGGTTTATTGACTCAAATGCCTCTGAGCGCAATCATATATGATGTGGGGGTTCAAAGAAAATAAAGCTGTCACTGAACTGGAGTGCATAGGTCACGTACACAAGCGAATGGGTACGAGGCTGTGACAACTGAAAACTCCACACAAGGGAAAGAAATTGGATGATGGCAGAGGATTGGATGGTGAGAATAGACTCACAGAGTCTGTAATGGATAAAATTCAAAATTATTATGGCATGATAATCAGGCAAAATCTTAATAGAGTAGAAGATATGAGAAAAGCTGTATGGGCGGTTTTGTTTCACCTCTCTTCAACAGACGTTAAACCTATTCATGACCTTTGTCGTCCAGGAAGTGATTCATGGTACAAATGCAACAGAGCAAGCAAAATGGTTAGAAATTTATTCACAAACCATCTATACCTTTTACCATAGCAGAGGTCTTGAAAGAAACTTTCAAAGATTTGTCAGGTACAAGATTGTTAACAAACTGACTTCAGGTCCTTACCTAGAATCCTAACGAGTCCACCAATAGCATAATCTGAGCCATAATTCCCAAGACAGCATTTGTGTCAATTAGTTCATTGTATTTTCGTGTCTTTGAAGCAGTGGCAACATCCCATGGGGAAAATATTGCAATATGTGAAGGCATGAAAGAACTACTACAAATTGTTGGTCATTTCACTGTGAAACAAATTTTAAATTTAGGTAAAGAAAGACTTCAGGGACCTTTAAACAAGGGTAAGACAGCCTAGGCGAGCAGCAAAAAGGAATTAGTAAGATGAGATTCAATAGGATGCAGAAAACCCATCATATGAAGCTGGGATGCATTGACAGCTTTAATAGATATTTCCTGTAAGCTGTATTTTTTAAAGAATGAAGTGTACTTTTCCTCAGCTTCTACCTGCCAGACCTTCAAAATTACAGGGTATACTCACTGAAGTATTTTGAATATTTTAACACAGGGGTTTTCTTATTTTGTAAATCTCAAAGAACTTAGAGCCTTACATACATACATAGAAAAGTGTACACAGTTTTTAATTTTTATGTGCACTTCTTACAAAAATAATTATCTTAAAACTAATCATTACTTTTAGAAATCTCTCTGTTAAAGTTGTTGGAAATGTGTAACCTACAAGTGATATTTTTTCTACATTTTTATCCCTACTAGTTTCTGAGAAAAGGTACCTTTCATATGACTAACTTTTACATTGTTTAAGATAGATCTATTTCAGCCAGAGCAAACCAAGACCTCACTGACATGTTAAAGGAGCACAGTCAAGTTTTCTCAGGTGAACTGGGCATAATTGTGATTCCAGAATAAAAACGGGAAGTAAAGGAACCTGAAATATATCTGTACAGTTTTCGATAGCTTCACCATGGACAGTGGTCATAGTTCCATCCCACAAAGGGTTGTGGACATTGATGTCACCCAGTATTAGGAAGGACAGGAGGGAGCTGAGGAAACAATGTGGGAAACAAGTTCTGGAACACTTCACTGTTGACAAGGAGATACATATTACAGACAGTAAATTCCAGAGATGTACTGACAGGAACAGCCACTACCTCCAAAGCCATATTAAGTGGCATGTGTTTGCTGCAGACAGAGATCAGATAATATGTGCGAACATGGCCCAACACTCCATAGTCAGCAAGATTATTAAAAAAAAGTCAGCACGATTGTTAAAATAGCTCCATTAGCTGCAGGGGGTAGGAGTCTGCATTGCTGGGAACTAAGTTTCCTGAAGAGTGATGCAGAAAGCAAGGGGAATACATAAGAATGTCGTAGGTCAGCCAGGTAGTGGAAAAAACCACTAAAGTTCTGATGGAGGATCATGCTGTCAGTATCCTGTGCTGGCACGAAAGGTCTAAGGAAGCAGGTCATGCCTCAGGTCACCTGCTCTCACCAGTTGTGAGGGTATGGCATCAGTACACATTGTTTCCGAACCAAGGGGTGTGTGTGTGTGTGTGTGTGTGTGTGTGTGTGTGTGTGTGTGTGTGTGGAGGGGGGGGGGGATATAAGCTCCCACATGGAAGACTACTTCTTGTCCTTCTCCTTACATGATTTCACAAACTGTGAGGGCTTGTTTGACCCAGGTTCTGGGACAGATGAGGAAAGTGAAGTCCTATGACCCACAACCTGTAGCTCCTACTGCCACTTGTTAGCATCCTGTTGCAGATCCCTGGGAAGGGAGTTTCCTGAGGAAACCCTTCCTGGTACGAGATGCTGGAGGAGGGCATTGCTTCTTTGGTCATGGGCTGGGGACTGAGGTAGAAGATATATGGGGTGATGGTACAGTCACTGGAGAGGATGATGTCATCATAGTCATAGTATACGTCACTGTCGCCTGTGTAGAATGTAGATGATCACATTTCTTCTTGGCCTCTTGATAGGATAGTTGGTCAAGAGTTTTGTCTTCTTGGATTTTCTTTTCTCTCTGAAAGACAGTGCAGTCTGGTGAACAGGGGGAATACTTCTTCCCGCAGTTGGTACAGATGGCGGGAGGGACACATGAAGCATGTGAGTGCAACAGATGTCCACAATCCCTACAGACAGGACTGGTGTTGCAACATAAAGACATGCCCGAATCTCATGCATTTGTAGTATCACATGAGGAGGGAACATAAGGCTTCACATCGCTTCAATACATCACCACCTCGAACTTTTCAGGCAATGAATCACATTCAAAGGCCAAGGTGAAAAACGCACACTCGCATCACTTCAAACTGGCACGCAACTCGTCCTTGGGCTGTAAACCGAGATCACAATGGAAGATGATACCCTTACCATATTGAGACTGTTATGGGGAGTTACAGTTACAGGCATGTCACCCAGCTTTTCACAGGCGAGCAGTGCCTGTAACTGAGCAGAGGAGGCAATTTTAATCAAAAGGGAGCCATATGTCATTTTTGAAATTGCTCCTACTTCCCCAAACCTATCCTTGAGCTGTTCAACAATGAACATTGGGTCTGTAGTCAAAAAAGGAATCCCTGTTGGTCCTGGAAAAAAGTATTGGGTGGAGTATTTCTTTCCTTGACTCTGAGCCCTCCCATGGTGTATGCAGGGAAGGAAACATTTTAAGGCGGTGTCTTTCCATGTTTTAGTATGCCTTACCTCCAGAGGAGACTGCTGGGGCTGTGTGGACACAGGAGGAAGAAAGTTTAATTTGCTTCATGTGCGAGTCTTCCACCATAATGCCACGCATTCTGATTAACGTTCTCCCCATGGGCACCATCCAACCACAGCACTTGTTACTTGCCCAGTTAACTGTTGTCCAGAGTCCCCGTGCTCAAGTCACAAAGGGCACATACTCCTTGGCATGCATGGGGAGTTTCCAGGTCAAGCACCAACAGCATGATCCCTGCATGGTTAGGGGGTTACCGCTGTGCAGGTACTTGACCCCCGCACCCGCCTGACACACACACAACTGAATGGTACAATGCTGGGTTTGGGGCATAGAACATTTGCAAGAAAGGAAGGATTCAACGAGAGAAAGGAACAAAAACTGGAATATATGGCACACTGGGAAACTTTCCATGCACAGTCTGCACTTCTGTAAATATTTGGAAAAGAAATATCAGGTCATATCCACCAATGGGGATTATACAGTGCAGAATGGAAAGTTGTAGGATACTGCAAGGGAAGAAAACAAATGTCCAAAATCACAAACCAAACCCAAGCACAATCAGCATCAAGAAGACCACCCAATTGAAAGGCAGAGAAGAAAAAGGAATAGTAGAAGGATAGACTTGCAGCGTGGACAGGTAAGTAGTGTTCCAAGAGCTGGGGACCTGTGGTGGAGGGACCGATGACCTCTGCAGTTTGGTCCCTTTCATCCCTACACCCACCACCACCACCTGTGGTGGCCAAGCAAATACTTACAAAAGAGATGTGAGCCCTTGGGATGGGAGGAGGAGTGGCAGCTTAAGGTGAATTTAGGCCAAACACATCCACCTATGACAGCATACATCAATGAGCCAAGACAACAAGTCTTCAGAATGTAATAAACCATCTCCGTAACACTCTCTTGCCAGCTAAGTGAACCTGTGACAAAATGCGCCACTCTTTGTTGGATCTTCTCTATCTCCTCTATCAGTCCTACCTAATAGGGATCCCAGATAGATGAACAATACTCGACAATCGTGGATGAACTACATTTCCATAATATTCTTCCGATAAATCTGAGTCTGGTGTCTGCTTTTCCTGCTATCTCTTTTATATGGTCATTCACTTAAGGTCCCTCTGGATATTTACGCCAAGATATTTTATGGTAGACGCTGTCTCCAGCTGTTTGTCATCAACAGTGTAGCTGTACAGTAGTGGATTTCTTTTCCCATGCACAGTATGCTATATTTATTTACGTTTAGGGTCAACTGCCGGAGTCTGCACCATTCATCAAGTCTCTGCAGGTCATTCTGCAAATTACTATTATCTTCCGGCGTTGCTACTTTGGTATAAACTGCATCATCTGTGAATAGCCTTAAAGAGCATCTGACACTTTCGACTAGATATGTATATATATTGCAAACAGCAACATTCCTATCACACTTCCCTGTGGTATTCCAGATATTACCTTTACATCTATGGATGCATCATAAGAAATTCGTTATCTAGTCATGGTTACGATACAAGGTGTGATTCGGAAGTTTCAAGACTGATTCATTTCTGAGTGGGGGAGCGCACACGGACTGGTTCTGCCGAGTGGGGGAAGTAGTGGGGGGTCTCAGGGAACGAAATGATGCTGTGGCAGTTGGCTCTGGAACCCTGTAGTGTGTGCATCGCTTGCAGTGTGAGTGCGTGTCATTGACCTTGGCCAAAAAGTGGGAGAGGTGAAAATGGAGCAGCACTTGGAGCAGCGTTATGCGATTAGGTTTTGCATGCAACTGAACTAAACCGCAACGGAGACTCTCGGTATGATTCAAGAGGCCTTTAAGGAAGAAGCCATGTCCTGTGCAATGGTTTTCACGTGGCACAAACATTTCAAAGATGGCCGTGGGAAGGTTGAAGACGACGACCGCTCTGGGAGGCCATCATCAAGTCAAATGGATCAAAATGTGGAGAGAGTGCAGGAACTTTTAAACAATGTCCGTTGTCTTAGTACTAGATTAATTGCTGACGTACTGGGACTTAGTCAGAGTACGGTGTGGAGGATTGTGATAGAGAATTTGATGATGTGAAAAGTGTGTGCCAAACTGGTGCCAAAAGTTTTGTTGGTGGATCAGAAGAAATGGCGCATGGCTGTTTGCCAGGAAATGCTCCAACGGTTGAATGTTGATCCGAACCTTCTTGAGAAAGTGGCTACTGGTGATGAGACCTGGTTCTACAAGTACAATCCTGAGTCAAAGCTCAGAAGGGCACACTGCTTTCTCGCCAAAGCCCAAGAAAGCTTGCATGAGCAAGTCGTGTGTGAAGTGTATGCTGATTGTGTGTGTTTGATGGTAACGGAGTGATTCACAAGGAGTTTGTTGCTCGTGGACAGACTGTCACAGGTGACTTTTATGCTGGAGTGCTTCACCGCTTGAGGGATTGAGTTTGCCGCATCCACCCAGTGATTGGATTCTCCACCAGCACAATGCGCCTGCTCACACGTTGCGTGCCACCGCCGAAGTTGTGGTCAAGTTCAGTGTGATGACACTGCCGCAGCCACCTTACAGCCCAGACTTGGCTCCAAGTAACTTTCTCCTTTCCCCCCCCCCCCCCCCCCCCGACTCAAGACAGGCCTAAAAGGGAAGCGATTCAACTCCATCAATGCCAATGGCTTCGACGAGAGCCCTTGACAACATGATGCCCAAGGCCTTCCAGAAGGGCTACAAACAGTGGAAGACGTGCTGGCAGTGGTGTTTTGATGCTGAAGGATCATATTTTGAAGAATTTTAGTTTACTGTACTTAAATGTCCAATAAATTTCTAGTTCTGAGTTAAGTCTTGAAACTTTTGAATCGCACCCTGTGCCTTAGCCTTACTGCACTTTATTGCCATGCTGATGACCACTACAAGGTCTGTCCTACTAACATGTCAGAATATTGAATTAGTCATTATGACACGTGTTCTCTCCCTCTCTCTCTCTAAATTATAAATGTACTTATTTGAAATAACTTTGTTAAGGGAAATACATACAAATATTTTATAAAAGTTTGGAAAGCTATGTATGACACCATTCTTTTTGTGTGATTTAATTAGCAGGATAATTAATGTAAATAATCCCAAGGTATGGCTAAGAGACAAATATCGTGTATCATTTAAGTTTACACGGTATACTTGGCCAGTGCAGTACATGTTCATGGGCCAGTTTGACACACACTGGCTGTGAAGAATGCCTGTGTGGGTTAGGGCACTCAATGATGAGGTTATCAGCACTTAAAGAATGCCCTCCAACTTTCATATTCCCTTACAAATGTCCACTTTCGAAAGGGTTAGTCAGCTGCAAACAGCACACACTCAACATATAATTTACTTATGCTGCAGTCTTTTCGCTCAACTTCTGGAAAGTACGGAATAACTGCATCTTAAATGGAATGTATTTTTGAATTATGTCTTATGAAAGATAAGGGACACACGTTGCACATTTTGTTACTTTACAATTTTCCTTTGGACTGATATATACAGTCAGCAGTCAGACCACACACCGAGAACAAAACATTTTTTTTATTTAATTGACATAAATGAGGGGGAAGTCTCTACCAGAAATATTCTGATCGGTTGGTTAAGCTATTCAACATATTTACAACATTTCCAAGGAACAGTTTAATTGCTGACTATTAACACAGTCTAAATTTTGATATTCAACCCTATCATCACTTACAGTTTATGGTCTGGATTGTGAAAAATATTTTTCTAGTTTGAATCTGTATCTATTTGTAAAGTAATGAGCAATTATATAGAGTCAGCACACTGTACTTGATGATATAAATGGTGGGACAATTACTGTTTAGTATATCAATGATGTGGCCATCAGAGATGGATCACAAGTTCATATAGGATAAGGGTAGGGAAGGATATTGACCAAGTTCTTTACGAACATATCCCCATCAATGTACAACAACCACGGAGAACTCAAATCGAGAAAGTAAGAAGGGGATCTGAACTATGCTACAACCAAATGCAGATCCCTTGCCTTAACTATTACATTTTGCTTTGTGTAATTTAAGTATGTACAATGAGAACGTGAAAGGTAGAGGGAGAGCATTTAATGTTTGAACCAATAACACAACTAAGTCTGTTTTTTTACTAAAAATGTATTAATTCAAAAACAAATACAAAATGGATTGTGTACACTAGAGAATTGTTTACAAAGTACAGATGTAGATTTATACAAATATCACCTGCATTCAGGAACTAAACACACGGACAATCAGGAGACCCAGAGAAATTATACTTATCCACATTATTTATGGTTTTTAGATTCATAATGTTGGAAACAATAAAAAATTTTCTGAGTTATCAGATGATAAAGACATGGTAAATCTCTTATAACTAAAGATACAGAATTGGAAATTAAGTAAATATGAATACTCTTATACGTAAGTACAGAAATTATAATCTCATATTTACTGACGCAGTTTCATTAGCACGAATATGTTCTATGAATTTCCCATCAATACATTTCAATACATGAGGGCATTACAATACATAGTTGTTTCAGGTACAATCAAAATGAGAAAATAGATGTCCTTAGCAACATTTCACTTCATGGTCTCATGTGAGATCAAAAAAGACATAACCGGACATTTACTGATACATCTTTCTTAAAGAACATTTCCTAAAACACAGAGCAATTTATGGAGCATCGAAATACTGAAACAACAAATATGTTAATTTTATGAGGAAGATATAAAATGCTCATAATCAAATAGCACATTTAATAGTTCCAGTGTACAAATCGACCACACCATAGCTTTAACCACTTTTTTCAGTTATTTTAATAACATTATTTAATATAAAACTTTTCCCATTCCACCAGGCTGGCTGGTACAGCAACCACATAAAGATTATTTTGAAGTAAAACAGTCTTGGTAGCGAAAATTTTATAATAATTTTCACAATCAAGACAGTTTTCCTTCAAAACAACCTCATTTAATTTCAGTCTTGCTTTACAATTGGATTCCTGAAAAGTCAGGTTCAAATAAATGCTGGTAAGGAAACTACTTTCCTATTACTTATGCAATAAACAATGTTTCTAACACTGAAAACAATATTAATGATACTGGGAGTACTATAAGACTGTAAAGGGCTATCCAGAAAAATAATCTTTTCTGAGGGAAGGCTTAAACATTCAATTTGTAATATGCATCACCATTCATCTGGAGGAAGTAGACATGAGCAAACAACAACTTTTAGATAATACAGCAGATTTCCCTAATTTCTACTGGAAACATATCACTCTACTAATAACACCACTTTTACAAATAGCCAAGTTACACGTTGATTACATTACATTCAGTGCTTTGCTCTTTGTGTATGTATGAATGAATGACTTCAGACATTTTCTTTGAGAACAAGCAGCTGTTATGCCTAATGTGTTCCACTCACAGCTTGCTACTTTAACTTTAAAAAATGTTTTTATAGCTGCATGTATAATATGCTGTGTTTTCAGTTTTGTTACATTATCATCTGTGAAGAACATAAGAAACAGCCACCTTTCATTAATATAGTAGTAGCTTACTAGACTTTAAATCTATTACAATGAATTCAATCCATAATATAATTATTCATGTCATAGCATATTACTATTCCATATGTCACTGAGTATGAAATCTGAATATCGATATTGTTTCCATTGAGCATCTTAAGAATTGAAAAAACTCTCAATTATTTGCTTAATATTGTTTTTATATTTTCCTGGCAAAATCACATTTACATTCATACATGTCTGTTTCATTTGACTGAATCTAATTAAGTAAGAATATAAATATGACAAACAGGAACTAAATTTTTTTGTTTTTAGAAAATATAGCAATCACAGGTATTTCCACACAATTATAGTTTAATACTTTATAAAATTATTTGATTCATGTCAGCAGCAGCAACAGCTCTGATAACCTAATCTATAACTGCTCCCATAGAACGGAGAAACAGACAGAAGAAAGATTTTTGGGTTTATTTTTGTATTACGACAATTGCTTGATTGAAGATGTGACATCTTAAGGCAATTTGGAATATAGTCAAGAATGACACTTTCCTAACAACAGAAGCATCTTGTTTTAAACAACAGAAGTAACAGCTGTGACAACTTTTCATCACATGTTATTCATATGGCCAAATCAGTTTTTTGCTTTCTCTTGTTTACTACCAAACTTACGTGAATACATGCCAAAATGTTATAAACTAAGCCGCTTAATGGTGTTAGAGCTTAAAATTTTTTCAGTTCAGTTAATTCCCGCACCCAGCAATGACAAACAGATTACAGTTTGCAGAGTGACATGTTGAAGAGTGGGGTAATATTTATAAAGACATAAGTGAAATAATCACCCAATGATCTTCTTTGCGTGGTTTTATTACATCCTTAGAAGATACTAAATAAATTATGCAGTGATACGTCAAAATCAAGGAAACTCTCATTTCTAATCAAGTTCCATGGTTTTAATATTATCCACATAGTAACAAAACTAACGAAAAGAATAACACTTAAGAAATTTAAAGTTGATTTATTCTGCTAGTTCACTGCTTGCTTTTTCAACAATATTCTCAGCTGTTCATTGTTTTGCAATGACTGGTTACATGCCATCAGGGGAATAAGGATTGCTATTAACTTATTTATTAAAAAGTAAGGAAAGTTAGTGTCTTTTAATGTCCTGTTCATGACAAGGCCATTAGAGACGGAGGCCAAGATCAGACTGGGAAAGAAAATTGGTCATGCCTTTTTGAGGGAACCATTATTGCATTTGCCTTAAATGATTGAGAAAAACTGAAAACCTAAAGCTGGAGGGCCAGTTTGAGTATTTGAACTACAGTCCTTAATAAGGGCCCACTGTCTGAACACTGCCACTTTGCTCGGTTTAACTTAGTATAGGATTTATTTCACTTTCTCTTTGTTCAGGGTAATCTCTGTCCACAAAAGAATAAACCCACTATCCAATCATCTGAAGTCTGGTATCCTACTACGACAATTCCAAATTCCTTCAAAAACATTCTAGTTCTCATATACTCTTTGTACTAGGCCTATTAAGTTATTTTCAAAGGCAATTTATTTTATCAAAATTTACAATGGTATACAAGATGGAGAGGCTCCTCCTTTGATGAGGTTTCCAAAATTGTGGTATCATGCAAGGAAGTGCAAGCTGTGTTGTGCAAGGATCTGAAACCCTTTTGAATGTTGACACATTTTTATGAACTGTCTCTGCCTGCTTCTGGAAAATCAATAGATCTCTGACATGTTTTAAAGAACTGAAAGATACCATAACTACAATGGAAGAAAATACATAAACAAGCAAAACATATTTTAAAGTTATGTGAAAGAAATACACCAACCAGCCACCTTTTATACAGCATTAATTATGCCAAGACACAAGCCAAATGTTCACTCCCAACTGTACTTCTTGTGACAATTACAGATAACTGAAAACCTGAGATGCACCTTTGCATAAATAAAGTTATGTGTAAGCATCTGGTTGCTGTATCTCTTCCAGTAGTTTTAATCTACAGCCATGGAGCTAAACCAACATTCTCATGGATAAATTAATTTATGATTTAAACACATATTGTAATTGTGACTACTTTTCAGAAAGTAATTTTAATTTAATTTCCAATCCTAGATCTCTAACAATACAAAGATAGCATTCATATATGGATACTAATAAATCATAGTATTTCTCACATCAAATCATAGTATTTCTTACATAAAGCTCATACATTATTTTTACTGCCAAAGTTGGAATTATGTAATGCAATGCCCTCCAACAAAAGCAAAGCAAGTAAGCAATTTAACTGAAGTAAATTCATGTGACTGGGCAGTACATTATTATTACATCATCAATATCTATTGAAAATATAAAACTATTACCACTACTAGTAAACTTTTTTGTAACTACATTGTGTCATTTGTTAAAGCTCTTTCAAGTCACAAAGATAAAAGTGACTTAGATACAAACAGTGTAAAGCTCAAAGAAAATCTTAAACCATCACACCTACTTCTTAGCAAGTGATACAGATTCTTCTCAACACATATCAATTTAAGGAAGAAACATAATTTTACAATAATTTATCTTATTACATTTGCCAATAAAAGGCAGATAACACCTAATGAAACAAGAAATATCTGAAAGTTCTGACTCAGTTTCAAACCACTGGCACAAATGAAATTTAGTCTCACACTAGAGGATGAAGTTACATGAAATGTTTCGATCACAAAGACACTGCATGAGAAAATAAAGATTTGTAGCAGTTAGTCAGAAAAATTTATAAAAAATATGATTTTAAGTCCATCTCTCCTTTATTTAAATCCTTTTACAAAAAAGCCGCAACTGGTCACCACAACATTAACAAGTTGAGACCTGAAAAATTAAGCAAAATAGATTAAATGAAACACTGTACTTACAGACTAAATTCAAAAAAATTATTTTATAAATTATTAGACTTTTTTATTGGAGGTGGCAAGGCAGTATTTCCACTTTCACTAAAGTAAAGCTGTATATCATATTGAATAAAAACTTAACACGATATTAGCTTTTGGGACCACAGGTTCACCTGTGAGTTCATTTTTTACATTGTCATACTATACCTATAGCCAGTAGTGGTACTAAGCACAACTCAAACCATATGTCAATATAAAATAAATAATGGGGGAGAGGGGACTTACTTCATGAATAAACCTTTCAACCTCTTGAGTCATTGGGATTATGGATATTGGGAAGCACGTAGAAAAGTGTTTGCCTGGGGGAGTGAGGAGAGAGTGGGAGGGAGGGTGATATATTCAGGAAAGACAATTTGAAAAGGGTTTGGATTTGAAAAAAAAGGTGAAGGTCATGCTGAAATAGGGCCATTGCAAGAAGGCTTGTAACTGGATGTGTCAGACTGTTAGCACAACTCTTCTGTTTTGTAGTCACTGCATTCTGTAATGTCGATGGTGAAGCCTCCGTCTGTAATGAGGATGATCAAGCAATAAGACAAGGATATTTCTGAGGTGCTGGATGACATGACATTTATTTTTGAGATTATGGAGCTGCTCTCATTGGGGAGAGATCTACAGAAGGAAAGTGGAGCACACGGGAAGGCTGGAAATTCCTGGAAGGTTATCAGTTTGGTTTGGTTTGTTTTTGTTTTGTTTTGCTTTAGGGCGCAAAAACAACTGGGGTCATACGCGCCCAAGTTAAAACTATAGAACACGAAGACAGAGAGGAGTTAAAAAACGTCTATATGTCAGTCCCAATTGACATAAGAGAAGATAGCTGAAAACACGCACATGGAGAAAGGGCTAAAAAAGACACCATACAGAAATGGAGGTCCAAAACTAAAAATTAAATGGCCTTTGCCATATTGCTTTTGTGGATAAAAAGTAAAAAGCGGTCAACAGCTAGCATGTCATTTGCTAAAATGGCCGATAACTCAGACGGCAAACCCAAGCGGGAACAGTTAAATACGGGAACGGTTAAAAAATGGGTATGCTGTAAGGAAGTGGCGGACAGTTAAACCTTGGGCGCAATGTGTACAAAGTGGTGGGGTAGTGCCACTTATCAAATGATGATGGAGTACCTGCGGGTGTGGCATGTGTAGCAAAACAGTCAGGGAATATTTGAGGGCTCCGAGATGTTAATGAAAAAGTTTGTTGTACTCATAGTGGACAGTGGTATTCCAAGATGGGGTCAATACTCTTAGTTTGCAGAGTTACTGAAGGTGATGTATATACCAGATTAGTAGCTGGAAGCAAGTTTCCTAATTTGACAGAGTCAAAGTACAAATTTGGAACTGCAGAGCTAGAGCATTTTATTGAGAGAGCATACATGATTTACGGATGCTGCACCTGTGCAACATGTTTTTTGGGATGAGGTTTTTTTGAATTATTGACTGACAAAATATGAGTAGATGGACATATTTCTAAAGTAAAGGTTGCAGCTGGAAATGGAAAGTTTGACAACTATGCCGCTGGTGGATGTGTAGATACTATGGCTAGGCAGCAATTTGGAAACAGCACATGCACACTACATTTTGTCTAGGGAAAAGGAAACTTTCTTGTATTGGTGCAAAGGGAAACTGCATAGATACATAATGCTTTAGCAGGTCAATCAAGTAGATAAAATAGGAATAAAAACTAAATAAAATAAAAATATTGACACTGCACTCGTGGTCACTCCAGTAACACCGTCCTATGCCAATCTATTTACAGAATATGTAGAGGATCTCATTAGGGCCACCTGCAATTCTAAATACCTGACCTGGACTAGATTCAAAGACATCACATTTATGATTGTGGCCCAGGGTTAGATGGACTATCCTTATTCCTCAAGATGCTCAATCTATTCTCTCTCTCTCTCTCTCTCTCTTTCTTCCTTTTTTTTTTTGGGTACAGCTGTATGCTTACTGGGTGTCAACCCCCATGTCTTTATGGATGTACTATTATTCATATAATATCTACCAAGCACTAATAATATCTCCACTTCAATGGCCTGCCACTCATCCCACATCAAAAAATCCACCCCATTGAGCCTGAGCATCTGTTTGCTACATCCCCAGTAACAGAGCCCTCTTCATCAACCAATACAAAGCAAGAAAAACAACTGAAAAACATTCTTGGCTAAGGCTTTCACTACCTATTGATAGATACTATCATGAGGAGCTTCCTCACTATCCTGGACATCCAAAAAACATACAAAATATCCATGTTCATATTATATCACTATTTTGGTCTTAAACCCCCTGCACCATATCTTGTGGTGGATCCAGGTAAAAGACAAGTTCTAATATCTGCCTACCCTATCTGTCATTGGAATTTCCTACCACATTACAGGCAGGGACACCTGTGACTGTAGCCACAATGTCCACCAACTTTGCTGCAACCACAGACAGCATTCGACATGGCTATGGCCAAGCACAAGTTATCCATCTGGATAAACAGCCACCATGAAAGTACCGTATTTACTCGAATCTAAGCCGCACATGAAAAATGAGTCTCGAAAGCAAGGAAAAAAATTTTCCCAAATCTAAGCCACACCTGAAATTTGAGACTCGAAATTCAAGGGGAGAGAAAAGTTTTAGACCACACCTCCAAATCAAAACAAAGTTGGTCCATTGTAACATGAGACACAATTTAGGTTGAATGGATGAAGATACAGCTACCGTAGTTTGGTTGAGTCTTAAGTTTAACATTTCAGCTT
The DNA here is from genome assembly GCF_023898315.1 of Schistocerca nitens. Classification (NCBI taxonomy): domain Eukaryota; kingdom Metazoa; phylum Arthropoda; class Insecta; order Orthoptera; family Acrididae; genus Schistocerca; species Schistocerca nitens. The sequence continues at coordinate 664,955,590 of NC_064616.1, read as the reverse complement.
TACCAAGTAGCCATTGCTGTGTGTCAGGTGCTCCGTCCGTATTTAGACAGGTACTCTCCTTTTTCACGTGCTTCATCTGGTTTGAATCGATTGCTTATTTTGCTTTGATCTGATAAGTGCCGTTCTCTTTGTTATAGGTGTTTACGTCACTCTAAGCTGAAAATGCATTATTGTACTGTGTCATGCATTGTTTGTCACATTCTGATAATGAAATAATGAAATGAGTGTTTACGACCTGTCGCCGCTCGCGGCATTGCTTACTTTTGCGCGTGCTACCGCCACTTCCAATTAAAAAAAAAAAGAAGATAGGAATTGTCTCATAAGCGAAACAATGGCAAGAGACTGCTATTTGTTGTTACTTACACTGCTGCTTTCTTTGATAATGATCAACAAGAACCAAATAATAGACTGCATATGATAGAAGATGTTCTGAACGAGAGTTTAGCGAAAATTTTTCTCCATTTGAAAATCTTTGCAGACGCCTCTTTCGTACATTACATTCTGCACAAAAATTTGAGTCACCTTAGATATAAAAATCTAGTCAGTTGCCGTGCTTCATTTCTGACTGTATCACTATACAGCATAAGAATAATAAGAATATAAACATGACATGATATGTATATTCTTACACGTTTGCTGTTATCTCACTCTAGTTTCGTAGTTTATTAGGCAGACAGGATTTAAATGAGATAGCAGCAAACACAAAAGAATACATGCCATAATTTTTACATTCTTCTACCTTTCCTTTTAATTTATTTACTGACGCAGCGGTTTTGGGGCCAGTATTTATTTTTGTGCCTGTATAGCGCTACATATATTCGACGGCAGAAGTTAGTTGTGGCGGCACCTATCAACATTTTTCAGAACTTCCATTTACTCTGCACTCTATTCTAAGCCGCAGGCGGTTTTTGGATTACAAAAACCGGAAAAAAAGTGCGGCTTAGATCGAGTAAATATGGTATGCACAAGGGCCCTTTTGACCACCTAATTATCGAGAATGCTCCTGAACACAGTATGTATTACTTCACAGCTTTTGCTATTCAGAAATCCCCCATTCCACACGATATTTTTTCTGAATTGTACACTTAAGAGCCAAAGAAACTGGTACACCTGCCAAATACCGTGTAGGGTCCCCACGAGCACGTAGAAGTGCCACAACACAACACGGCTTGGACTCAACTAATGTCTGAAGTAGTGCTGGAGGGAATTGACACCACGAATCCCGCAGGGCTGTCCATAAATCTGTAAGAGTATGCGGGGGCGGATATCTCTTCTGAACAGCATGTTGCAAAGCATCCCAGATATGCTCAATAATGTTCATGTCTGGGGAGTTTGGTGGTGAGCGGAAGTGTTTAAACTCAGAAGAGTGTTCCTGGAGCCACTCTGCAGCAATTCTGAACGTGTGGGACATTGCATTGTCCTGCTGGAACTGCCCAAGTCTGTCGGAATGCACAATGGACATGAATGGATGCAGGTGATCATACAGGATGCTTACTTACATGTCACCTGTCAGTCATATTTAGACATATCAGGGGTCCTGTATCAGTTCAACTGCACATGCCCCACACCTTTACAGAGCCTCCACCAGCTTGAATAGTCCCCTGCTAACATGCAGAGTCCATGGATTCATGAGGTTGTCTCCATACATGTACACGTCCATCTGTTTGATAAAATCTGAAATGAGACTTGTCTGACCAGGCAACATGTTTCCAGTCATCAACAGTCCAATGTCGGTGTTGGTGGGCCCAGGCGGTGTGTAGAGCTTTGCGTCGTGAAGCCATCAAGGGGTACACGAGTGAGCCTTCAGCTCCAAAAGCCCATATCTATGATGTTTCGTTGAATGGTTTGCACGCTGACACTTGTTGATGGCCCAGCATTGAAATCTGCAGCAATTTGCAGAAGGGCTGTGCTTCTGTCATGTTGAATGATTCTCTGCAGTCGTCGTCAGTTGTGTTCTTGCAGGATCTTCTTCTGGCCGCAGCGATGTCAGAGATTTGATGTTTTACTAGATTCCTGATATCCATGGTAAACTTGTGAAATGGTCATATGAGATAATCCCCACTTCATCGCTACATCGGGAGCTCGGTACCATATTCTGCCTGTTTACTTATCACTTATATTTGAATATGCATGTGTGTACTAGTTTCTTTGGCGCTTCAATATATGTCAGTATTCTCTCACTTTTATGGTCATTAGCGCCCACACTAAGCTAGGAATGCACCGTGAGGCACAAGGTTAAAACAGCAACTAAAAGGGACAATACCATAAAAGACAGACAGGCAGAGGATTCTAAAAAAAAAAAAAAACATAATCAAATGTCCTTAGACAGGTTTGTCAAGTGGATAAAACGAAGAACGCGAGCAGCTGCTCCTGGGTCATCCGCTAAAATGGCATCCACAGTACATGGCAGGCCAAGATCAAGACGCAGTGTATTAAAATTGGGACAGGACGTTAAAATGTGGTGTACCATCAGCAATTGCCCATATGGGCAGCACGGCGCCGGCGCAGCTGTCAGCAGATGGCGATGGCTGAACCGGCAGTGTCCAATTCGTAACCGGGCCAAAACGACCTCCTCCCGCCGAGAAGGGCGTGAGGAGGACGTCCAAGCCGCGGGAAGAGGTTTCAAGGCCCGAAGCTTGTTGTCTGTAAGTGTAGCCCAATCGGCATGCCACAGCGATAAAATGCGCTGACAAATGACCCTGCTACAATCGGATGAAGAGAGACAACAAGAAGCTGTCCAAGGCTGGAGGACCGCAGCCTTGGCCGCGGCATCTGCAGCTTCGTTCCCAGGGATACAGACACGGCCAAGAATCCACATAAAGGTAACCGGAGAACCGTCATCCGCCAGCTGCAGAACAGAGCGTTGGATCCGGTGCACGAAAGGGTGAACCAGATACGGATCACTGAGGCTCTGGATGGCATTCAGGGAATTGGAGCAGATGACATAAGCAGAATGTCGGTGGCGGCAGATGTAAAGAACAGCCTGGTAGAGGGCAAAGAGTTCAGCTGTGAAGACCGAACAATGGCTATGGAGCCGGTACTTGAAACTTTGTGCCCCGACAATAAAAGAACACCCGATACCGTCATTGGTCTTAGAGCCATCTGTATAAATGAAGATTATAGTAATGAACTTTGAATGAAGTTCGACAAACTGCGAGCGGTATACCGAAGCTGGGGTAACCTCCTCTGGGAGCGAGCTGAGGTCAAGGTGAACGCGAACCTGAGCCTGGAGCCAAGGTGGTGTGTGGCTCTCGCCCACTCTATAGGTTGCAAGGAGTGAAAAATCAAGGTGTTGGAGGAGGCGGTGAAAGCGAACTCCAGGGGGCAGCAGGGCAGACACATACAACCCGTATTGACGGTAGAGATATTCGTCAAACAAGGAACGGTAAGACGGGTGGTCGGGCATTGACAGTAGCTGACAGGCACACTGACAAAGCAGTATATCGCACCGGTAGGCGAGTGGCAATTCACCGGCTTCAGCATGAAGACTCGACAGGACTAGTATAAAACGCTCCGATCGCAAGACGTAAACCCCGATGTTGTATGGAGTTGAGGCGGCGTAAGATGGACGGCCGTGTAGAGGAGTATACGAAGCTCCCATAATCCAGCTTTGAGCGGACGATCGACCGATATAGGCGAAGTAGGACGGTTCGATCCGCTCCCCACAACATACCACTGAGAACACGGAGGACATTTAGAGAACGGGTACAACGGGCAGCCAAATATGACACATGAGGAGACCAGCTAAGTTTCTTGTCAAATGTAAGAACTAAAAATTTTGCTGTCTCCACGAATGGGAGAGCAACGGGACCGAGTCATAAAGACGGTGGGAGAAACACTTTGTAGCGCCAGAAGTTAATACAGACCGACTTCTCGGCAGAAAAACGGAAGCCACTGGCGACACTCCAGGAGTAAAGACGGTCAAGACAACGCTGAAGACAATGCTCCAGGAAACATGTACGCTGCGCGCTGCAATAAATGGTAAAATTGTCCACGAAAACGGTGCCTGACACATCAGCTGGGAGGCAATCCATTATTGGATTGATCGCTATGGCGAAGAGAGCGACGCTCAAAACTGAGCCCTGTGGCACCCCATTCTCCTGGCGATAGGTGTCTGACAGGACAGAACCCACACGTACCCTGAACTGTCGATCCATTAAAAAGGCACGAATAAAAAGAGGGAGGCGACCGCGAAGGCCCCATGAATGCATGGTGCGGAGAATGCCCGCCCTCCAACAGGTGTCTTAAGCCTTCTCCAAATCAAAGAACACAGCCGCGGTCGGGCGCTTCCGCAAGAAGTTATTCATCATGAAGGTCGACAAAGTAACCAGATGGTCAACAGCAGAATGGCGCCTACGAAATCCACATTGTACACTGGTAAGAAGGCGTCGAGATTCGAGCAGCCAAACCAAACGAGAGTTAACCATTCGCTCCATCACCTTACAGACACCGCTGGTAAGCGAGATGGGTCGATAACTGGAAGGCAAGTGCTTGTCATTCCCCGGCTTAGGAATCGGTACAACAATAGACTCGCGCCAGCATGCGGGAACACATCCCTCAATCCAGATGCGATTGTAAGTACGAAGAAGGAAACCTTTACCCGCAGGAGAAAGGTTCTTCAGCATCTGAATATGAATAGAATCAGGCCCTGGAGCGGAGGACCGTGACCGGGCAAGTGCATTTTCGAGTTCTCGCATGGTGAATGGGGCATTATAACTTTCACGATTCGAGGAGCGGAAGTTAGGTGGCCTAGCCTCCTCTGCCTGTTTTTGGGGGAGGAAGGCAGGGTGGTAATGAGCGGAGCTCGAAACCTCTGCAAAAAAGCGGCTGAAGGCATTGGAGACATCCTCAGGGGCCACAAGGACGTCATTCGCGACCGTCAAGCCAGAAACTGGTGAGTGGACCTTAGTGCCAGATAGTCGGCGCAGGCTACACCAGACAACAGAAGGAGGAGTAAAACTGTTGAAGGTGCTTGTGAAAGCAGCCCAACTGGCTTTCTTGCTTTCTTTAATAATACGACAACACTGCACACGTAATCGTTTATAATTGATACAATTCGTAACTGTACGGTGGTGTTTAAAGGTGCGTAAAGCACGACGACGAGCATGTAAAGCGTCTCTACATGCTGCGGTCCACCAGGGGACCGGTACGCGACGTGGAGAAGAAGTAGTGTGAGGGATGGAATATTCAGCAGCAGTGAGAATGACTTCCGTGAGGTGTGCGACCTGATTATCGCAGCTTGTGAAGGTTTGATCCTGAAAGGTCACCCTGGAAGAGAAGAGCCCCCAGTCTGCTTTGGAGATGTTCCAACTAGTTGAGCACGGAGAGGGGTATGATGCAGGAGATGGATAACACACGGGAAGTGGTCGCTCGAATATGTATCAGAAAGTGCATACCACTCAAACCTGCATGCAAGTTGGGTAGTACATATAGAGAAGTCTAAATGGGAATAGGTGTGAGATGTGTCCGAAAGAAAAGTAGGGGCGCCAGTATTGAGGCAGACAAGATTGAGCTGGTTGAAAAGGTCTGCTAACAGGGAGCCCCTCGGGCAGGATGCTGGAGAGCCCCAAAGGGGATGGTGGGCATTGAAGTCTCCAGTTAACAAAAATGGTGCAGGTAGCTGAGCAATAATTTGCATCATGTCTGCCCTGGTAACGGCAGACGACGATGGAGTGTAAACGGTACAAATGGAAAATGTAAAAGTGGGGAGTAATTCGGACGGCAACTGCCTGCAGGCCGGTGTGCAATGTCATGGGATCGTAGTAAATATCATACCGGACCAACAACATAACCCCTACATGAGCCGGAATACCTGCCACAGGGGGTAGGTCAAAATGCACAGAGGTGTAGTGTGCCAAGGCAATTTGATCGCATGGGCATAGCTTCGTTTTCTGGAGGGCTACGACAAGTGGACGGTGCAAGCGGAGCAGCAACTTCAAGTCCTCTCGGTTGGAGCGAATGCCGCGAATATTCCAATGAAGAAGTGCCATCGTGAGAAGAAAAAGAAAAAGGAGCAGCAAGAAGGGGTCACCTCGAAGGCCGCTGAGGGCCTGGCTTCGAGCGAGCACTGCCGCCGCTATCAGTAGGCGGAGTGTCATCGTCCATTGGCTCAATAGGTTCATCGGCCATCTTGTTAAGATGGCCGGGAGGGGGAGCGTCCTCCACCGGTGAACGGCCAGATGTTCGGCTACCAGCAGTGCGGCCAGCGAAACGGATGACGGCCTGGAGCGGCAACCGGTGGGTGGCACAGGAGAAGAAATGTGCCGTGGCGGAGAAGGACAACTGTGCTTCCTATGAGCCTTCTTGGAAGGTCGTTTAGTGGAAGTACTGGTCGATGGCTGGCAGTTCGAGGTACGTAGGAAGTCTGCACGGGACGGTTCCTTCTTGAAGGCCCGTGCATCTGACTTCTGGGTCTTCGTCTTGGCAGAAGCTGATGAAGGTGCTTGTGTCTGAGGGGTGACGGGAGGAAGAGGAGACGTCGACCGGGCGATCTTAGCACTGGCCAAACGGACGACCGTAGTGCTGAAGGTCAGATTGCATGTCTGCATCGCCACCTCCCTGGTAGTCCGAGGAGAGGAGAGGCGAGGACAGTACTGTATTTCCCCGCTGGGAGCAGCATGGGCTTCCTACTAGCAAATAGCTTGAGAGCAGCCGAGGTGGACACTTTCTCTTTGACCCGAATTTCCTGTATACAGCGTTCTTCCTTGTAGATGGGACAGTCGCGGGAGGACGCTGCATGGTCACCCTGACAGTTCACACAACGAGGAGACGGAGGTGGACAGTCACCCTCATGGGCATCCTTGCCACAAGTGACACATTTAGCCGCATTAGAACAAGACTGGTGGGTGTGATTAAAACGCTGACACTGGTAGCAGCGCGTAGGTGTCGGGACATAGGGCCTTACTTGTCTACCCAGGGCGGGGAATTACGCGTTACCCCGTCACCGGCTACGTGTGCGAACGCGTGGGTCGGCCTTCAGGCATGCACAGGGAGGAAGGAAGAAGAGGAAAAAGAAGGGAGAGAGGGAGAGAAAGGACAGACTGTCTCAAACACCAAGGCGGAGACCAGAGAAGGCAAGGAGGCGGCGGCAAGCAGGAGGAGGAGGAGGCGGCGGCAAGCAGGAGGAGGAGGAGGCGGCGGCAAGCAGGAGGAGGAGGAGCAGGAGGAGGAGGAGGAGGAGGAGGCGGAGGCGGCAAGCAGGAGGAGGAGGAGGAGGAGGAGGAGGCAAGCAGGAGGAGGAGGAGGAGGAGGAGGCAAGGGAAAAAGTAAGTAAGACAGTGAGATGGAGAACAACAAAGAAAGGAACCAACCAAAGGAAGGAAGAAACCAGAAGAAGTGAAAAACCAAACTGACCGCAAATATAGGTCGTGGAACCGTCCGTCTCCGGACGCAGGCGCTAACTACCCCCTTGAGGGGGAGGGACTCCTTTTAGATGCCTCTTACAACAGGCAGGAATACCTCGGGCCTATTCTAACCCCTGGACCCGCAGGGGGGAGTATTCTCTATGAAATATATTACATAATATTTATACTGCAGCCACTCTGGCCTAAATGTCTCCTAGTTCCTGCTGTTCTCAAAAAAAGAGAGAGAATGTGTGCTCTGAACAATGGCTCTGTCCAAATGTTTACACAAAGTTATTGTTCTGTTCTTTGTGTCTGTCTGCTGCACAGCATCTGTTCTATATATTTAATAGCAGTCTGACCCCATATATGAAGGGGTTAATGTCATAAGTCAGATTTTGTCAAAAATGATTTTAGCACCGTTTTATGTACTGGGAACTGCACCCTTTTGGATGACGTGGTATCACATATCGATACCACCCCAGAGCACCATGAAGTTGTCAGCAGAATTGAAAGTTTCTGTCCAGATGTCGATAGCAGTTGTGTAGGATCTGGTGGACCCCATGGTATGTGCCTGCTGAGCCATGCCTCCTGCAGCTCCATACCACGAGTGCCCTCTGCCGCCAAAATATAGGATGGCCGGTGGCAGTCACACAGCCCACTTGTGGTTGGCGCCACTTTGCTGCGTGATGCTACGCAGACACTGCCTAGTTGTGGCTCCAATGCCACTGTTTATGTGTAGTTCAGAGAGCCTCATCCTTATTGCTACTGTATTAACTGGACGTACTTGCTGCTAAATTTGCAATGAGTCTTCATATGCTTGGAGGAATACAAGTTAATCATTTCTGCTTATGTCCAGCTTTCCTATGATGACCACTCTGTAGCCCCCCCTCTCCTTCCGTTGTGTACGAAGTCGTACGTAACACATGACGTAGTGATGTATGTCTTTGTATGCACAGTTGGCTCGTAGACAGTGCCACAAGTTCTATTGTGAAATGGATTGTACAATACATGTTAAGGAAGAGTGAAGTAAGTCCGAGTTACATCACAATGCCATAAAACAAAATTAGATTTTCTGTCCCATCACTTGGAAGTTTTCTGTTATCATCATCATCATCATCATCATCATCATCATCATCATCATCATCGTGCAGAAAAGTCTGATTTATTTTAACGTCATCAAAAGTGTTTTCAGTTAAGTTTTTTTATTATAACATTGCCTAAACTGTTTTTAGGGAAGTTTTGTATGATGACATTGCCTACACTATTTTCAGACAAGTTTTGTATTATTTCTGTGTATTGTTGTCTTAGCCATTAGCTTAATTATTTGGTGGTTTTTACTGGTGTTTGTATGATCATATGTTTATGGTAATATGAACAATTCAGAAACGCTTAGAGAAATAGTTAACAAATAGGGAAAAATTACCGGATTCTGCTTCAGGATATCATCCATCTAAAAGTGAGTCCAACGAAGAAGATGAGCAACAGCAATTACATGTAACAAAATGACAGACATAAGATAGAAGACAGGAGATGAAACTGAAAAGGAACTGAGGTGAAGCATACACTATCAGGAAAGGTAAACCAATTCCTGCTGAAATATTTTGTAATGACGAATGCCACTGTATATGGCAATGTGCTTCAAAAATATCCAAAAGAGAAAGAAAGAAATTTTTTATATTTTCTAGAAAATGGGATATTTTAACTCTCAAAATGCCTACCTATGTTGACTAATCAAGTCAGAGTATCCTGCAGCAAGAAGGCCATGAATATGATCTTAGCCCCCAAAGGTTTGTATTAACAAATACTACTTACATTTTCAGAATTATTCAGTTAAGGTCTGTAAGAAGTATTTTCCATGAACTTTTCAAATTTCCGATCACACGGTGACTCGATGTACACAAAAAGTAAAGAAAAGAGAGAAGCATCATAGTGATCCTGTTTGAAACTTGTGACAGATATTCTACTTCAAATGGATGTTCTTGACCATATTTTTATGACAAGTGGGCACTTTTATCTGCCACACAATGCTGATTTTGGCTCTGTGGAACTCCAGGCTAAAGAGTAGACTATCTGCACAGTCAGAATGGTACAAAATCATTCCTAAATCACGAAGAAAGAAGTCATTTATAGTAGTACATATGAAGCAAGAAGAATTTTTATCGATGGTAGCTTTGTAGAAGTCAGTAGTTTACTGCAAAACTAATGAATTAAAGTGTTCAATATCTTGGCTACAAATTCACTGGTGACATATATTACAAATCAACTTTGAATGCTCATATGTGGTTTTCCACCTTTGACATACATAAAGGAAATAAGGGACATCCAGTCCAGCTCAACAGTGTGAAACAGGAACCACTATACAGTGAAATACAACCAGTCAGTAATCTGAAGAAAAAGGACACGTTACACTTGTTACCATACATCCCTCCTGTTTACAATGTTTTTTCACTCTTTAAAAGAAACTTTTGAGGACAAAGATGTATTTCTGTGTTAATTCAAACTGAAATTCATGCAATTTATAGATAATTATGATGATAATATCAATGTTACTACTCTTAATTGTGCTCAAGTATTGTCAATTCAAAGTAAAATTCATGGAATGTCTAGTAATTATAATCACAATATTACTATTACTACAATTAATTTATGTTCCAGTATTAATACTATTTCTTGCTAGACTCAATATCCCTGTAAGTACTTCTGTTAGGCTTTCCTGATCTTTCTGTACAATGTTTCACAAAACGTTGAATTTCTCAAAATGAGCAAAACTGACTTACACATTATGCCATGAACCCCTTCATACATGGTATTTGGAAAAAAATGCTTGTTACTAATGCAATGGATATCACTACTTCACACAATAGCTATTACACTGATATTTTGTACTGTCCTTAACAGAAAGTCGACAAGAAACAGAGTTTTATAGAACAAAGAACAGAATGAATATAACATCTGGAAATCAAGCGTCCCTCTTAAATCACTATAATACTAAAATGGTTTTGTGTTGTGTAACAAAAATGAAATATTTGCTGCTTTTGTCCATACACACAACCATTTGGTTTTGAATAAAGCATTATTATTGCTATTATTATTATTGTAATCAGTATTCTGTTTTAAACATGGCTCTAAACTGATCACCACCACCACCACCACCACCACCACCACCACCACCAACAACAACAACAACAACATGAATATCATATCAGCGAAAACTAAAGGAGGTGTTAAAGTAGGGTTTCCAGGAAATATTGTCGGGTATAGAGAGGCTATCTTCTGTGATAATCAATTGGTATTCAGGAAGAACTGCAGAAATGTTGTGGTTAACAACTAATTTATTCACACTGCAAAAGTCATGGCATAGTATCCAAGTCAGAGTACTTTATGACTGTACAAAGTGTATTACACTGTTTCATTCCCATGCCACTCACAGGGAAATGGCTCCAGGACACTACTGCTCTTCCCCTGATGTCTCAGATTTCTTTGTTTTGGTCTCTGTGTGATGCATGTTTTGGGGAAATGCCTATGACATATAAAACTGAGAGAAAACAAATTCTCAATATGCTGTCTTTCATCTGTGATACACTACTCGAGTTCACTGGCCACCTCGGTTGCTCTTATTTACTGACTAAATAAATGTACCAGTCTCTTCAGTTAAAGCAAGGCCGGCCAAATGCTGTACACTGTGCAAAAGTGCGGAAGTGCAACACAGGTGTGTATATGTCAGCCAGCAGGCAAAGCGAAACAGAGAAATCTGTGACACATATACCAAATGAGTGGTGATGGTTCGATTTCCTTGTTTATGCAGTGCCAGGAGGATTGAAGCAGACCCAGTCTTATGTCCCTATGGTGACTGTAGCCTTACATGAGAGATACTGAGAACTGGCAAGTATTGCAAAAAAGCAAAGCCTGGGAGATATATGTTCTCAGTCATTTAAACGACTAGGAACTTCAGTTCTACAGTGTTACGGCTCATTTCATAAAGGCAAATGTAGTTTACTGAACAGTGAAGAACGAGACAAGTCAAGTGAACTTAAGCAAAGGGATGAGGCACATCAACAGGATTTCAGTGTAACTCATAATAATTAATACTTCTTGAACTCTTCATTTCTTGTGTTACATTCATTTCTATTTTACTGTACAATGTACTGTTTTCATTTTACCAGAAGGACAATCACAGTACATCTGCACTGTGAACAAGTTCCAAAATTGCATTAAGAATAGCAAAGCCAGGAAACCATTTTCCGAAAGAGATTTGTAAAAGATTGTCTCACTGATGCTGCAGAACTTTTGTGTCCCATGAGCACCTTCAGGTTTCAAGAAAGCTGCCTTACTAAACAGTGACAATATATAAGTGTCATGCCCGGTGATGGGCACAAGCAGTGGGGGATCCAAATATTGTCTGAAAACACTGCACATTTTTCCTACCATTGGTTTGGCCCATGCACGTGCTAGATTTCAAGAATACACTTCAATAAATGTAAAAATTAAGGAGCAATTCCGAGCACAATTTGTAGATGTTTTGAGTGTCTCTCCTATCATTCACTGTTTTGCAAGGCTGTTTTCAGCATCAGTTGAAGATGATCCAAATCATCTACAGATGGAACTGATCGACCTGCAGTGCAACACATGGCTCAAGGACAAGTGCTTTGCAATATAAAGTACAAAAGAATTCCATGAAAATTTTCCACAGCAAGAAGTTCCATGCCTGCAAAGCTGCAAGAGTTATGTCCATGTTCGGATCTACTAATGTGTGTGAAAGATTTTTCTCCATAATACAAATGGATAAATTGAGATCTCAATCAAGTATTTGTGATGAAAATCTTTGCAAGTGCTTACGTTTATCAATGTGCCATGTTTTTATGCCCAATATTAACTTTAGCATTTTTCATCACCAATGATAAATGTATTTCGGATTTCATTCTCTTTCTAATTTAAAACTGTTATTTACTTATTGCGCCTCATATTGCTCTATGTTACATAGGTGAACAGCATTATCTGAAAAATTATCCTTTAATTATTGAGACATGTCTGATACTCTTGCCATGAAGGATATTTAGGTACCTGATGTGGGCATAAAACCAACCTGGCATATTTATGCACCATTTGTTTCTTTGTTTTAAAACTGATGTTCGTGGCAGGGCGATGGAATAACAAGATCCTTCCACAATTGCGTTGCATACAGTGAAAAGGGCGCGAGAATGCCCAAGGTACAGTGTATCCCAGCTAGTGGATTAAGTGGTGACATCTGTGCTTAGATACACTATGTGATCAAAAGTATCCGGACACCTGGCTGAAAATGACTTAAAAGTTCGTGGCACCCTCCATCAGTAATGCTGGAATTCAATACGGTGTTGGCCCGCCTCTTAGCCTTCATGACAGCATTCCACTCACACATGCATACGTTCAATCAGGTGCTGGAAGCTTTCCGGTCGGTGAGGCCTGGCACGAAGTCGGCATTCCAAAACATCCCAAAGGTGTTCTATAGGACTCAGGTCAGGACTCTGTGCAGGCCAATCCACTACAGGGATGTTAGTGTCGTGCAAGCACTCTGCTACAGGCCGTGCATTATGAACAGGTGCTTGATCATGCTGAAAGGTGGAATCGCCATCCCCGAATTGCTATTCAACAGTGGGAAGCAAGAAGGTTCTTAAAACATCAATGCAGGCCTGTGCTGTGATAGTGCCATGCAAAACAAGGGATGCAAGCCCCCCCTCCATGATAAACATGACTACACCATAACACCACTGTCTCCGAATTTTACTGTTGGCACTACACACGATGGCAGATGATGTTCACTGGGCATTCGTCATACCCACACCCTGCCATCGGATCGTCACATCGTGTACTGTGATTCATCACTCCACACAATGTTTTTCCATTGTTCAGTCGTCCAACGATTATGCTTCTTACACCAAGCAAGGTG